>NW_008824033.1:318146-343983 GCF_000699105.1 Pygoscelis adeliae | reverse complement strand
CCCTCTCCCACAGCCCTTCAATGCCTCTTGCCTTTCTTGGGGCTGGATGTGCTGAAGGAAGGTACTCCAAAAGCTGAAGTAGGGGTGTTTGGGGTAAATATGAGGCCCAAAGCAATCAGTAGGGCTGCAGAAAGAAAGGCATTTAGAGATGCCATAAAACAGTCCAATAGAAAAAACAAAAAAGTATTTTATTGGGGCATAGTCTCTGTTGTGCTATCACTGTGCCATGGACAATGAGGGGCAAAGTTTGGAGTGTGTTAGGCAAGACTGAAAGGACATGAGAGCGGAAATGGACTACCCCAATGGAGTATTCTTGGAAGTCAGCTTAGCTTAGCAAACAGGACACTGGAGTGGAGGTAAAGGGGTAGGAATATGAGAGAGGAAAACTCTCCCTGACCTTTACCAGTGTAGGGACAGGGTTTCAATGGATTATCCCCACTCAGGATGAGATCCTCAGTTTCAAATAGATAGCTCTGCACACAGAAGGGCTGGTACTCCACCGAAACAGCAAACTCCATGCTAGGAACTTTTGGGAATGGAAAAGAGAAGAAAACAGAGAACATCTCTCTGCCAAACTCGGTTTGCAGCCACATTTTTTAAAAACCTGTGCAGTCCTTGTCCCTGCATCTGCTCTGGGCAAAGTACAGAAAAGAACAAGACAGATGGTTGAAGGCATGCGGTCTGGTGGATGTGGTGGAGTCCCATGCACTCCACGTAAGTGGAACAGAGAAGGTGATTAGGGAATTATTGAAGTAAGGAGCATCAGTAAAACCAGAAAGCAGTAGTTTCAAACACAACCCCTATTATTTTAAAATGAAAAGGAGTACTTTTTCATACAACAGGTAGCTAATTCCATTGTGGAACTCCTTACTACAGGACATTGAGGATCGTAGAAGTTTACATGGAGTTCAAAAACAATCTGATAAATTCATGGACAAAAAGTGATTCAGGAGCTATTAAATCTAAACTCATCACCCATGAGACTCAAGTACTTGGAAGACGGGAAATCATTCCTAAAAATCCCCGTCTGCATACCTCCCATGTCCTTACACTCTTCCACCACTACGGGCTGTTGGCTAGTCTCAAGGGCAGGATAGTGGGCTAGATGGTCTTCTGGTCTCAGCTAAACAAGTTAAGTTTAGGCAAGCCATGTTCTCTTTGTCCTTGTTTTTGCTGTGATCCAGCTTGTCTTTTTTTTTTTTAGTTTGTAAGTTCTACAGGGCAGATGGATTTGTATGGGGTAGAGGGGTGAACCCCTCAGCTCAGGACCCATCAGGCCTCATCCAGGTACTACGTCCTGTTTGGGGCCCCAGAGAGGAGAGACAATGACAAACCAGAGGGGCTTCAAGGAGGCCACTGGGTTGGTGGGACTGAAGCACTGTCCTGCGAGGAGGGGCTGGTTCAGCCTAGAGCAGAGATAGCTTTGGGGCACCTGACAGCACCCTGGCAGTGCCTGGTGGGCATGGGAGCAACAACGGGCATAAGCTGAAGCTAGAGAGGTTCAGGCTGGAGATAAAGACACACTTCTTCCCCATGATGACAACCAGGCAGTGTAACAGAATGCCCAGAGAGGCTGAGCCTTTTCCGTCCTTGGAGGTTTTCAAGACCCAATAAAAAAAGACCTTATAAAGCCGTGGGTAAAGTTCCTTGTGCAGAAGACTCTGTTTCCACTGAGCCCTCTGGGCCCAAAGATAATGAAAATGCTAATGAAATGCCATCGGTTCAGTGTGTAATTTCCCTTTACTTCTGAAATGTATGTATGCAAGCCTTGGCATTTATACTCATGCGAAAACAGAGATTAACTTCAACTTCCTGCATAGCAATAATTACCATTAGACCGCTCTGTCCCTGTCCTGAGAAAGGAAAGTACATTAACCCTGGCAAAAGCAGAGAACAGGTTTTCAGCTGGTGCAAGTCAGTGAAGCTTCAGCGAAGCCAACGGGCTGCGCTGAGTTGCACCCGCTGAAAGTCTGCCCCTACGCACTTTGAATGTCGGTCCCTCACCTTCCCCCATGCTTATATCAGCATCGCTACATGGTCAGGAAGGCCACCCGGGTGTAGCACATCAGCAGGCTGCTTGCGATAGACGATGGGCAGGGAAGCTGCTTTGCCTGGTGCACAAGGGTGTGCTTGTGCTCCCATCGAGAGGAGAGGACGCACAGGTTGCACAATCTCGCTCATGCCAGCAGGGAGACTAGCCAGACCTCTCACACCCGCACACGGGGGAGGAGGAGGAGGGGGCTGCTTCCTCTTCCTCTTGCAGAGCTGACAAGGCCCCCTTTTCCTCTCGAGAGCGCTGCTGGATGGGGAGCAGGGTGCAGGCACAGCTCTATCAGCGGCCGTGCTGCAGGATCCTAAACAGCACACTACAGAGCTGTCTTCGAACTGACAATGGGGTGCTGGTGCAGCTGCACAGCTTCCCTCTCCTAGGGCACTTTCTGCCCACAGAAACAGGCTTTTTAAAGAGGAATGGCCCTTGCCTGGGATTTGCTAACTCCAAACATCCATCCTCTTTGTATTGGAACAGCCAAGAGTAACAGGCTAAATTAATGCCTCCATTACTGTAAGGGCAGTGTAGTGCCAAATTTAACTGTTACATAGTAATAAAAAAAATCCTACCAGCAGGTTAGGCATTAAACTAGCTTTGGTCTCCCCTGTGGGCCTAAAAGATGCTTGTGCTTACTTTAGAGCTTATCAGCATCACTTTGCTTGTGAACTCTGCTTGCTATCCATATCCAAAACAAAGCATCACCTGACACATGTTTTGCTTTCTCTCTTTTCCCAAAACAAAGTGAGGACACAGACAATGCAGGTGATGGAGTATTTCATTTGTGTTCTCTAGTTTCAGTAGAAAGGGGGCAACATCCTGGCTGGCAGCACCAGCTGTGCTCAGATGAAGAGCTGGAGCCTGCCCTCCATCAACATGGTTGCAATGGTGAACAGGCTTTTGAGTCTTCAAACCAAATTCCTCTCAGCGGAAAGGAGCTCCCAGCTGTAACACATCACCACTGCCACCCAGCAAAGCAATGTGATGGAGTGTGATTTCTTAGGGACTCTGTTTCTCTGTCCAGCTTTGTGATGCAGTTTCTCACTCCTCCCCTTCCAAAAATCCCATTTAAAAATGCAGATATTGACCAATAGGCACTGCAAGGTAACGAGAGACGTTTTTCCTCATTCTCAGCATAGACTCAATCCAGGCAGGATGCCTTGTCACAGAGGGACCTGTGAACACATGCACTGGCTGCTCATGCTGTTCAGGAACTGGGTGCACACACTCAGCAAAGAAGAATTTCCGTACACCTTTCTGTTTTCCACCTTTGTTCAATCTCTTAACTGCAATGTACATTGCTTACTTGAGTCATCCCATTTTAAGTCAGTGGGACTACTCACTAAAGCGCTACTCATCAGGAGAAAGGGTTCTCCAGACAGGCCACAAATACCCGATTATGCTTAAATTTGTGCATGCCTGCCCCAGGCGTAATTTAAACACCTTCACATGATCCCTTTAACCACCACAAGTTTTTGGAAAGTCAGAGGAATGAAGGATTGACTGGGTGTTGTAAATGAAAAGCGTAGGCCAGGCAAACAAAGAGTACACAATCATTGCAAAGAAGGAAGAAAAAAGAAGCAGGAAAGTAAGAAAAATGTGCAATACATGAGAGTTTTTGAGCTGGTCCATCACTACCAGAGGGAATATTCTGATTTTTTTATGTAATGGACTGCTTCAAAAAGTGTAGAAATTCATGTTAGGTCACTCCATGCCCTGTATGCCTCACCTGCTATACGTGTAAAATAGTTACTAAACGTGAAATATACCGCTATTTTTATTATACTGGAGGACGGGAAACTGGGGAGAAGAGTTGTTTTTAGTTCCCTGATTTGAACAACAAAGCTCTCAGACAGAGGCTGCATGTCACCAATGCTGTTCTTTTGAATCATCTAGATTACCGATCTTATGGAATGACACGTGAAGAGACTTGTAAAATATTACCCTAATGTTTACTTTCTTCTTTATCTTTGTAGTGTATTATATGTCCACCTTATTCCTGTTTTATAGTCCCGCTAGGTACCTTCCTAGTGGATAATGACAGCAGTATATGGTCACTGTTCAAGCATAATAGAAACATGCAAATTGTACAAAGGTGTTTCAAGTTTCAGTAGGGTTGACTTAGTCCCCACTGCCAAAGAGGAGAGAGACTATTCAGTTTGGCTCGGTCAGATGAAGTGCTGTTCATCCAAGCCTGGCATTCGTTCCACAGGCAATAAATATCCTGAGACATTTCTCAGAAGTGCCAGCATTTCCTGGTGGAACTCCTTTCACCCCAAACAAGTGCACACCCTTCCTGTACAGCACACTGCGGGATGCATGCTGGGGCCAGTTGGCGCCTTGCAGCGATGTCTCACCAGGCACAAGTTACCTGGATCACACTACTTTCCAAGAGACTCCTGGGCCAGGCAGTTTTTAATACCGTGTTGTGAAGAGCAAAGACCATCTCCCCTACGTTGGGAGCAGCTTTTTCTGTTGCCTCCATATGCTTTGAGGCATGTGTGCAAATCCACTGATTGAGCTCAGGGGCACTCTCCTGGCTGGACCAGCTGGATGAGGAAATTGAAAAGTAGGGACCAGCCACAAACGGGTTGTAGGCCCAAGCGCCAGGTGAGGAAGGCTTCTGAATCATGATCTCCAGAACCCAAGTCTTCCCTTGACCTCATGGAGGAGGAATTTTGCACAGAGCTCTGGGCCACCTGAGGGGATTTACCAAAGATCTCACTAATTTTTCAGTTGCCCTTAGAAGACTTCCTTTCAACAGCATGGGATCCTGCTGCTATCTGCCAGCTCTGCTGAGGAAGCCTTCACAGTGCTTGGTAGCACTACATCAAGGAACCTGAACAGAAAGCATCAGACTAACTGATCATGAAAAACATTTGCCTGATGCATGGCTAGGAAGAAGAAAATTTTTTTCCTGGACAAATGTGTGTTTTGAAGAGAAAAAGAGGCATTTTGGCCACTTTTCTACAACTCAGACTCTTCCTGCATAGACGCACTTCAACCAGTGCCACATGCCTGGGCCCTAATCTTTCTTGGCAGATACTAAGCTGATCAGGCTTGAGTCTAACATAAGTCACAGGCCTTCCTTCCCCTTTACCATCCTCCTTTATAAACCACTGAGAAACCTTCCTTCTGATTGTATTTTTTTAACACAGGAGGGACAACCAAGGATTTTAAACTGCAGTTCCTTAGGAAAAAACTGTCAATGCTGCTGCTGAGGTTGTGTTCCAGATCTGTGAAATTGTACTTGTTGAATCTGTTTTTTCTCCCTGCCTGTGCGAAAGAGGGTGGCTAGAGATGTCTGCCTGGCTGTCTCTCATAGCTGAAAAAAACAGCAAAGCTGAACTCAAGCCCTGCTAAATCCTTATGACAAACAGCCACACAGAGGGTGCTGGGACTCGCAGGCACTGGCCCAGGCTTTCTTCTGTAGCATCGATCTTGGCTTAAACAGGCAGAGAGCTGCCAAACAGTTTTGTCTGGGCTTGGGAAACAGAACAGAAGAGTGAAAGCCATACACATGCTCATTTTCAGAACAAAGGTGAAACATCCGATGACCACTTCAGCTTCATGATTGCCTAGTTACACACAACCTTTAAGCCTTTATTTTTAATTTTCCCTAGAGAGGGATCTTTCTTTTTCTTTACTTTTCTGTGTCAGCAAGCTGATATTTGTTCAGGGTGGAAAATCACTGCTTAGATCTACTTTGAAGGAAAATAAATACGCATATTAAGAGAATACCCTCTCAGCTGCGCATGCCCCAGGCGTAAGGCATTTTTCCTGTATGTGTTCACACTGTAATTGAAGTCCAGTAGGAAGTAGGCGCTCATAGTGGGGGCATTACCTGATTTGTTTTGACAGCCTGGGAGCAGATAGGAAGGACAGGCTCCCCACTCCCTGCCCCAGCAGAGCCAGCCCTGTGTGCTAGCTGAGACCCCACCATGGGCAGGGGAATTTGCAGTGGGTTAAAGGCGCAACTGGCACAGCTTCCTTGCCCACCCACCCCTGTCCTAGAGGAGAGGAAAACAAGAGGAGTCCTTTAGGGCTAGGATCAAAAGTATCTGTGCTTCACCAGTTCTCCGTGGCTGTGTGGTTTCAGAGAGGCTCCTGTCAGCTGCAGTAATTTAAAGCAGCTCTGGGCTGCTCTGACTTAACATGCACAGGGTGAGTAGGGACAAACACCTTCTGAAGCTCAATGCAAATATTTGGGCCAATAGTCTCCACAAGTATGAAAAATAATAGTACTTCTTTCTCTTTTAACATGTTTTTGGTATTATTTTGAAAAGTCTTTGATTAAAACCAAACTAGCCACTTCCAAATTATCTGACAAGCTTATGTATCTTACATGAATTCATATCACTCTCTGCTCATTTTGTGTGATTGTTTACAGGCATAGCTGTAAATCCACCGATGTGAGTGAAGGATGGCACCTAGAACCAGGCTCAAGACCTCATTTTGTATTCCTGCTTCTGCAGCCAACCAATGGTAGAAGTATTTTTAATGTCTTCAACTTTAATGAATTTATAACTAGTGAGATTCACCCCTTCTGCACGATAGGACAAAATGCTACCCCCATAACCCCAGAAGCCTTTGAGCCTTGAGGAAAACAACACACATCTGCTTGAAATGTGGCTGACTAAAATCCACACTAAAACTTAGATTAATATTTTGAAGAAAGAGGTAGAATGGGAATTAAAAGCAAGGTTGTGCCACAACCAATCTTTTAAGCTCTGGCCACGCTGTAGAGAACATAATCCATTCAATTGCCTTTTACACAGCTTCCCCTACCTTCCATTAAGTGGTCTCCAACTCACTACTGATTAACCTTTTATTTTAAGAATTGACATTTCTGTTTACTTCAGGGGATGGAAAACTTGCCTAATGCTTTAAGCAACATCCACCAAGCTAAGCCAATGCTTGATACTCCAAGTATCAAAAAAATTGGCTAAGCCAATTTTTGCTACTCAAAGTCTCTTACAAGTGAGGTTTAATTTCCTTTCACAAGGAGTCAGGATCAGACTCGTGGAGAGACCCTAGGTCTCTTACACTAGGATGAAGGTGTGATACTGTTTGCAAAGAAAGCATCAGCAAATTCTTGAAGTGTAGATATCTAAAGGTGAATACTTGATCCAACCTAAGCAGCCTAAAAGTCAAGAGCTGTACTGGATGAAGAAATCACAAGGGAAAAAAGTGTGATTGCTGACTGTACCATGAAGGCCACACTCTAGGAAGCTGAACTTGGTCTGTACAGGCAGGTTATATTCATGGAGGTACTTTCTAGTTTTTGACTTTATAATCTTAAAGTTCTTTCCACACAATTTTTAAATGTAAGGTGATGAAATAATAATAATTAAAAGGCTAGTTCACGTCACAACCAGAAGCTGTAGATCACGTCAGGAAATACTTCTGAGCACCAGATGGACAAATGGGTAGGATTGTGTTGTAACTGTCATGATTTAGGGATAGAAGTGGGCCAAGGCTTGAAAGGAGAGGTCTCTTAATTGAAACAACTGATACAGTTGGAAAAAACTGATGAGCTGGAGAAGGAATTGTGTGCTAAAAGTTTGACTGTATTTTCTTATATATCAGCTACTCTACCTAAAGATTTGACTTCTCCATACAAACTGTATGTCAGTTAAATAGATTGAAGAATTGCTTTCTAGACTTTGAAATTTGTCTTGGACTGCTGTGCTAAACTGTGGGACCCATTATCAAGGCTCTTTGTGTCATGACTGCACATCCTAGGTGTAAGTCACTAATTCATAAAGGTCACAGAGATGCCTTTAAACCAGACAAGTGTTTTTATCTGAATACAACCTGTTGGAAGAGCAAACAGCCATAGCAGTCACATTTTTCCCTGGTCTGAATGATTGTTGCATTTATTCATACAGCAGATGGCCAAGATAGGTCTTGAAGAACCGAATTAAAATAACAGGCGCAGTTTTATCAGTAATTGAAAACTCATGGAAGTCAGAAACCTGTGTTGGTCACAGTGACGTCTCAGTTTGGTGGCTTTTTAGAGGTAGCATCACTTACTTATTTCCCTTTGAAACACAAAAAGCCCAACCTGGGCAACAGAATAAGGTCCCCCACACCAAGCATGCAATGGAGCTGCACAGCTGAATGATGTCATTAAAATGAGCTTTCCCTTTCCAGTGGACAGGACCTCACTTGGGTAATAACATGTACAGAGCTTAATATGTCCACAGAGTTTTCAGTGGCACAGGCATGTCCTCTGCCTTGTCCCCACCAGACACTGAGTGAAAATGCAAGAGAAGGGGTGGTACAACAATAATTGTGTATTTGACTCTTCTCAGCTGCAATGGGTGGAACTGTTGGGTGAAAGAGAGCACGAGCATGTGTTCGCTCAGCTCTTCCGTCAGTGCACATCAAGAAAACTGTTGATTTCCTGCATATTTCAATCACATCATTCTTGCAAATATTGTTCAACCTGTTGTCCATAACTACAGCTTTCAGACCTTTCCTGTAAACTCCTGTCCTTCTTTAGACTCCTTGACGAAGTGAATGGCTTGTCTGCAACGTTTTATTTTGTTAAATATTCTAGGAATTTCACTTTTTGTCTCAGTTCAGGATTAAATTAGTTTTGCTTGCATCATATCATTCCTTTTTTATTTGAACCAAAAGATTAATTGTTTTTGTTGCAGGATAAGTAAAGATTATTTTCCTAAGTAAGTTTTGCTAAATAGCACTACATGAAGTTTCAGTATCACCTAATTAAAAAAAAAAAAATCCCTATTTCTTTAGTTACAGGCTGAGTTCAAAGAGATAAAATGCACAAATATTTGCAGCTGCAACAGTTACATGCTATTTATGAGTGGTGGGCAAATTTGTGAGCGCCTCCAAGAGTGAGAAGCAAAAGTCTCATTGGTAGTGTACATGGCTTTTAAAATCCCTACAATTATCCAGCTAGCTGAGTAATGAAGAGAGTGACGTTAGACCAAGAGGAGTTGTTTCTAACCTGAATTTAGAAATGTGTCAGTAAGGCGTATGGGGAGTCCAAATGGGCCAGTGAGGGGTTGAGAGGCTGGGAGTAGAGAGGTGTGCTGGCAGGAAGAAATAGGTCTTCAGAGAAAGAGAGGAGCTGAAGCTGGGAAGGATGGATGTGACTGGAGGCAGTCTGAAGGAAGGGAGGGGGAAGGAGACAAATGAATGGGGCGTGAAGATGGTGGGGAGGTTTCAGGCAATTCTGTATAATGCCACAGGTGCCTCTTTCTCTTGCCTCCTCAATACCATGCACCTTACCAGCTGACCAAATGGTTTTGTAGGACCTTCCCTCTGTCCTCAAAGCAGGGTTAGCCCAGTCCTTCCTGGGTTGTTGCTGCATGAGCAGGCTGGGGACACGGTGAGGCAGAGGGAGACCAGAGTAGCACTGAAGCTTGCTGCTCCTCCTTTTTGCAAGAATGCAGAGATCTCTTGCTAGGAGGGGAGATGGAGAAGGGAAGGAGCAATGTACCATGTCCCCCACACCCCTCCCTCCTCAGCTTCCAGTGCCACCTGCAAGGCCAGCTCTGTGCAAGTCTCTGCATGCAAGAGACGGAGATCACCTTTTTGGGTATTATGTGCTGCTCAAACAGATGTGTCTCCCTTTCCCCTAAAGAAAGCAAAGGAAAAACAGGTGGCCTCAGTGGGGCCGTCTTCTACCACTAGCTGTTAATGAACCTAGGTTAATGCCTGATTGTCTCTACCTGAAGTCAATCTCACAGAAAAGTTTTCGTGTTTAGGTCTTGATCCTTTGGAACGTAAGTACAAATGGTGCTATTGAGCTAAGTGAATATATTAAGAGACACAAAAAAAAAAAAACCCAACAAAAAACCTGCCAAGTGCATGAAAAGCAATGGATATATAAATAAATCTTGGCTGACTTAGAGGTGACGTTGAAAAAAAAAATCAAATGGAGAATTATTGGTTTATTCTAGCTAGGTTTATGTTAGTACGAGACATCTGGTAACTCTTCTGAGACCACATCCTAACAATAGTTCCACCAGAAAGTACTGATTCAGAGAGAGGTGAAGAGCTCGTCTAACACTGGTGTCTTTGCTGATCTGGTTGTGGTTGGAAGTGACAACCACACAGTCCAGAAAGGCACTTTTCCTCCTCCCCATGAGGATTCTTTTTTAAGATGGCAGTTGTTGCTGAATGGAGGATGACAGCTTAACAAATCAAACCTAAGAATAACAGACTTGAGAAGCTCATTGACTGCTGAAAGTGCACCAGGGACAGATTTTCCATGCTGGTGCTTCCTTTTACAAAAAGTGTTACCGAAGACATCACAAAGATTAAGCAAGAGTGCACATGGGCCAGGCCATCCTAAAGTTCACTTCATTTGTGTTACGCTTTTTCTCTGCCCATGCGACTGTTGAAATCCATCTGCTGTGTCTTGTCTTCCAGGCTGCAGATTCAGGTACTGGAGTTTTGTTCCTCACAAGCTGCAACATTAGGATCAGTAGTACATCTTAAAGTCAATGAAGCTGAGGGATGCGTTTCTACAACGTTCTCCTGTACATTTTCTAAAGCCTAGAGCATAACAGCACAAGTGTTGATAGCTTTAACAACTGTCATACTACAGATGTATAAGTAATAGAGATAAAATAACAATGTTGAGGAAGTTGCATTGGAAAAGTTAAGATATTTTGAAAGCAGTTAGCCAGCCTAACTTATCTGGCATTATAGTGGAAGCCTCCAACACCTATTATAACTCTTATATGTATTTAATTTTAACATGCACTGTGCACTACCATGCATAGGGAAAAAGAGCAGCTGGAGGAGTGAGATAATCACATACGCACCCCACTGATTTTTCCTAGTGTGAAGCTTACTGTTTCTCCTCCTGGATTTCTTTTCCTCTAAGGCAAAGACTACGCTGATTGCAAGCAGCAGTGCTGGATGTTATGGAAACATGTAGCTATACTGCCTGCTTTCTCTTCCACACACCTCACTCTGCTAAGTCTGTCTCTTAAAAAGGTAACCCCTTTGTTATATAAACATATGGAGGCAACTTGCAGGTGACTTCGCTCATGCTCAAGCAAGTGGGAGAAAGAGCCACAGATGTCACTGTGCTGACACTGCCCAAAGCTGAAGTAAACTCTCCCAGCACTGAAAATCAGCACGTTCAGACAAGCAGCGCAGGGGTGATACTTCACTCCAGCAAGGATCTCTGTGTATTAGCAGATGCAAGTGAGGTAGTTTCAGCATGTGGGCGTCAAACAAAACCTAAAGTATACGGTGGATTTAGTGACTTTCAATTTGTTAGCTTTACAGACCTGAGTTTGCAAACAGTTTGGATAATTCTGTGACCCAAAGGAGAAGCCAGCTGTTCCCAGGCTTCACTTTCAATCACTTCCTCCTACTCTCTTAAAATGAGAAGAGGAAAAAAACCACATACGAAGAAAAAAAATATCCTGCTTCCTGTCATCAGAAGCTCCAACTGTCACTCCATTTTGCTTGAAAAGGCCAGTGTCTTTGTTCCTCAGGAATCAACGGGCAAATGACTACTGCCCAGCAGGGAGGGGTGCATGCTGCAGGAGAGATATAGAATCATAGAATCATTAAGGTTGGAAGAGACCTCCAAGATATGTGCTATGGTGTCCCAAAGCTCTTCCCCAGAGCCTGCCAACCACTCCCACTCGGAATATCAGGCAAAGCTCCCACTGATCTGCCTTAACGGGAGAACTGTCATCAGCTGCGATGGGGAATAAGGCTGAAGCAGTCCAACATCTACATGTACAATCATGTGCAAGTGGTTATGAACAAAAAACTCTGCAAGTAGCATTGTTTTTGTTTTTCTACTCTGGATCTCAAAGCTCTTTACAAGTTGTCCTCCCCATGTGTCTGTGAGACAGGTAACGGCCTCTTCCACCATGCCGTGTCTCCTGAGTTGAAGATTAGACCAAATAATTAAGGAGTGTTGCATGTAAAATGTAGTGCTGTCAGGGTCTTGTGGGCCTGATATCACCATAGGGCATATCAAAATGAAAGTAGAGAAAAGAGCCAGCAGGCTGAATTTTGAAAGAGTATCTAAAAGGGTACCTTCAGTTTGAACATACCTTCTCTTTCATGTCTGTCTCCCCAGCAAAGCTGCACCTCAGTGGATAGACCTCACCCCTTCTTTTTACCATTGCAATGGGATGGAAACTTCTTGCTGTATTAATCTCAACTAAGAAACCATGGCACTAGGAACGTGTTTGAGCCATTCAGTGGGCAAACCTGCTTGGAAATGCACAGGACAGAAATAAGATCTGTTGTGGGACTCGGACCATTGTATCTGGATTTCCACCGAGCTTATTTCTGAATGGTAAATCACCTTCAGCCAAAAAGAAATGCAGCTCAGGATACTTTATAATCCTTTGGCTGTATTGCTACTGTATGGACAGTAATGAACTCTCAAGGCAGCCATTTATTCTGCTAAGAGACCCTTTCACATCACTCTGGCAGCATATTATAGCTTTATATTGGCTGCAAATTATATTTACACCCACTTAGCACTCCTGCAACAATGCAAAGAGAACTTACAGAAATGAGAACCTGCATGTTCTGCATACTGAAGGAATGTACCATTCATTATAAACTTCTTCTCCAGCTCAACATTAACCACACAGAAAGCTGGTTTGCTTCTGGATACACATTTTAAAAGCATCCAAGGGATCCAGTGACTTCAGCTACATTTTTTAAAGAGATTGTGGTATAAAGGAAAATATGATTACACCGTCCTTAAAAAGTGGCTGTGTATCTTTACACCATTCAGCTGCTTGTTGTAGGTGTGCCTTGCTCTTCTGTAGGTGCCAAATGCCATGCTACCAATGTACTCAGCCACTGACTGTGCTCAGGCACAGAGGATCCCCTAAGCTTCAAAGGTCAGTCTCTGGCTGTTCCTTGGCCCCCTTGGGTCTCCATTTCCAATCTGTTGTCTGTATGGACAACCAGTCTTGGTATCAGCTCCCCAAAAACCAACTGAGATGTATCCAGGGAAACTTGAGAGTACAAGGTCACTTATGAATATGGTGCTCCAAGCACATGGGAAGACCTTTCCCTTTCTTGGAAACACTAGTAACTGATTTCCCAAGCTCCACAGAAGATGGGTGACACTCCTGCCCTCTCAAACATTATGTGAATGGGAAGTTGCAGGAACACAAAGGGCTGTGGATGGTCTGCCTGCCAAAATGAGAGCTCAACCCGATTCACGGTCATCTATCCTCCAGCCTTTATTTAATTTCCCACCATATGAACTCTTTGTCTCCCATTTGCTTTGATCTGCACACATTGACTGCAAAAGGCCCATTTTTCCTGCCTCAAAGGTGAAATCACCTAACTAAAAGGCTACATCAGACCTCAATGTTTCCACAACAACAAAAGAGACACCTGTATGCTTCACTTCACCAGGTAACAAAGGGAAAATCATCAATCAGACTGGATACTGGAGTGGTCAACTGACTGCTAAGTCAGCTGTCCAACTGATTATCCACTTGAAGTAGTCAACCACTTTTGTAGAAAGAGAGCCATATGCATTTCCTTCTGACATCAAGCTGCTAGATACTTATAAAAGCTTCAAGAGACTCTGGGGAAAACAATGCAGCCTTTTCAAATGCACCTTGAAAACACAGCAAATCTGTGGAGAATTGATTTTAAGTTTTTGTTCAAAAAGTGAAGGAAGGAAATGCACTAGAGATTTGACAACTTTTCAAGAAAATATATCCAATTCAATTTTGTCTTGTAACTTAGAAATACTCAAAACAGTCCTCAGTTTTCTTCCAGATTCTTTCAACAGCCTCACGCGAGGTGGGTATGAATTCCCTGCACAACTGGAGCAGCTTCAGTCACTGTGTAACTGGTTTTCTTTGTGAATCTATAAAGCTGAGCATATTTCTAAATGGACCTGGAATCTCCTTTGCACTGAGGCACAGTAGCATGGCTTCTGTAATCATATAAAGCCTTGAAGGCCATTTCACACTACTTGTGAGGTGCAATCGGGATATAAGGGCTTTGAATCATGAGCCCTGGTGGTTTCGTCTGCCGTAGGTTAAGGTGTTACCACCCCCTGCATTTCTACCCACCCCTGATTAGCACTCTGAGGTAATACACTGGGCTGTGGTGTAGGCATGTGTGCTTCTCTCACCTCACCATGGGAGTAGTATCTTCTGGCAGAGAAGCAGGGTGGACAGCTCGGAGCAGTAATAGTTTGATCTGCTCTCACTCTCCATGTCTTGGAGTACTAAGTGTAAGTCAGAATCAGCCCTATTCATCATTCAGCTCCATGTTTTGTGACCAATTCTTTTATGCCATGCTATTTGAGGACCCAGAGCCCTACAGAGTGTCTCGATAAAAGAAAAGCCAACAAACTCTTTACAGAGATGCTACTCAGGTAAATTTGTGAATATTAGAAAGGCTGAAAGGTGCTATGGAGCCAGTTGTATTCCACTACATTGTAGCTCAATATCTGCTCTAAGGTACCACTTTTACATTGCAGGTCCATTATAGCAGCAAATATTAGCAGGAAGGCAGGAAAAAAAAAATCAATATAACATTTTCAAGAAATCAAATCAGTCTTCAAGGTTAGAGAAGTTATTTTCTTAAATAAAAGGACACCAAATAGAATTCGGGCAGAAGTCAGAGCAGGCCACTGATGAGTCACACTGTCTAAAGACAGTTGTGTACTGAAGCTGAATAGATAGCGATATATCAGGCTCTTAGCTTCCCATAAGGCAGGAACAACGGGTTCACAACCCAAGGACCCAGCAGCCCTCCCCAGTCAGTGGGATACCAGCTGGCCAGTGGGCCAGGCATCTTGGGAGTGTTGCTCTGCAAATGTGCTGTGGGCAGGTCGTGGGGGACTGTATGTGCACCTGGAGGAGAAGGCTGGCAGTGGTGGCTAATTGAGCGGTGTATGGCTCTGCCCCCTGCCTGGGAATAAAATGGTCTCTCAATCCATATGGAAACTGGCTGCCTTTGCCATCAAGGCTGGAATACATGGGGACTTGGAGTAACAGAGCTGACAATGGAAAGCTAGCTGTTGGGGAAATATCAGTTTCTTTTACATCATGAGTGCAGAAAACATTTGTCCTGTTTTATTCCTGTTGGCAATGGAGAAAGACCATTTTCCATGACTTTTTGATCTACAAGTGAAGATCTCTGTGCAGTCCCAAGTCCATAGAGGTGGCTATATATAAACACCTAGAAAAAAGGCTATTGAGAGAAAAGATAAATGCCAGTTTGAAGCTACAATTTAGTAAATTTTAGGGGGTGGATGATCTCTGGTAGCCAAATCATTTCTGGGTCTTCCACTCTTCTGTTTTCTGGCTGTATTTTGCTTTTGTGTCACATTACTGGAAATTACAGAATGGGTCATGCTGCCTGAATTTCACTGAAACTGGTATTTTGCCTGGTGCCAGTGAAAACTCCACACTTATTGTATTTTGTCAGTTTTGAATTTCCCAGCCCTGAACTCTGAGAATTGCACCAAAATAGGCACACTTCTCTTTTAACTTCAGCTTTAACTAATCATTAAAAATCTCCAAGAAATCAAATACAAATGTTGGAGGTGGGTGGGGATGAAAATCAAAATCACCATCACCTCAGTCCATGCACTGGCCTAAAACTGCAGGTACGGCTTTGTGCAGGCTGTTCGAGAGTGGGTCCTGATGCACACTAACTCTGTTCCTCTAACTAGCCCTCCTGCAGACACATTCCCATATCATCTACAGGTTTCTGTGCTCTGCACAGTGAATGTGGGCCTGAGAGACTGTGAGCTCCAACCATGCTCTGTCAGTGTTTTGTAGACATAGACTGTCAAATCTCTTGTGAAAACTTCTCTTCATTGTTTGAACAGCAATGAGCATTATGAGGGAGGGAGCCTGCCTATGTCAGGGATTGGGAAAGCTCTTACTACAAAGCTCCTAGGAGACTTAGCTGCCCTGTGAGAAGAAAAGCATACCATAGTCCCCAAACCTGAAAAGGCTCCACTGTGTCTTCTGAATGTTTATAAAGAAAGACATAAGGTCAGAATAAACAAAGCTGAAATAAAGGAAGGCTCTCCCCTGTCTCAAGAGAGTTTTAATTTTATTTACCCTTTCTTAACTGTCATACTATAGATTACTTTCTTTTTTGGTTCTCCTTCAACATTTTTAGGTTCCAGTTTTGCTTGCAGGTTTTTCCAATTTGGAGCTTAAAGGCCAGGTGCAGACAAGTCATTACAGTAAGAGTGGTGGTGCTGGTGCCATGCCTTACAGCTACAGACAAATTCTGATGCTGCACCAAGCTAAGCCAGATGATGATGTTATCATCCCCAAGGTGCTCATCACCACCTCAGGGAAAATCAGCCAGGTTGGTATACACACTTAACTACATGGCTTGGGTTTGTGTTATGCCAGCTGTTTTTGCCCACAGCGTCCAGCAGAATTGCACAGGTGGCAGCTTCCATTGGCGTGACGCTGACACCTTCACCTGCAGAGCTGGCTCAAAAGAGGGTGCCTAAACCAAACAAATGATTAAGGGCATTTCTGATCCAGAATGTAAAGTCCAGATCCACTCTTCAGGCACTTAATTCACTATGACAAATATCTTTGAGGATCTAAGCCTGAAGTCTCTTGCAGAGTACGACACTATTTAATTCCATCCTTCAGTTGAAAAAAATATTTTTTGTATATGCTTACACATGGATAGCCCAAAGCACCTGAAACTGAGAAACAGATTTCTCCAAGGATAACTGTCCCATGGTCTTGCTCTATGCCTAGGTTCTGTTCCCCGATCTTCATAGTGCACAGATAACAGTTCCCAGATCTTTATACTCTATGGATATTTTGTATGTCTAAAAGCTTGGCATTTAGGCTCATTCTCATGCTCTGAAAGATGGGATTGAATTGTCTTCCTTTTGTTCCATTCACTTCCCAGGTTTTTCTTGTGTTTCCCTATGATTCCCTTTAGGTTGCATAGATGTTTCAGAGAAACAGTGCAGAAAGAAGGCAAAGGAAGGGATTAATTTTGACAAGATTTATCCTACCAAGACAGACCACTGACTCATTTAAATTAATTTCTTAAGGCTTTACCCCACTAAAGGACCAGTATCTCAAGCAATGGAAGCCAACCAAGCTGTGTCAGGTGACTCCTATAGAGCAGAGTGTGACCAATGCTACACACCTGCAGGAAGGCCATTCTGTACCATTTACCACCTCCTACATTGATTCTTACAGATCATAAATCTTTGTCTCTCTTTTTTGATTTCCCTTTCAGGTTATCATAATTTCTCAGAAACAGTGGAACCTTCTAACAGTTGCATATGGGGACCCAGCCAGGATATAAAAAGGATCCATTACAACCTAGCTTTAGGAAGCAGATATTTTGATGTTTATAGGACTGAAATTAACCAGTATTTTTACAGTCTTGATCACGTAACACACTTCTCTTTAACTTGATTTCCTCTGTCCACTCCAGACCTTTGCCTGAACAGCCTTTTGAATAAATTTTGCCCTTGGATATGGGGTTGACACAGCTCCCATTTTTCCTAAATGAACCTTGTTTTAGTGCTTTTTCATCTTTCCTATGACCCAGCTGTATAAGTACTGTTCCTTATGTATTTGCCCAGATTCCTTTCTGTTCATGAATTCATTTATGTGTAGTTTACTGCCTGTTCTGTAAAAGCAGCCAAACAAGAACATCTCTAGGTCCAAATCAGAGATTTGGTCTCTAGAGTCAATGCAGTCCTTTGTTGTTGGTTTTTAGCATCTAATAAAACCTTTTAAAAATGTTCAGTTACAATTCTGGATGACACAGAAAACAGTGCCTTAACAAAAGCCATTGACCAGATTCCTTCCCATTCTCAGTTTATCTCTGTGCTTTATTTAGCAGAACAGTCCAAGATTTCTGGTGAAAACTACTTGTTTATTACAAATGAGTGAATAATTTACAATGAGTAACTTATTCCATGAGTTTTAACCACTCTGAACACAATGTCTGCTGGCACAACATGATTTCCACAAGTGCACTTTGTATTTTAATATATTTGATTATTCATGGCTGGTTGACCCATGACTAGTTTTATATTTCTGATGAACTTTGTAAATATGATTAACCTGAACAGGAACTGAGGTGAGAGGCTGCAATGAGAATATAAGCTGTTATTAATGGATTCAGCAAAGCACTTAGAGACACACATGCTTAACTCCAAGGACTTGCATTAATTCCTTAGAAGTCAAGAAGAGTTAGGGAGTGTTAAATGTCTCCCTGAATCAGGACCCAGGTGTCCAAGTATGAACTCATATTTTGAAATGTGGCTCGCTAGGTTTTAGTGCTTGTCCATAATACATGTTAAATGCTAAGAAACTGAAGACCATATTATAAGGAATCCCACATGCAACATACGCTTGGAGAAGAGCCGTGCTGAGTCATTCTTCATTATTGAGGCAAGACGGTAGAGTGGTTACATTACAGAAATCCACCAGCAGCTCAAACCAACCAACCTCATACATCCTCCATAGGCTTATGCCTCAGAGTCTGACTCTATTCCAAAATCATTTACATGATCATTCCTTTAGAAATGATCCAAGTATTCTTCTGCTTTCTTGCTGTTACCCATAGTCTGAAACACATTCAGAGCCCTCCTTCCTCTTCCCCACCCTTGGCACAGGCTCACCTGCAGCTTCAATGAAGCGCTGCTGATGCAACTTTCTTTTCACAGGCTGTATTGGCAAGAGAGAGCTCCTCTCCAGGAGCGAAATCTCCTCATGAAGAACATGAGACCACTGCAATGGCTCATTCACAAAACAAAAAATCTGCTTGTCCATCCTTCCACTAGCCTACCACTGTACTGTGATGAAGAGAGCATTGTTGCCAGATGAATGTCAGTAAGGAAATCCATCATGCGATTTCTCTCAGAGGATGACTACTGTGGGTATCAGGGTGGTAGTGCAGACGTACGTGTGTGTGTGTATATAAAATACATATATTTATATGTATGTATATATAAGTCTTTGTGTATGTATATGTGTACATACACACATATTTGCGTATACATATAAATACACATATAAGTTGATACATATCTGTATAAGAAGTATGAATGCATAAACTAGAATATGTTTTTCATCAACACAACTGAATATATAAATGCCTAGTTAAATAGATTTTTTCCCTATTCTGATCTTTGAGAAAAGGCAAGGGAAATAATAGCAGGATTAATGATTCCAGGCGATTTCTACAGAGAAAAATAAAAAAAGAATTTCTTAGCAGTTTCAGATCTAGAGTTAGCAAATAATAAACTGTCTCTGCCTCCAGGAAGGAGCAAAGGCCATTAGACACATGCAGCTATCCTGTATACCAGAGATAATTAACTTGGCCTTTTGCTGTATAAAGAGACGTATTGTAATCCTGCTAACTGAGCCTGTCAGTCTGTAATGAATTGTTGTTTCCTTACAAGCATATTACTATGGGCTCGGCTATGATCTCAGTGGTGTCTACAGGCCAGCATGAGCCGTCTGTATTCTAGGTAGATGTTAGCTATATGTTTATAACTGGTTGCACTGGTAGTTCTTCCTTAGTTCTTCCTCATCAGCTCATCAGCTAAACCAAGCATGGCAACCTAAATACCTGCCCCACATTTACAGCAGCTTGAAAACACTCTATGCTACTACAGCCCCTTAGCTGGACTGGAGACAGAGACTTGAAAAGTAAAATCTGACTGCTCAAGCTAAATACCAGCCCAGGTAGCATGGTTTTGAAGGGTTACTTCTAAATCAAATTCATTTAGAAAGACTAGAAAAGCATCAAAGAATACTCCTCCCATATGATAGGACTAAACCACATTTTCCATCCAAGATATTCCCCATGTAGCAAGCCCTGGGTTATCCAAAAGACCCTTATTTGGCAGGCCTTCTAAATCTGAGAGGAATTCCTCCAGGAACTTGGCAGCGGTTGTATCTACCTCAAATCCTTTGCACTGAAGGCAAAGAATTTGCCTCCAGCTCACCAATGACATTTTCCTCATTCCACTTTTCACTGGAGCTGCTCCATGAGATGGAGCAGGTTTTCATACATACTGCTACAGTAACAGAGCACTTGCAATACTGAGGAGGTTCAATGGGTTGGGTGCTGGTCAAAAGATAGCTCCCTAAAATGCATATGAGGCACAAGGACAAAGGGAGGATAAACCCAGTGAAGGCTGCAGACTCTTCCGTAGTGCAACCCAGAAAGACCTTAGCTGACAAAGGTCACAAGCAAAAGCACAACAAAACATTAGCTGGTAAGGACTGACTTCAGGACAGCATGAAAGAGGCTATACCCACCAGCAAAGGAAAAGTCACACAAAATGACACGGTCTCTTTTGAGTGGCACGTGCAGAAGAAGACAGCTTAGTTTGTTTTCATCAGATCTGAGTGCATGGAGAAGACAGGGTTAAAGCGCAAAACCAATGCGACATGGGATAAGGATGCTCATCTTCTCTTTCATATTTGGTCTTTCCTATTTAAATTATAGCTTCCTCAGAGAGGCATGCCATTTATTGCCAGCTCAGTGCTCTACAGAGTGCTCTACAGAGTCCACCATGGTGAGGCAGCCCTCGTGGTACCACCCTAACAAAAAAGCAATCAGCTAAGGATTGGGAAACAGAGAGCTCTCAGGTGAGGACAGCAATGTTGTTTACATCTGTCTGTGTGTATCTGTTGCTAATGACTACTTATGTCAGCCTGAAATCCACTCTCAGAGCACTCACCTTGACAAATTAGCAAAAAACTTTTTTGTTGTTTTTAACTTCAGGCTGTCATGGTCACACCTATGGCAAGCTATGTATTTGTCCTTTTCCTCTGGACGGTCCCAAGGTGAAAACTCTTCCTCAGGTAACACTGGGCTACTGTGAACTGCTGCTGAGTGGAGTTTGGCCAGAGCTGCAGAGAGCCCTTTCACCAAGGTGAGGGACCTTGTCCTTCTGTAATCCTTCCCCACCTGTACTGGCAGCAATATCTTGGTTTCTTACTTGCCCACACCATGTGTTTACAAATCCTGAATCAGGGCGCCAAACCTCACAGGATGTTTAGGAAGACCCTGGAACAACGGCTGGAACTGAGGGCTTCGCTGTCCCATCCCAGCACTGTGTGATCTGGTTAGTGAGCTAAGCTCTCTTCCACTTAATTTCTAGTTTCATCTGCAGGGTAAAACAGCTTTAACAGAATAGAAAATATCTTCAAACGAGAACACTTTGCTAGTCTCTTGGAGAACCTCTTGATTGTGGGAAAGGGTGGTTTGACCCCTCTCACACAGAGGAAGAATTTGAGCCATGGTCTCCAAGCTCCGCAGCGTGGAAGGCTGCTGCCAGACCAGGCCTCCTGGCAGACTTGTGGGAGGTGGGATGTCCAGTTCACAACCCCCAAGAGAACAGCACCCACCTCTCCCAAGCTTTTAGCCAGTGGCTTAGCTAGTGAAAAACCCCAATCAATGTTTTACTGTTCACCATGAAAACTGACACCTTCATCTACTGCCATGCATCCTGGACCTAGTGCTTTATTGAAAGCCATTTAAGTCTGCATCTTAACAACTACAATAAAAACAGTAGGAACAGGGGAGGGTTGCATAGTTATTTTATGTGGACAACTCTGAACTAGCTCTGTTTGAGGACACAGTGATAAGAAAGAGTCCAGATGTTGCCTCCCAGCTTCTAATATGCCTCATTTCTGGAGTTACCATAAATGTTTTAGGCTGGCGTCACAGCACAATATCAACAGCAATGTTTTAAATGACAAACCACGGCTGTAAAGTGACCACATTTCTCTGAATTTTAAGGCAAACACTTTATCTCAATTAAACCCTTAGTAGCCATGTGGTTTTGCCCATCTCCTCAGGAACATTTAAAGTACTACTCTTCTTATAAACAGTTTAAAGTCATAACGGTAAACATACAGGCCTAAAGCTAAACTTCCATTCCTTACACTTGTGTTGGTTATTTGCAACAATACCAGAAATGTTTACCAATCCACCAGCACAGTTTACACTGAAATCCCCCACTCATTTACCTCTTGTGCCATGATTAACTGTTGGCTTAAAACAAGGAAAAGAGAGAAAAGGATACAGCTTGCACACCAACTCAGACCTTTTGCTGACTGAACTGCAGTTTTTAAATGTGATTCAAAAAATCAACTCAAGACTCAGTGTTGTAGATTTCTCCTGGATTTTTCAGTAATTTGCAGTGCTTTCACTAAACCTCTCAAGAACCACTAAAGCCCAGAAAAGACATAGTTAGTCAAAGAGCCAAATGCTTTGTGAGTGATAGCTTCTTCTGGACAGATAAAGCAAGGCGAGATGCTGGGCGGCAGATTTCAACAACAGCACCTGGTACCTCCTAGACCCTCCTCCCTGTTGCTGTTTACTGTGTGCTTCTGAGACTAAGTTGAAGTCCATTATGCATCAGAATAGCTCACACCAAGATGTACTCTAACAGACATAATGAGCTGTGAGACCCTAGAGATTATGGAAAGATGCTACATCAACCTAAGAAAACTGTCTGTGCAAGATTCCTCTTGCGTCCTTGAATAGGATTTCGGATGTCTAACTTTCCAAGTCATGCTTTCCAACATGAAGTAGCATATGCAAATGGAGAATAAAACAAGAGTCAGCTTAGGATATCATTAAGATTCACCAAATAGCAAGGACGACAGATAACCAGATCAACGCTTTAGACAAAACTGGTACAGTTATCAACAGCAGGGCAATCCTGCAACAAAGATAATAGGAAATCACTGAGCACTGCAAAAAAAGCCAACTGCAGAGCGGAAGCACACAAGTTTCTCATTTTAATTTAAACACTTTATCTTTGTCTAGTTTTCAGCAGCCTTGGCAAAAAGATGGGCCTTGCTGCAGACCCTAGTGATCAACAGTCTGGAGATATTTCACAGTGGGGTCACAGCCTTCCAGGTTTTCCTTTGAGTCCTTGAAACAGAATATGAAACAAAGAAGGGATTTCTGCAATTGATTTGGATAAAGTATCTCTGAAAACCTACCATTCAACACCATTTCCATAGGGCTGCTACTGCAAGATGATGAGTGTAACTAGAGTAAGAAACATGGATTTCAGATAGAATCAGGTCAGGTACACAGTCTGACAGAGATCTGGCTGTGCTTCCAGTAAGACAAATGTTATAATCTCAGCTAAGATGACACCAAGCTATGCATAGATGTCAGCAGCAAAAAGACAGTTGTCTACCATGGGTCCACTGGAATAGGTAATGGGCTCTAGAGCTATCTTTTTACAATTTCCCCATCACTTATATAATTTAGATTACTATAATCAGAAGTTGCAACTTAAGTTTACTGGCTGCTATATCTGTCCATTAGATACACAAGTATTTCCTAAGCTCTTATTTGATGGATGGGTAAAAATGGAAAGAGCATTATGGTCCCATCCATGAAAACAGGCCACTTCCTAATGACTGATTAGCAGTGTGGTGGAATATTTTGGGTTTAACCTTTGGTGATTTCCTTTATTTTAGGTTTGCAGGCGATGACTGCAAAGAGTGCACATAACAGAGACAGAAATCAAGACATTTTTCCTTATGCCTTGAACAGAAGCCAGATTACAAAAGCTCCTGTTTAAAAAAAAAAGGAAATGTCTTTCCATTTTCCAAGTGTCTACAATTAGCCCAGCTGCTCGTATTTTCCAGGAGATTTTGTTTTTTTGGGTTTTTCAAATATATCTGTTTTTTTCCAGAACCCACACACAGGAGTTCCACAATCTCATCACTGCCCTTTAAGGCCATTATCACCTCTTTCCAAAATGCCTCTCTCCTAGAGCACTCCCAAGGCACATCCTGGAGAGTTCATTTCCTCACGTGTCACACACATCTTTTTGTCCTTGTGGGAATGGAGTTCAAGCTCTAAACTAGATTTCTGATATAAAACAGGTGACCTTCATTCTTTCCCCCCCTCTTTTATAGTCTTTTTGCTTACCTCCTAGAGCCTAACTCACCCTTACTCTAATTTACTTTATTGCTGCTCTATTATTTTATATTTTTTTATTATATACTTACTATGTGTTTCATAAAGTCCTCTTAGAAGATTTGCAGGCAGAAATGTAAAAGTGCTGGAAAACCTTTTCCTTGCCTTTAGCAGTGCTCCCATCTTTGGAAATAACATTGGTGCTGATACAGAGTTCTGTAACAGGGATTTGGGTAGAGAGTAGAGTTACATGCAGGCATCTTCTGGTGGAAAACCGTGGTAGTATCAGTGGGTTCCCCTGCCCAGACTTCACTTCTTTGGGGGAAGCATACAAAGAAGCAAGCTGGGGTTCATGAAATGGACACAGCTACATCTAGTGATTCATACAACAGTTGCCAGCCTCATAAGCAAGAGAAAATGCCATCTTTAAGAGACACAACAAAGCTCTCAGGGCTAAACTTTCATTATTAAATTATGTAATGTATGGTCAGTATGGGAACAAGCACAACCTACACTCCTGACATGTAAATAAGATAGAATCAAGATTTAGGCCAAGGGACTTCCTTAGCATGTAACAAGCTGTTTGGATGAAAGATACACAAACCTGAGAAAGGGAGAGAAAAACAAGCAAGAGAGATTAACTGTGTCTGCAGCAGCATCCAGTTTAAGGTAAAGCACTGATCTGAGTGTAGCACACATTTTGTGGTTGTCCCCACTGCTATATCAAATATGCAGCCATTGCTTATGAGAGGATTATACTCAAGGATGGAATATGCTTAATGGTACCAACATGGTTAGAGATCATCTTGCCTGCACCCTTATCTATGTGAAGTCATAATCACATGCACATGCACACAAAAGTACACACTGGAAAAATGTGAAAACAAAACCCGAAAAAGATATTTAACCTACACTTGCAATTAATTTGCACATTATTGTGGGGGTGTTTATATATTAGAATTAGCCCAAGCCCATGCAGACAATTATAGACTATTGAGAATTAAATAAATAAAAGACAGGATGCCTCTTCTCTAGGGCATAAAAAACCCCCAGTTAGTCTTCACATTGAAAACTATCTCAACTCACAGAGACAACTCACAGGTAACTTTTCACCTGTGGTAAGACAGACCTCAAAGAAGACAATAGTTTTCTGAGTAAAAATTCTTCTTTGATAAGGTCCCTGGTGATAACATTCTCAGTGACTAGGATAGAGTCCTGAAAGCATGTACCCCAGTGGAGTCATGTGGGGATCCATATGGAGCAAACCAGCATCTAGCTTGGATTTTCCCCGTGCTAGATAAAGCATCAGGCAGTATGAGCAGGGAGCTACCCCAGACTAACCTGTCTGAGGAACAAGCTGGTACTTGGATAGGGCTGACTCTCATTTGTAGTTCGCAGTTTCTCACTGCCTTCCCTCAAGCCAGGAGCACACTCTTCCTTTTGCAGAAAGGGGAAGATGGTACATTCATTTCCCAGAAAAGACTCCTCATGCTGTGGAGCAATTCCAAAGCCACCTATCCTCCCATTTCTGTCCTCTTCATTTCCTCATGAGTGTATTTGGGTAGTTTCTCAGCGAATGCTGTCTTCTAAGCTTCTTCTCATGCACTTTTCATGTACCTCACTTCTCATGTTCCTAATTCAGGGCATAAGCAATTCGGGAGGTTCCTGGAATGCATCGATGATAACTTCCTTCTCCAAGTGACAGAGGAGCCAACGAGGAGAGGTGCTATGCTGGACCTTGTTCTCACCAACAAGGAGGGGCTGGTGGGGAATGTAAAGCTCAAGGGCAGCCTGGGCCACAGTGACCACGAAATGGTGGAGTTCAAGATCCTTAGGGCACTGAGGAGGGCGCACAGCAAGCTCACT
>NW_008824033.1:288493-317611 GCF_000699105.1 Pygoscelis adeliae | reverse complement strand
GGGACTGGGAGAATGAAGAGCTGCCACCCACTGTGGGAGAACATCAGGTTCGAGACCATCTGAGGCACCTGAAGGTGCACAAGTCCATGGGACCTGATGGGATCCATCTGTGGGTCCTGAAGGAACTGTTGGATGAAGTTGCTAAGCCACTATCCATTGTATTTGAGAAGTCGTGGCAGTGTAGTGAAGTTCCTACTGACTGGAAAAGGGGAAACATAACCCCTGTTTTTAAAAAGGGAAAAAAGGAAGACCTGGGGAACTACAGGCCAGTCAGTCTCACCTCTGTGCCTGGGAAGATCATGGAACAGATCCTCCTGGAAGCTATGCTAAGGCATAGCATCACTGGAAACATTCAAGGTCAGGTTGGATGGGGCTCTGAGCAATATGATCTAATTGAAGATGTCCCTGCCCATGGCAGAGGACAGGGCAGAGGGGTTGGACTAGATGACCTTTAAAGGTCCCTTCCAACCCAAACTATTCTATGATTCTATGATTCTATGATTCTAATGCATGTGATTTGTGTGCATAAAGCAAGAAGGTTTTTTTTAGAAATGTTTTAGAAAGTTACCTCTACTGCATGAAAATACACAAAGCTATATCCTGATATAGGTATATCACTTATGTATAGCTCTCATTTTTTGAGATAAACTGGGAATATTCCTCATATTCCCATCCAGTTGGTCCTTAAAGAAAAATTACCCCAGTCCCAGGGGTCCACGTGGGTCCATGCTCCTTTCTAAAGTCCATATAGTATCATAGAATTACAGAATCATAGAATCATTTATATTGGAAAAGACCTTTAAGATCATTAAGTCCAATCGTTAACCTAACACTGCCAAGTATCTACACAAGCAGTCTATTGCAATCTTTCTCATAACCTGGTCTGGGGAACGCTGCTGGCCCATCACATGTTTTCAGTCTTTCTTTCCCATGCTTACTACTTTCTGCTGACAAATTTCTTAGAAGACACCTAAAACAGGCTTGGGACTTCTTGAATGTCACACTTCTCTAGAAGAAGGTCACAGTGTTGCCAGGGAGAATATTATGCAATGCCTGATGAAGGAAAGGTGGATACAGTGATCTTGGTCAAGGTGAGAAGCTGGAGAAGTTGTGAACAGGTGTAGAAGGTGTTGCTGAGATGTAATCTCTGTGAAGGAGACATCTCTTATCATGAAAAGTGCCTGGGCCTTCTCTACATTGCAATGTGCCATGCCCACAGGGAGTCTGCTTAGTGTTGCACAACGCCAACCAGGAAAAAATAACCCTCCAAAAAAAAAAAAGCAGATAGAATCCTCTCTCAAGACAAAGCAAACCAAGCAGCCCCCACCCCAACATAATCTTCCCAGAACAGAGAGACCATAGGTCTTTCAGAAAACCCCCATGGCCCAGGTTAGCCTCAGTGTGTTGCAGAGCATACTGTTCTCTGAGCCATCCTGAGAAGCAAAGAGAGCCCACAGAGACTCAACTGGTGCCCCCAAGCCATTTCTTAACTTATACTTTCATTAGGAGTAAGCTGATCATTGAATTTTGCCAGACATCTTCGATGTAAATCTTTATGAGGCTTAGACAGAGACACAAGCACCACATCCTGATGCACAGTTTGGTGTACTTATTCATGAGGTGGAGACGATGACTCCTCAGGGCACAGGATGTGCCTGAATGAGGTGGTACTGCAGAGGGGAGGTGGTGGGAACCGGGAACAGTGGTATATGGGGAGGTGAGAGGTTACACCAAGCTCACATGTAACTTGCTCTGTTCTCTAAATTCAAAAGGAGATCACACCACTGTGATAACTTCTTAGTGTTATTTATCCATATGAAATAATGGATTTGTGTTTTGTGTTTCTGCACTACTGTAGCACTTGCAAGGACTAGCAAAGTTTCCTAAGCACAGGTTAAAAGGAGCTTTTAACCACAATGGCTTTCTGTTTACTTTGGGACTAAAACTGTTTGCCTCAACGTTTCCGTCATCTTCTGACATGGAAGAACGTGCTTTCAGTGAACCACAAAAGGACCTAGGATTTTAAGATCTAGTTAACCATTATTCCTGTTGTCCACTTTACTGCCCTCCTGTATTATACAGTATATGGAAGTAACAAGAGAGACATCTTGTTGCAGGAAGCAGTACGGTGGTCTAACAGGTTACGATACCCCAAGGTTAGGGAGCAGAGAATCTCACCTTTTCCAGAGGTTTCAAGGGAGATGTAAACTTGATTTTGAACCAAGAGATGAATTAATGCCCTAAAATGAAAATGAAACTCTACCTTCACTCCACTAACAAAATCTAAAACACTTGCGCAATTTGTATCGAGTGGGTTGTTAGCTGGGGATTTGGGTGGATGGGTGTGTTTTCTTAGCACAGCACTGCCTGTACTTCACAGATAGCTGTGGGGAAGGCTATCCCAAAGAGCAGAAAAGAAACTGGACCCATACGGCAAAGTTGCTGTAGTGACTTCCTTGAAATAATTAACGGTTAGGAGGAGGCTGCCTGCTGTTCCACATGTGGAACAACAACAGATGGGCAGCGTTATATTTCTCTGATAATAAAATGACCTAATGCTCTATTTAGAAAACTAGAAATGCTTCTCCCTGACTGTTTACAGATTTTAGAAATATCATGATAAGCAAACCCAGAGAGTTCAAAGCAATGATATAAAGGACAAGTGGATAAATAATGACCCAACTTTGTTACGAAACATAGTGGAACTGTTGTATTGTTAATATAAACACAGATGACCTTTATTTTTGCTCATTTTTCATGCCTAGAACAGGAAACAGCAGATAATCTTTATCAGCCAGTAGAATCTTCCA
This sequence comes from Pygoscelis adeliae, assembly GCF_000699105.1. Lineage (NCBI taxonomy): Eukaryota > Metazoa > Chordata > Aves > Sphenisciformes > Spheniscidae > Pygoscelis > Pygoscelis adeliae. Next base: position 314,801 of record NW_008824033.1, on the reverse strand, counting down.
CTTTGCTTCTACTTTGGAGCTGTGGGGCAGATTATTGTGCCGTGTTTAGGAGTATGACAATGCTACTATCTTTTCCAAGCACATGCTGAAAAAATGATATGGGTTTGAGAAGACAGGCATACGGCTTTGGATAACCCAAGGATTGCACTAACCACATCAATAAGCACCCAATCCCATTGCTCAAATGGGGGGCCTAAAACCAAGCCCACAGCAACCAATTCACACATATGGGGATTCTGTATAAAGATACCTAAGGAAATCAAATGGATTTTCTGTATCAGGAATTATTTATGTTCCTTGGCATGAAAGAATTTAAAGTTACTCTACCTGTGAAGGTTATGATTAAACCTAAAGAGGTTGTCTTGCCCTTCTGCTCTTTTTCTCATTCTCTTTCTTGTGCTGGCAACCAGGAACAAGGGAAATAATATGACAGAAGGCTAAAACACTGAAAAATTTTGCCATGAGACAGTAAGTTGTTACTTTTAAGGCAGATCGGCTCTGTGGTCTGGCTAGTCATATGTACATAGGCACTAGAGCTGGTATAAGATGCCAATGCACAGCTGGGGACAGGGAGGTAAGGGTGAGGGGCACAGGACCACCCCTTTATTTCCTGTATGGACCTTTACTGGCTTAAAGCAATTCTGAAACTTGACATCAATGACTCATTTCTTTGCACTACTACAAATGTGAGGCCTCAGCCAAAAATTAGGTTCCAATAATGCTGGGAGCTATTTAAAACCAAAGCAAGAGTCAATCTGTGCTCTGAAATGCTGGCAAAAAAATAACTAGAAAAGACCCAAAATTAGCTCCATTTTCAAGTGGAAGACAGTAATTGGGAGATCTGTATTGCTTCATAAATTTCTTCTAAAATACTTGATTACAGTTACCGAAGTAGAATAGCAGAGACCCAGGACTCAACCCCATTTTCCACTACATGAGCCCAGTGCTTTAATATGCAATTTGCTCAGTAAGATGTAAAGAAGGAGCATGTTTCTCTGGGAGTACTTTTTCGCAGGCTTTCATTGAACGAGCGCAGCTCTTCCTCCAGGACTGAAGGCCTCCAACATAATGGTGTAATAAGCCATGTTGCTTCCCAATTTGACAGGACCATGGCCATTTGGCAGGCAGGGCAATCCCCCATTGGGTGCCCATCAGGAATCCTGAAGCACAATGAAACAGAGACAATGGACTCGCTGTACTACTCCAGTACAGACCTCCCACCAGTTCCTCTCTTCCCCCCAGGCAGGCCAGCAGGGGTAAAACAATCCTGCCCTTTCTAGAGATGCCCAATATCTTGGAGAGACTCATGCTGTCTGAGAAAAAGTGGACAGGAGGGCAACGTACAGGCAGTGAGTGAAAAGCAGGTCTATGTGTGGGACTGGGAATCAGAGTCCAAGGAAAGAAGCTGTTTTCCATACAACACAGTCAACAGCTGACACCTGTGACCTCTTCCTTGGGTTTCAGTTCAGTAAAGCAGATATCTAATTCACTTCAGGGTATCTAGTGAAACTTGGCCTTCAGGGTTGTATTGTCTGCAGGTTATTAGAAATGGCATCTTCTTGGCCCGCTGGGGCCAGACACAATGCAAGAGCTGGGCACTGCTGCACAGGACCAAAAGTAATGCTGTCCCTGGGGGTAGTGGTAGCCTTTCCTGTAAGCAGGAGGAAGTAGATCCAGAAAGTGCAGGTATTGGCTTTGTCCTGATATGAGCAGCATTGTATTGGTATCCCGTCCTACAAGTGCTGCACAGAGCCCTCCTGTTTCACCCTTGATTGAACAAAGCTGGTTTCAAACTTGCCTGTGTGCCTAGTAGGGCTTCTTTGGCAAGTTGGTGCAACTTTTATGAAAAAAAGCTGAATTATGAGAAGGTTAATACTGTCCCACAGTTGTCACCAACAAAATAATTTCAACTATCTGCATGGGATACCAATGAATCCCTGCTAGAACAGAGCAGAGTGTTGATGGGGGAAGGATAGGTCCAACAGAGTGGGGATCTGCTAAGACATGAAGTGGATGTCACTTTAAAGTGGAAGAAGTATTTTAAAATGCTTTTAAAATTAGCAAGTTTCCAGAAAAATAAACACAAACAGCTCAGAGATAAATGAGTTGTTGATGGAAGGAACCCCCCCCCCCCCATCAGTTGACTGTATCGGCCGTAGTGACATGTGGCCTTATAGTCATACCGAGCAACCAGAACTGCTGCCAGGACAGCAAAAACCCCCAAACAGGAATTTTTGCCAGTAAGGATTCTGCTTTTCACAGGCAGAAAGTGCGCTTCTCTTACCATTTTGTATATCACTAGGTAATGGGAAGCACAGAAATGATAACAAAAATCCCAACTGAGTCTACAGGAAAATACGTTTCTTCGTATATCCCACAGTGTTCAGTTCTCATTTGGTTGCTTAAAACCGAAGTGCTCAGATTCATTCCCTGTGTCTAGCAAAACAAGTGCAAAATACCTATTTTCTTCCTTTTCAAAGAACATGCCTCAGAGTGGGAGTGGAGCAATTTCAGAAATGGGGACATTTTATTTTGATGATGGAGTAGGGGTTGAAGTCCTTGGAAAACATACCATGGGGTATTTCTTTCTTCTTCTTTTTTTTTTTTTTTGCAATACTGCCATTAGTGAGAGTTTAAAATTAAAAAATTGAGTTAGCTACTCCCTTGCCCATGTCCTGTATCCCCTTCTGTTTTGAAATTTGCTTGGGAGATCACAAATCTACAAAATACAGCTGAGATTTTTTTAGTGGCTTTCTGGTTTTTTAACAGATCGTATTTTAAATATTTTCTCCCAAATCATAGGTATGAGCTAATTCTTTCTTTGCATCAAAGCTAGTAAGAGGCCCTCACTTAGTAAGAGGGCCGTGGGAGCTGGAGTTACAAGAAGAGGCATCATGTGTTGGCTGCGCTGCTGCTGCCGTGTTGTGACGCAGCTCTGGGTCATTTTGTAACTGTTCACGTCCTGTAAGAGCTGCAATAAAGATGCAAGGTGGGGGAGGAGTGCTGTTCTTTGCCCTGGATGGGAATTTCCTACAAGTTTGTGCAACATCCTTAGCACTATTAACAAAGATAAATGACTATCAGTTTTATAGAGTGTGCTCTTCACGGTTCACAACTCCTACAGGCTCTGCAAAGTTTTCTTGTATTTGAGTCTTTTCTGGTTGCAGCTAGTGACTTTCCCACTTTCAGAGAAAAATGGAAAAACAAAAATATCTCTGTGGAAGACACGAGCGCAGTGCATGCCACAGCCACACATCACAAGCTTTGGGTTTGCAAAACTTTGGCTTGAAGGTGGATTCAGCAGTGAGTGACTAGCTCTAATGTTATACCAGCCTAATGAAGCCCAGCACAGGCATTCCACAGTGCTCTGGGGCAGCTGCTTGCTGATGTATTGAAGCTGCATGTTCCACTCCCACTGAACAAGACAATTTACAAACCAGCTATCATTTTGTAAGCCACTCCTTAACCATAGTCTGAGATCAGCAAAGCAACTGCATGCATTCTTCTTCAGGTAAATACTAGCTAAGGACTTAAATTGAAGCAGGAGCCTAAGCGTTTTGCTAGCTTAGGAACAAAGATTCAGACAGTCCTAAGATTTTGGGAAAAGTGCCTTGACAGTAGACTTCCAAATTGAAGTTAGCACTATGGAGATTTACACAAAGGCAGAGTTCAACCCAAGAAGCCATGCCAGTGAAGTCCATGTGTGAGGTTAAATAACTGCGTGCCATGTTTATATGAGAAGTCTTTGTCTGCTCTTTTGTGATTTTTACAATTTAGTTTGAGCATAAATGATAGCGAGACATTAACTATGCTTGAATCGCTTGTAGTCAAGGCCGAGGCACAACAGGAACCAGTGTATTTTATTATTGTCCTTATTTGAGAAAAAAATGTTTTCTTAATTCTGATGCTTATTCTTAGAATGACAGAATGATTCAGGTTGGGAGGGAGTCTAGTCCAACCTCCTGCTCAGAGCAGGGTCACCCATTAGTTCAGGACAGGTTGCTCAGAGCTTTGTCAAGTCAGTGCTTGAAAACCACCACCAACAGAGATCCCACAGCCACTCTGGACCCCTGTTCTGATGCTAATTATCCTTGTAGTGTTCTTCTCTGTCCTATATATTCTGTTAGAAACTATCCTGTTTCAAATCATGACCACTGCCTCTCCCCCTCTTGCAATGCACTGCTGATCTCCTCCCCATAGGCACTGAGATGCTGTTAGGTACCCCAAAGTTTTTCCTGCTCCAGGCTGAGCCAGACCCATCCCCACAGCCTCTCCTTGCAGGGTGAGTGCTCCAGCCCCATCATCTTGATGGCCTCCATTGAACCTCCTCCAGTCAAGTCTTTCTTGAAAATTCTTCTCTACTTTCAGCCTCATTTTCTCCATCAATTGGGGACGGAAAAGAGAAGGAGAGGAGAGGAGAGGAGAGGAGAGGAGAGGAGAGGAAAGGAAAGGAAAGGAAAGGAAAGGAAAGGAAAGGAAAGGAAAGGAAAGGAAAGGAAAGGAAAGGAAAGGAAAGGAAAGGAAAGGAAAGGAAAGGAAAGGAAAGGAAAGGAAAGGAAAGGAAAGGAAAGGAAAGGAAAGGAAAGGAAAGGAAAGGAAAGGAAAGGAAAGGAAAGGAAAGGAAAGGAAAGGAAAGGAAAGGAAAGGAAAGGAAAGGAAAGGAAAGGAAAGGAAAGGAAAGGAAAGGAAAGGAAAGGAAAGGAAAGGAAAGGAAAGGAAAGGAAAGGAAAGGAAAGGAAAGGAAAGGAAAGGAAAGGAAAGGAAAGGAAAGGAAAGGAAAGGAAAGGAAAGGAAAGGAAAGGAAAGGAAAGGAAAGGAAAGGAAAGGAAAGGAAAGGAAAGGAAAGGAAAGGAAAGGAAAGGAAAGGAAAGGAAAGGAAAGGAAAGGAAAGGAAAGGAAAGGAAAGGAAAGGAAAGGAAAGGAACACAGAAGTGTAAATTTAAGTTACAAACTAGGAAGAAAATGGCACCTGGTTTGAATGAAATTGGAAAAGTACAGGCAAAATACAGCTGAATATGCTTTGGCTGAATTCACCAAACTGAAATGCAGGATTCACTGAATGGCCACATTGCCTCATTTCTTCTACTTAGTAACATTAATCACTCAAGAAGCATCAATGTTATTTCCTTGCACACACTGTCTCAGAGAAATGAGACCAAAAATTTCGCAACAGGCTGAATTGAAGGATGGATGGAGCCAGCATCCCATTATTTCATTGTGTTGCAGAGTGAGAGCTTCCTCAATGAATTAGCCTAGTGCTATGTAGGGAAGCTGGGGATCTCTTTCATTTTGAAATTAATTTCCTAGCAGTTTATATGTAAACTACCACTGACTTCCAAAAGAAAGGAGGCAATTTTGGGTGGAGACCTCTAATTTCATTGAAAAATCCTGGTTCAAAGGTCTGTTCCTCAGGCTGTGCCATCAGACTCAGAGCAGGTAAATGACCATTCCTGCAACAAAGCAAAGTATCAAGTCCTTATCTTTGTACCATTGTGTGAGATTTCTACCTATGATGCCAGGCTGTGGCAGATCTCTGGGTGTGCTGACTGCTTATCACAGGAAGGTGTAGGTGGTACGAAGGAAAGACAGCTCCTTTTCTTGCCCATCAACTAGGAGGCAGTTATGTGACTTACATAGCTCTCGTCTCCTCCCCGCTGCCTTTACAGTACCACAGTCTCCTAAAGAGACAGAAATTCCACCCACTACAGCTTTGGCCTTTGCAGCAGATGTGGATGGAGCATCAGCACAGGACATCTGAGATCTTAGGAACTACGAGAACAGATGTTTCTCTCAGTAATACTATGACTAAAACCTGTCAGTGTTTGGTATGGGAATTTTTGACTTTTTACTTAAACATAAGCAACATTCCCCAAATGCACGGATATGTTCTAAGTCCCTCTGTTTTCATCAGGAAATTACAATAATCACAATCATGTAGCTTTCTGTTTGTACTAAAGTTTCAGTAATTTGCTGGTTTAGAAAATATCAGCCTGGGACAAGAGAAACAGCCCTTGCAAGATACACTTGTATTCAGATCAAGAACAGAAATATACCTAGGTAAAGAGCTTTTTTGTTTGTTCCTTTTTGCATTTAACAAAACAAAGAGAAAAAGCAAGAAGTTCTTTTTAACTCATTGAGAAAAGGAGAAGTTTCCAGGCGTGCAGACCTTGGGTGCTGGCTTTAGGATAAAGGTGCTTTAAATTCTGGAGGTTTGTTAGTTTGACTTCTCTGCTCATTTTTCTTTGCATTGAAGCCCCTCTGAGCTTTTTTAAGAACCACAATAGCTGGTTGTCAAAGTGTGTGCTCTACGCATGCCTCAATGCATCATTTGCCAATGCTACCACTTGCTCAGCTGTGTGTGGAAAGCAGTACTCGATCTCTGACAGAAGTTTCTCCTCTGTTTCAATGTAAACCTGGTGTCCCTAGTGCCATGACAGAGAGCTGCTGTTGCAGTCTGCCTACGAAGAAGTGCTAGCATCACCCCTCTCATCTCCTCACTGACTGCCAGGCTGCTGCTAGGAGTGAATAGCTTTGCCTGTGTTAATGGGCAAGGTGTCAAAAAGTCTCTTTTACAGCTCTGAATGAACAGTTTTCAAACCCATTCTGCACTCTCAGTGCAGTCACTGAGAGCACAAGGGTTAACTTCTACAACTGTCCAAAGATTGCCTGTTTGAAAGGAAAATGCTCTTGACCCCAGTCACTGCACTGCTGTGAAGACTCTTCACGCAGTTTGCCACTTGGGCTAGCAGGAGAGCGCAGAGCAAAGAGAAGACTCAAATGGCTTGGTGGAGCTCTGCATTTTCTAGAAGCAGCAGGCCTAAAATAAAGCTCATCAAGGAGGTAACCTGTAAGTCTCATTCTCACGTCAAATGGAGCCTGCCAAAAAGTTCACCACAGGAGAACGTGAGCTGATGAGCAGATGCTGCTGGCCAATCTCTCAAGTACAAATCAGTAGGAAAAATGAAAGAAGCGGGGTGGAGTGATGGATAATTTGCCATCACTTTTTATGAAGGAGAGCTTTTATTGATTCTGAAGTGAGTGTAATTGTCTGATGGTTGTTTTCAGGTGTCAGCTGCCAGCACATCTCCCTTAAAACCAGACCAGGGCATTGTTAAACAGGACTGTCTCAATTGCCAAACAGTGTGATTTGTTAATGGGAAGCACAACCAACAGAGACATTAAAGACGCAGCAAGAGAATGTGTCATAAGTGACGATCTTTAAATAATTCACATTTTTCCCTTTCTTTACAGAGTAGTTAATAAAAATCCACCAGAACTGGCATATATGACACTTTATCCCGAGGGACTGGACAGACCATGAGGTAACACAGGAAGGCTATGAGAGCTTATTCTCCGTACTTCACAAACACCTTCTGCTTTGGCCTGAGGAGATCTGTAAGAGAACTTGAGAGTTCACCCACTAAGCCCATTACATTTTGCAGCCTCTTATGGCAAACTCTGGTGATTTTTGTGCAGCTAGCTGAAATCTGCCTCTGATGCATCTGCTGCAGGGTGACATACAGCAGGTGGAAGACAGCTGGGTCCAGGCTTGTGGCCTGCCAGCATCCCAGTGTCCTGTGCTCTGTCCCATCAGCAGACACTTGCTCCTAACTCCATTTTTGTATCTTTGCAGACAGAGGTCTGTAGGTACTTAGGAGCCTGTGTTTTACCGACAGGCAAAAAGATTTAAAGTCTCATAAGCCTATCATTTTCCAAATGTTGGCAATAATTCTTAAATCACTGAGATGTTTAAAATATTCCTTTGATTTGCTTGCTTTGTGTGGTTCATGCAGTACCTCTTTCCTAGTGCTTGCTCTTTCAGCACAGCCAGTGAATTTGCAAGTTCCTCTGACAGACCTTTAATTAAAACAATTTACACACAAGTTTGGGCTTTTTACTACAATATATGTTTGGAAGATCCCACCTTTTTCTTTTTCTTCTTTAGCTTCACAAGTGCTAAAATATTGCTTGTTCCTAATCATTTGAGTCCCTCACCCAGGTGCAGCTCAGTAAAATGTCATGCTCAGATCACTTTTGAAGAAAATGCATTACAGTCTGGAAGAGCCACTATGGCTTGTTCTAACATTAATGACTATGTTTGTCGGATGGAGGCAAACAGCACAGGTCATTCCTTTTAGTGACACTGCATTATCAGAAACAACTCAATGGGTCATACAGTCGCTCATCTGTTAATTTCAGACTAACCCTGAACACGTGTTGAGAACTTGCACTGCCTCATTAATGCACAGCAATGCTGCCGGGTTTGTCAGCCTCCACAAAACACACCTCACATCAAACTGGAAAAAAAACAAGAAAATGAAAAGCACGTGTTAGGAAATGCATTCACTTTCGTCTTAGCTTTCCCTTCCCAGATTATGGGATGCAGGGTGGAGAGGAAGGCTACAGAAGGAAGCTGGGATTCAGAGTGGTGCTGGCTGGAGCCTGTGGGGATTCAGGCCACAAGAAAGCCCCATTGCTAGGTCACAAGTGCGTTGTACTGTACAGATGTTTGCTCTTTGTTCTGCCTTGTTACAGTCACTCCTTAGCACCACGGGGTGTGGAGGTAGAGTGGATGCATTGTCAACTGTCAGATATACAGGGCAAATGATGGATAGCCCAGAGAAAGGGGAAAAAAAAAAGGACTCTACAAACAGTTTACACTGTATGCAAATTAGGCTAGCATAACACACCATGTTTACCTTTGAAAAAGAAGATGTAGAATGACTCATAAATGTGAAGAGAAAAAAGAAGTTGCGTTTGTTTTGGTTTTTAGCATGGTTTAGTTAATTTGAAAAGTGTGTAATCCTCTCATGGACAATGGAGATTTGGCTGTAAAGGAGAAATACGAAAAATTGGTTTAGATAACATTTTGAAACACAGTTATTACTTCCTATTGTCCTGAAGTATTCATCACAGCAGTATTCTGATCTTTTAAAATCAGCCTTGCAGTGAATACGGTTTTATAAAATGTCACATTCCTATGACGCATTCAATAGTCTCAACTGTGCACAAAGCAGTGTTGAGCTCCACGAAGAAGTGACATCAACCACTTATTTTTTATTTTGTCCCTGCAGGTGTCCTGTGGAAGGGGGGGGAGCAAAGATGTATATTCATCTGGACTGAGTTCAATTGAAATACCTGAGCCTAACATTTCCTGGTGGCAACTCCAGAGGGTTGTCTGCTCATCTCTTTACTTAAGGCAGGTGAATTACTTCTTCTTCAGCAGCACTTCACTTTCTCCATGGATTAGGAGATCAAATGTAGCGTGATCTGGTCACTTATGATCACACAGCAAAGTTGTCCTCTGTGTATTTATCCAACATGAGACTTGCGACCAGTGACCAAATATTGCAAACCTTCAGCGTTCAGTCACTTGGAGAGGGATCAGAGCAGAGCATTACGGGGAATGCTATTAGTAACAACTGAGTACCAAATCAGAACCTACTGAGTGGTGTGGTTTTTTCTGTCAGCATATCAGCTTTGCATTTTTCAAGGCCAACAACATTTAGTGTTGGTGCAGTACTACTTCTTTGGACTTTAGAAGAAATACCTGTGCAGCCTGGAGCTGAAGAAGATTCTGTACTTAACCACAGGCATAAAACTGAGTTGCATAAGTTCCCTCCTATATTAAGGGTCCATTTATAAATAGTTTATAAAGCATTAATACATTATTAATAGACATTAACCAACAGTGATAAAGTTTGACAAGTTGTTTATAAACATTGGCTTAGAACTAGCTACATTACCTTCTCCTGCTGTGTTTATAGCCATTTACAGCGTAGACTGCCCATGCCTATAACAAGCTCAAAGCTTTCATTAATCACATACTGCTCTTGTAAGAATGTAACCTTAAAATAAAGCCTGGCCAGTTCTTCCCCCGTTCAGTTCTGCAAGCAAAGATGCCCCAGAACTCAGCAGCTGGCTCCTGCACAACACAATGCTAAAATATAGGTAGTGCCTGGATTGAAAAGGCACTTTCAGAACTACCAGTACTGATCACAAGCCATACATTGCTCTCACCAGTTTTGTTACTGCAGTGGCACACAGCAAGTTTTGCAGATGACATAGCGATATAGGCGAACAATCACGTGAAACCGAGAAATATTCTTCGTGGACCAAAGATTACACAAGAGTGAGCAGTCCAAAGACCTTTTCTTGGAAGAACGGAAGCTCAGTAGATTTTACAGGTGAGAGCAAAACGAGAGTAAAGTTTGAGAGCTTCACTGAAGTTGGGCTTTTTCCAGCATCCCCCAGACTGCAGTAATTGCAACAAGCGCATGTACCCCCTACAGCAGACATTCCAAGCCATGGGGGTCAATGAACTATTTCTGAGAGCTCTGCAGAGGTAACTAATACAGAAACCCAGGTCCATGAGTACTGCGGAACAATACAAGCCTGTGACATTTATGGAGGGTCTTCTCAGGCATCAGGGCAACACTGAATTTTGCCTGAAGGTGAGATACCAAGGCAATGCTGCTACTGCCATAGGAAACAAAGCAACTGCTGAAATTGCAAAACTGGGCTGGAGACTGCTGATCCCATCAGTAAGGGCAGAGATGGCTGCTTCTGGGAGTTGCTATACCCCTAAGCAATCCATCTGAACCCACCCGTCCTCCCTCCAGTAGCTCTAGCCAGTGTCACCTGGCATCAAAGGTGTTGGCACAGGCAGCAGGGCCAGAGATCACAATGCATGCACACTTCAGCCATACATTGAGCTCTGTACCTCTCTGGAAAACATGCCCAGGGATGTGCACACTGGAAAAAGGTTGTGAGATGCGGCTTTAGAAGCACAAATCTTTCTGAAAGCATGACTAAGAGCAGTGAGAGTCACTGAGTGACAGTCCAGGAGCCAGCTCTGAGCCACGAGTGCAGCTGCTGCGCATGGGCCTGCCATGCTGGAGAGCTAATGACTCCAAGTCCGAGTCACCCATAGAGCTATGGCACTGCAGTTGTTCAGCTGCATCTCCTGCTACCCACACCAGTGTCTCTGCACAGCATCACACCTTGCTGTGCAGACACAGCCACTTGCTTACAAGGCATCATGGATGTCACTAAGATATATCAAAGAACCACAACCTTAGACACCATTCCTTTGTGAAAGCTACAAAGGAAATAAAATTGCTTTTATTGATGCAGAGATACCATCTTATATTTTATAGCTAAATCCAGTGCAATTATTTTTCCTTTGCTAAATTACAGTGTCATTGCTACTGGCAGAGCAGCAAGTGCAAGAGTTAGTGAAAGCCTCTGTATTTATTTAACCAGGGAAAGAACCCTTGAGATGTATACATAGATTAGTCAAACTGAACAGAACACTCTGAAAATTACTGCCTCGAGATGTATGCCTTGATTTCTTACTGATGAACTCTATGAAGGAGTTATCAATGCAAAGGGAAGGAAATCTTTTAAAAGTCATGGTTGCTTGTAAAAAATTCTGCAAAAAGCTCAACTAAGTTAAAAGTGTTTAGGAGAAGAATGTAATTCTAGTTTCTAGGCACTATCACAAGACAGATTTACAATGACTCATGAAGTATTCATTTGATTATATATTGCTGTGTTGTTTTTAGCACCCCAATCACAGAAGAGTCTGCTGTCTTCATTAATGCCTACTGCAAGCTTTCAGATGCTTTTGGACTTGATGGCTTGTTTGTTTGGGTTTTTTTAAATGAACTGTTTCATTCTAGTAGTAACACAGCAGTTCACTAGTAGTAGATGGAAGTTAAGAGCCAATTGCTACTTCTGTTCTAAAATGTTTTTCTAAAGTTAAAAGCACATCAGGATGGAATTTGATATACAGGCCTGAACATATTTTTAACTTGCTGAACTCCATTAACTTATTCCTAGAGATGCTATGTATGAAAGTACCAGACAATTTTTTTTAGACTTCTTCCTGCAGAATAATAGTCCAATTTTTCAGTCACTTAATCCTTTGTGTGGATGGCTGCTCTCAGCAATTAGTAGGCAAATGCAAACAGCTGAATTATTTAACTTTGCAAAGTGGCTGATGTTAAGCTTAATGGTTGAACTGTGCAAGTGTATGTCTGCTGAAATTCAGGGCAGCAACAAATGTCAAGTAAACAGCAATTATCCCACAAATATTTGGCATTTTAGGTATTTCTCATGTGAACGTGACAGTAATTTTAGGTGGTTTGCAGATTTCAAGTAGGATGAGATTTAAAAAATGCACAATAATAAGGGCTTTGGTTTACATATAGGCTTGAGTTTCTAATTTCAAACCATGTTTTAAAAAAAATTTCTTCTCTGGAGTTCAGAAGAGATGAAGTTTAAATTTTACAATGTAATTTTTCTACATGGAATTAAAATAATTGGTAATTTTTCTTCCTTACTTATTATCCCTGAAAATAAGTACTTGATAAAGGTCCATCCTAAGCTCTATTTGGCCTAAACATCCACTGACCACTTCCCACTCAGACTGGGTACACTTTGGGTGCTGGTGCAGCAGATATATGTGGCTGGAAAAAACATGCCTTTTAGGCTACAGCAATGGTACTGGTTTGTGAAGTTGCCTTTATGTCCCAATGACCTTCCTGCAGAATCTCTATCCTTGTCCCTCAAAGTGTGCTAGGCAGGGCTGGTTCATACAGACCAGGTAGTTGCAAGGGAGGCTATTTCCTTTGCATAACCTCATGTGCCTGCTGCTCTGCATAGCAGAACTACCTCTGTGACCAGTTCCCTCAAAAACCCCCAAGTATGCAGAAGGGGAAGGAGAAGGTTTGCCCATTTGGATCTAACGTCTCCACTTACGGATATGGAGACAACTCTTCCACCAGCAAGACAAACTCCAGAGACAGCAAAAGGAAGATCACCCTAATTTGAAGATGGAGGATAATGGAAGAAGCCTTCTCCAGCCGAAGCTATGCTCTGGCGATGTTATTGGTCAGGCTGAGATGTTATTTGCATTACTCAAGAGGGCCTGAGATATCATCCCTGCTGATGGAGTGGTTAGTATTTGGCCATTTCAAAAATGGTCTTTCTTCCCAAAACTTTGCCTTCACGCTTGTGACAGGAGCCTCTGGCACTGGTGGAGGCTAGCTATGGCCATGACACAGGAATATTCTTTATGGCAGCTCTGGCCATAGGGTCAGAGCTGGTCATCTGGGACAGGTTATTCTCTTCTATGTGTTATGGATTTGCTACCCTCCCAGAGACTTCCTAGAAATGTAACTTGTATATTGTGCACCAGGGTCTGTGAGTAATGGCAGGCTGTCCTTTTTTAGTCTGTGATACCCTGCAAGTAAGTCTGAATAACAGATATATTTTCACGCAAAGCTGCAGGCAAATACATATAATTGGACAATTACTCTTTCAGGCAAGCTGTATAGTTCAGGATGAACTTACAAGGGTAAGGCCATAAGTGAGAGAAATTGGAAGTGATACTGCATGGTTTGTCTATTTTATGTGAACAATTTTTATGTCAACCATATCTCCAACTGGGACAGTAACCCATATGTGCCCACTGTGGCACACAAAATGTATTTGCACATACAATCTGGATAATGATATGTGTTTGTATAGAATTTGATTCTTGCAAGTCCAAGAACCTTCCTGTGGCTTGGCACCTGAAAAGAGTTAATGTAACCTTTAAGGACGGGAGTTTGTCTAAGGAGTTATGAAACACATGGATAAGGTTTGATTCCCAGAAAGCTTTTGACAAATCCTCACTGAAGGTTTGAAAGAAACTAATGGCTTTTCAGAGATCCTGTCAGGGACCTGGAACTGGCTGAAAAATAAAGAACAAAAGGGTACAAACAGATGCTTAGCTTTCACAACAGACAGTATTTGTGTAGTTATGTGAAGCCCTGTGCTAGCACCTGTGATATTCAACATATTTATCAGTGATCAAGAAAAGGATGTGGAAATGAAGTGACAGTGAAGCACTGTGTTGGTGATAAAGGGCAGCAAAAGCAAAGGTTGATCCCAAGTGAGTGGGTGCTAAACATCACTGCAGGCAAAAAATAACAGTCCTGACTTTACAGACCCCAAACCAGGCTGAAGCACTAGCTATTGCCACTTGGGGGAAAGACCTCAGGGTCATGACAAACTTATGAAAATGTCATTCAATACTCAGGTACAGTCAAAAAGTTAAACTGAATGCAAGGATTCTTAGGAAAAGCCCAGGGGGTAAAATCAGTAAGCACTGCTGTCACACTGTACAATTATAATTATTAATGGCACAAAAAGCAGACCTAAACCTTGTCACATGGACCACCTGTTCCACAGCAAGAATATCCATTTCTCCGTGTATAGATTACCTACTTTCTTCACTTGGGAATATCTGGGTTGTACATGAATATAAGGTACACATGAGAAACCCACTATATAAACCACCATGTGTCTGTAGGATCTAGGTCAGTCAACACACAACACCTGCATCTTTGCCATTTAAAGCTACTCTGTTAGTTGCTGCACAGGAGGCCACCAGTTTCTAGTTTCAAAATTCACCCCTTCAAATTCCATTATCAATGAAGGGAAAGGTAGTCAGAGACAAGATTAAACTAGGAAGAAAACAATCAGGATGGAAACCAGCCTCACTAATGCCTTACAAATGGCCAAACAGCAAAGATCTAGAGAAGACAGGAAGGTATGAAGCAAGAGAAAAACAAGCAAAAAAAATCTGTGCAGCAGTGTAAAAATAAGCAAAAAATGGACAGGGACAACCCCTCTCTTTCTGTTTTCTAAGGGTTGTGTCCCTGCTGTTGTGGAAGCACAAGCAGTGTTACTCTGATTGAGGATACAATGTGCATGAGACCATCTGGGGCACTGTGGAAGTCAAACACAGAGGTTTTATTATGATTTTGGTTTCATATATTCTCATAAAACTTGTCAGGGGTGAAAAAAGAAAATAAGCTGTTTGCCTTCGTGTCTTTCCAGCTTGATCTAACAAGGCTGAGCTAGAGGTAAAACAGATTTAATTCTCACCCTTATGCAAAAAAACCAAATAAAATTCTGCAATTGCTTGAGCCCCTGATCTTGGCTTAGCAGCCTTGTAAACCCCAACTGGTAGGAAACCATAAATGGAGCTGATATTGGGTCAGTGTATTTCAGCCCTCTGAACTAAAGTCAATGGAAATAGCTCTAAGTCTTCTGAATCTGCCCTTCGATTGGCCTTGACAAGGATCAGGGCTATGAAAAATTAATATCTTTGCTGCATGGCACAGTCAGTAGTCCTGAGTAACTCCCCTACTTCTGTTCACAGAAAGTAGCTACAGGTTTCTTCTTTTTTCTTCTCTCCGTTGCCTACGTAGGAAACGGATGGGGAAGGCTGCTTTCCAGCACCTGCATTCAACAGTCATGGTGCATGGGAGGACCTGCTTCTGGGAATGTTATGATTAATAATTATGTCAAGGAGCTTTTATGGTAAGAGGTTTCTGAACATCTCTGAGACATCTGAATCACAATGTTATTCATAATGTGCAACCTAAAACCTGACAGCTAAATAAGGGGTTAAAGTCAACTTTCTGCAAACCTTTGAAGGATGCTGTCCCACAAGGCTGGAAGATTGTTTAGTTGTCAGCTACCGATGAATAACCACTCTTAGTCACTATCCAATGACTCAGCCTGTAAAATCCCTAGAGACTGTCACGTCTTCCATGGATACTAGTGAATAAACCTTCACATCTGGCATCCAGGACTTCTTTTAGGCAATATGCCTTTTATGAAGCAGCCTTTGGACACAGTGAAACAGTCCCTAACAGGTACAATGTGAGGTCATAGCAATCTAGGGTATCCCTTATCTTGGAGATATAAGCTGTGCTATGCACAGATTTGGAACAAGGACAGGGAGAGCTCAAAGAGCTCAGAAGCTCAATTTGGATCAGATCCTTTCCCTGCCTCCCTCCCATTCTGTTGTAAACTAATACTGGGAAATCTCAGTCAAAAAGGATTGCCCACTTTCTTGACCTTCTGCATGAAACTAATATAAAAGAGAAACAAGCCCTGCAGACAGCTCAGTCAGTGATGCTTAGAAACGCTGGGGCTCCATGTAGCCCTTGAGGCAGCTGTGGGAGGTGCATAATGCTCAACCAGGACCAGCTGTGCTCTTCAGGTCTCATTTGCCACGGTTTCAGGCAGGGGTGTGAAGGAGGACAGTCCCCACTGACAGAATGGTGCAGATCACCTTGGTACAGATGTAATTAGACTGGAAAAACTATAATATAGCAATCCTAGTTTGTGCTATTTGTAGCAATGGAAAAAAGAGGCAGGATTCCCATACTTTGATGCCAGTAAAATACTCCTGGTGTAGCTATAATGTGTGTCTTAAGCACTTTGGAACAGCAAGAATGCTTCTTCCTATGTTCATGCAGCACCTATACAGTCTGAAGCTGTATTTAAGACAATAACTAAAGACCTAATTTTCTAAAACTCTGCAGAAATCTTTCTTCTGATGAGGCCAGAAATACCACACAGGCTACTATTCACTAGGTAGTTTTGTTCTTCTGCCAGAGGAAATAAAAGGACTAATGTAAAACAAAAGTATTCTGAATTTCTATGGGTCTGTGAGAGGATTTTGGGGTCTGGTCTAGTGAAAAAGACATCCTGGTCTATTCTCATTTCACCCAGATTTATTCATCTTCTTTAAAAGAAGAACTTGGGGAACCCCCTTGCTACAACTGTGTGCAGCAGTGAAGTACTTGAGAACTGATGATTTGCTCAATCAGGTTCAGGAACTTCAGTGAAATGGCACATGTACATGTTCCCCTGAAATCTCCTCCCCAAGGACAGCGTTCACCTGGAGGGACAGGACCTGGGAAGCTCCTGCCAAGGTGAAAGCAGCAGGGTGCTTTCAAAAACTGAAAGGTGCTGCTCTGAAAACAGGCAGAGGTGACCAGTCCCAGGGTGCATGGGGACAGCTCTGCAGGGGAACATCTGGCATGCCACGATGAAGTAGGAAAGTGGCTCCTTTTTCAGACCTTGGGTTTGGCTAGCTCTAAACAGTGTTAGTCATAGTGAAGATCATGTGCTGGTACACTGCGGTGACCCAGCCCAGTGCCTGGCAGGGTGTAGGGAGCATTCAGCTTCCCTACAAATTCCCTACAGCACATTGCAGGTCAGGTGGAGTATCCCTCTCCACTGTCTGTGAAAGCATCTATCTCAGTGCTTTTAGCAGAGATGATGATTCAGGTCACAGGCAGAAGGGAAATGTGAATGTCAGCCCAGGAAGGTAGAGGTCCTCATTTGTATATGCCTTGGAGATAGACACAGCAAGAAACAAACTCGCCCCATCTTACAAACAGGAAGACAGTCTCCTGACACACAGATGGGATGGCACAGCTACAGCCCCTAACTCGCTGCCATCTTCCCCGCATGGGCTGCTGATGGCATTGCTGAGCAGAAGGGCAGGATGTAGCTCTGCAGTGCAGATTAGCGAAAGCTGGATTCTGTCATCCTAGTGGAGTTGAAAACAGTGCACACAGGTAGACATGAACTCTTATCCCTGCGCAGTGCACCACCACACCCTTCAAGGACATCTCCCAGCTTCTGCAGTTAAAGTCTGTAGAGAGGACTACAGCAGTAAAACTACCATTAAATCAGCACTCAGATTCACTTCAACACACTTTCCACTTTCAGTTCTTGCAAGGTCCTCCTAGGTACATGCATCTTGGAGATAAGGTATCTGGCATTTTCATCTTGGGGTTTCTGTTACCACTAAAACTTCCTGACAGAATTACAGCTGTATTAGTTACAAATATGAGATTATCAAGATCTATTATCTCAGAAGTCAAAAGGAGCAAGATTAAACTTTTACTCTCAGTATATATTTTGCATGGACAATTACCCAAGAAGAACACTAAGTTTGCAATATTAAGCACTGAAATGTTAGATAATGCCTGAATCCCCAGTTTGGTTGTTTTTTTGTGGATGGAACATGATTCAGGTTTCAACAGTCCGACCTCAAATTTACTTAGTGCTCCGGAGAGAAGTAATGTGTGTTTTTTGCAGTAAGAATATATCATCATTTTCCTCTCTTGTTCCAAAGTGTGGAATTGTCCCCCCTTCTGATATTTCTACAGTTCCCTTTCTCCAGTTTTCCTTCATTCTGCAGTAGTTAATCAGTATTTAAAATCTGGTGAAAATGAACTGCTATTAATTTCCTCAATTATTATCGCTTTCATTATTATATTATCTGAAAGCTTCAGAAACATGCAATTATCACCATGATGACACAAGAGGCTATTATTCTGTTCTCACAGAGGAGGATGAGAGGCACAGAAATAATAATAATAATACATTTCAGGTGTGCTGTTGAGATAGGTTGGACCTGACATTACAGAAGTTAGTGTTACACAGAGCTATGTGATCCAGGCCCAGTTCAATGTTATTTCCCAAGCGCTCAGCACAGTGACAAACCAGACTACTAGCTCTCAAAATTAATGTTCTCTTCTCCTCCTCTCCGCTCCCCTGTCTTCCCCTCTCCTCCCCTGGGAAGGGAAGGGAAGGGAAGGGAAGGGAAGGGAAGGGAAGGGAAGGGAAGGGAAGGGAAATTGCAACCCCCCCAACACTCTTCTAAACCAGGCAAGCATGATCTCTTTCTGAGTTTGTTTTTTCATCCATCAGGGAGAGCAAATGTGAATTCCTGCTCCAAGAGCTGACTCAGCCTTAGTTAACACTTCTGTAAGTGTTCTTCCTTCACTCTCAGTGTTACTTGACATGTCTGTGTTGCTTCCTGGCGTAGATGAGGGACTTCTTGTGACTGAAGGGAACCTGAGAAGAAGGGAAAGCTCATCACGTGAAACAGCAGTGCCACTGCCTCCACCTTCATTAGCTCAATAGATGGGGCAAGGGTGTTAGAGATAATTCCTAGCCATCAGGGTGATGCCACAATGAAAACTTCAAGACATGTAAGGGAGATAAACGTCCTGAGCCCTGCTGATTTCCTTAAATGAGAGAAGCAAAAGGAATGGGGGACGAAAAGGAGCAGGCCTTCAAAAACATTAAAGGGAGTATTTTAACCTACTACTGTATCTTTTGAGGATGTGTCTAGGATCAGCAGGCATAGCCCTGTTGTGGAGACCTCATCCCACATGCTTTGGGATATTGCTTTGGCTTTAATTCTGGAAGTGGCGTACGGATTATGTTACCATTTCTTTCATTAAAACTTAGTCACCCAAAGTAAAGCTACTTGGCTTAATGGACCTTTAATCTGACCCTGTATATCAGTAGCTAAGTTCAATTATAAGCAAAAGAAGGATTTCCAAAGGAGGGCTCGTGAGATTGGAATTACTTGCATACCTAATACTTATGTAGAAGAGAAACAAACCATGCAATGACGTGGCCTCATTGTGTTTCCAAGTGTTTGCAACACTGGGCAATTTTTTGTTTACTTTTGAAAGTTTCTCATGCTTTCCCCACTGCCTCATCCTCATAGTGAGCATAACATAGTCTGCATCAATGCATTAGCCAAAATTTGTCCCAGCATGGAAATCCCTACGTGACAGCTTTAGGAGAGGCAAATTCAGCGGGACCAGGAGGAACCTAGGGGGCACTTCTCCCAGCAACCCTGACAACATTCATTAAGCAGGAGCACCCTCATTCTTCCTTCAAAACATGGCACCTTGACTGAAAAGCACAGAAATAGGTCTATCCTGAACACTGCACAGTGGTATGAAGATAGTCAACCTGGCCATAGCAGCCTGAACTGCAGGCATCAGTATCTAATCTGGTTTCTCAGGTCTGCCTGTGTTATATTGTGTTTCCATGGTTGGAGGACTATCCATTTCTGGATAGCTGGCTTTAAGTTGGTTTGGTACTTTAACACTACCCTGCAATCTATAGAAGAAATGTAGACATAGTCCTTGGAAAGTAAAGAGAATAAAAATGGCTAAACTCTCAAAAATCAGGAAAACATCCCCCCACCTAACTGCTATCAGCAGCTCCAACATTTTATAACCCTTTTATAACCCATTCAAAGAAGAATGCTTTTATTTCACATTCAGAGCTAGGAAACCATTGCACATTGCAAGGCACAGAACAGCAGTTCATTGTTTTTGTAATAAAAATGGCAAATCTGTGATTTAATGAAAATGATTTATTCCCAACTGAGAAGCCTAGATAAAGACAAGATGATAATTGGGGATGCTGTGTGGTATGATCCCAATTTCCCCTGAAAACACAGCCTTGGAGGATAGATGATGTTTATATTAGAATGTAGCCAAACTTTATAACTGAACATTTTGCTTGCTTATGTATTGTAAGTGCAGTCTAACTGTCTGGTGGTTAACCAAAATAAGCAACTCTTTCTCCATCCACACATTGTTTTAAAAGCCTACAAATAAATTTCTTTATAGGTGAGGCTGGAGGCTTGTCAAAAGAAGTCAATGATTCATAGTGACTAAGACGTTAGGAATAAGAACAAATTTGTGCCAACAAGTTTCCAAACAGTCTCAAAGGATGCTGCCTCAATCTCCATCATGTAAATATGGCAAAGAGTATCCTTGAAGTTCATTAAGGCAAACACTCAGCTTCATGTTGCCATTTGCATCAGACCAGCTGTGTGTAAACTGTGAAGAATCCACTCTTTTTTTTTGTTTTGTGCTATTGTGCTAAGTATACTTATGTTTGACCTCAAAACTGATTCATATTTGTACACTAGTGTTTCCACTCTTTGAAGGAGGAGCTGAGATCTTTGCCTAGCATAACTAACCTCCGTCCTAGCAAAGGTCACCTCAAAGGAGATATGCTTTCTAGAAGGAAGAAACTCCTGGTTCGGCTTCTGCCATTTTGACATACCAGTATTTCCAATGCTGGCAATGTCATCACAAGCTCAAGAACATGCATTGCTTCTGCTAAAGCTCCTTCTACTAGTTTCATTTACTGCTTGAAAATTGCAGCTTTCATTTTACTCAGAGAGCAGCTTTCCAGATTTGAGAGCTTTTGACAGGATCTGTAGAATGGAAGGGCTCCAAGCTCTAATGCTTGCCTCACCCCACGATGGAAAATACAGATCTCCATGAGCATAGACAATGTTTTGTGTACAAAAAATGGGTATTCATCAAAATGGGTTTTGCTGACATTTTTTTCACAGTGGAGGAAGGAACTCTTCCACCTTGCCTCCATTTCATGCTCAGAACTAGTAAGTCTGTCTAAACGTGGATGGTTAAGGAATTTAGCCACTTCCCAAAAGCCCCATACCCTTTATCACTCATTTTTAACAGTGTTTACATAGCTATGTCAACCTTAACTTTGCTTCTTTGTCTATTTCTGTAATGGAAATACACTGTTGACATTCGCTGTTGTTTTTATCTCTTGTTTATTGACTGGATGGTGAAGATTTTGAGGGGAACTCAGTCCCAGCTGTCGTGAGTTGTGTCAGTGCTTCAGACATTTTCCACAGTGGTAACAGTTTGGGACAACTGAAGGGCATGTTTCAAATGAACTGCATTGATTGGTCCTTCTGTTGTATAGACCATTTCTATTTTCTCAAAAAATCAGGGAATCCACAAACAAAACATGTTACAATACAGCAAACTGACTGCACGTTTCACAGGTGTTTGCTTCATAAAAACGAAGTGATGCTTTTTTACAAAGTATTTAAAAAACAAGCTAGAAATGCAAAGGGACCCTGCCAGTCCCACCAGCATAGAAACCTTCATCCCTTACTCTGATGTTGTCCAAAGTGTATTACCCATCTTTAAAATGTACTCAGATTTATGCAAATGTCAGGCAACTACATTTCACCACAGGAAATTAAACTTTATTACAAGACTGCTCAGACTTCTCATCCTTCCCAGGATAAGATAGGTAGAGAAAGGACACAGCCTTAACACTAGCCCCGCTAAAGCCATAGACAGAGTAGCTGGGGCAGAAGACAGGAAGACAGTTTCTGCGAGAGGACAAGGTTAGTACAAACTTCTTACTCTGGTCAGGAGCAATCAAAGACCCTATTCAAAGAAAAAAAGTGGTCTTGGGAAGCACAGTGAAATCACTGCTCCTTGCATAATCCTTATAACAAAACCACAATCTGGGCAGAAATTGTACAGAAAGGAAGTCAGTTTTTACTCCCCCCGACTTTCTCTCCTGGACTCTTTCTTTCTCATAGTCTTCCTGCCACACACCTTTGTATTGCTCTCTCAGAAAGCTTCTCTGCTTAATCCTGTATTATTGCTGACTTTAGGCTGCAGTCTTTTACAATGGACTTGTTTGCAATTCCATTTCTATTATTCCTGATGCTGAAAAGTATCAATAATTTTTAAAAAATAAATTGAAATTATTAAAAAAAAAATCAGTAAGCTAGAGAGTGTTTATTCTGTTGCATTCAGTCACAATAAATGGAGTCAGCAAAAGTAAAGACGGACATAAAGAGGAGGAAGGGAAGAAAGAGAATACAAAATATACAAAACCATGTGTTTCTAATAGTGAAGGGCTCTTGCCTTTAGCTGCTCTTGTGCTGAACAGGGAGTATGTGAGCCTTCATCGTGGGCTGTGGCATTTGATTCTCACAGCCTGAGAAAATTTCCACTAATGAGTGATGCATGTGGGAGTTGAGTTTGGGGACACGAATCCCACTGCTGGGAACCTGTATGGAGCTGCAGACTTTGTGATTTCAGGAGGTTTTACCCTTAGTTAACAAAAACATGAATTCACAGCGAGAAAGTGATGGTGAGGGAAATCAAGAGTGCAAGAATGAATTTACCAATCTAATAAAGCAGCTGATCCTTTAACCATCTTACCCTGAGGCCCATTACAATACTGGAAGAGCATCCATGAACCCTTTACTAGTCTTCAGATCAATTCCCATGCCAAGCATGAGGCAGCCCTTCACTCCTTTCATTTCAGTACCCTTATGAGCAATGATCAAGGGCAATATTGGAGAAGAAAGGAGCTTCAGCACTGCACGGGGCCAGATCCTTCCATGTGCTGCAACCCATTCTTTCCAAGGGGATCAAAATATGCACACACTTAGGATTACCTGGGCCCCCATGTGCTCACTGCTGCTCTCCCTGCCTGCAGTGCTACGATTCCCCATCCCGCCCCTGGACACACAGAGAAGTCAGGGAAGTGCTTCAGAAAACATCTATTTTATAGACAGCTTGAGAACTCTCCTTTACTACAGACCTTTCTGTTATGCTCTGACTTCTTTGTGTGCCGAGTAAAAAGGGCAAATCATTTAATATTAAAATGCTCTGACTGACAAAACTACAAACAAATGTTTCTATAATTCTATACAAAGAAAATAGTCAGTTTATCTGGCCTCTCCTTTACCCCTTTGTGAGAAGTACTTGAAATTCAGCTAGTCAAATAATTTCCATATGTATAAGCTTGCCTTGTACTTTTTATTAGAGATACACATTTTTATGCTAAATGTTTTCTCAACAAACATCATATTAAATCTTGATCTTTTCTCTGACACACTAAATGCTGCAGTATTTCACTGCTAAATACATGTGTACTGAGGATTAAAACCTAATTTATCTTATCTGATCCCCACTTTTGAAGGCAAGCAAACAGTAGAAACTCTAAAGGCGTCTAGCAGACTCCTGGATGAAGCACGTGTCCCATTGAAGCAGTAATCTAAAAAAAAAATGTTGGACTGAGTCAAGGAAAGAGCTGCTATTAAACACACTGCTCACCCAAAGAGCCAGGCATTGGGCATTAGAAACTAGGTATCCTGAAGCGGAGCTCCAAAGCCTGGAGGTCCCTGCTGCTGCGGGTCAGATCCTGCCCTGCCTCAGACCAGTGGGTAACTTTGACCGGAGAAAGCCCCAAGTCTCCTGAGATCGGAGCACAAAGGCAATGCTGACAGCACTTGTGGTTCTGCGAGAGGTCCCAAAGCATTTTGCATTTTCCCTGTTCACCCCAACTTTTGCAGCTGCAACATTAAAGGAGAAACAGCTTTTCCTAACATCTCTTCTCTTTCCTGTCTCCCCCCATACTAACCTTCTGGCTGCAATGAAAAGTTGCAAGAATGAACAGGCTACAGGCTCAAATGGATGCCTGTGGATGAGTAACACTCCCCTTCCCCAACTTAATTATTTTCAAAACTTGGTTATTTAGGAACTGGCTCAGGATCTAATGGGCTATGGATGGAGACTGGAGTTTATAGCTTCTGCAGGGCTATGTTTTCTTTAGTTTTTGCTTTGCCTTGGGCAATTTCACTCCCCTGAACTGCGAACCAAAAACTCTGTGGTGACCTCTGAGACACTGTTTGTGTTTGGATTTACATATTTCCCCTGGTAGTTGCTGAGCTCAAAATGGGAGTGTAGGAAGTGAGATAGGGAGAGGAAGATTTAAGTTGTTACATAGCTTCATGAGAATTAATTTTTATACATGTATATATTCATACACACAGAAACACATACACACATATAAAGTCATCCAACACACCTATATATGTGAACAGTGCAAAAAAATTAGTTCTTTTTTGTCATGTAGCTATGTGTAAAAAATTACAAGATTTTCCCAATATTTAGCTCCCAAAGGATTTACCACTTGGCATTAACAGGCCTACAAGTGAATCTCTTCAAGGAGAATTATAAAAGGCTTGGACATACGCTTAAGTATAAGCAATTAAGCTCTTCCTTTATTCAACCACGTGTTTAAGCATGTGTCTTACTGTCAATGCATGCTTACACCTCAGAGTAGTAAGTGGAGTATAGGCAAATGTTTTGAGGAGATGGCAAAAATCTTTGTGAGTTGGTGCCATTGTCAGGATGATGATGTAGGAAGATGTAGATGATGGAAAAAAGGCCATTCTGGGCTTCCAAAGAAATGACTGGAATTCCCCACATTCTTGAAATGAAAAATGCAATTTTCAAAAATGTCAAAGTGCCTGAAAAGCATGCATCCTACCAACCTGTAAGGCCTTTTAGGCTTTTTAGTGCCTAAGAGCATTTGAACTTTGTCTCCTGTTTTGCTTTTTCATCTTGTTGGTTACTTCTCAGACACATGTTCTACCCCTTCCCTGGGGCCGGTATCACAATTCAGTATATTTCCAAGACACTAATCTCTACAGATGTCAGGAACAGGCAGCACACAAAAGTCTCCATTCACAGTTGCAGAAGCCTAGGAATACAGCTAATTATGTCCGCATAGCTCCCTCTGCTGCTTCAGGACTGAAAGATTTTTTTTGCAGCCAGAGGCTTCAGTATCAGTGTATTGCAACAGAATTCATATCAAACGGTTTGCAAAAGAAAATTTCATTGGCAAATTTTTATCTCTAGCTTTTTGGATTTAGGAAATCCAGCTAAGAGTTTCCTGCTTCTCCTGTCTGTTTGCATCTGCAAAGCTTATATACCAAAGCTGACTTTAGAACAAATGTTTCAATCATCCCTTTGCTTAAAGCAAATACAAAACCAAACCAGGCTTCTACAAAATCCCATCAGATGTGCCTTTGAACCTGACAAACAACCTGACAGAAAGCACCTTACATGGGTGGATAAAAATTAAACAAATGTTTCAGTTTCAAGCTACACATGAAACAATTAGGTGAAATTTCTATATCGGCAGCCCTTGTCCTTATGGGAGATTTCAACCTCCCAAGACAACAATCAGAAATATCATACTTCTGTGATGAGCAGGTCTTGGAAATTCTTGACGTTTGTAAGAGATAACTTCTTGCCACAAGTACTCAGTGAGCCAGCTAGGAAAGATGCCCTCCTAGACTTGCTATTTGTGAATAGAGAAGGACTCGTGGGGGGTGTGATGGCAGGTGGCTGTCTTGACCACAGTGATCATGAAATGGTTGAGTTTAACATTTTCAATGTAATGAGAAAAACGGACAGCAGAGTTGCTACCCTGGACTTCAGAAGAGCAAACTTTAAGCTATTCAGGGAGCTATCTAGCAGAGTACCCTGGCAATCTGCTTTTGACAGCTTAGGAGTCCATGAGTGCTGGTCACTTTTTAAGAAGAACCACCTGTAAAAGCACAGGAGCAGGCAATTCCACTGTGTCGTAAGTCAAGCAAGCAGGACAGAAGACCATCTTGGCTGAACAGGGAATTCCTTGTGGAGCTCAAGAGGAAAAAGAAGTTGTATGATCTCTACAAATGAGGTCAGGCTTCGCAGGAAGATTACAGAGCTGTGGTTCGTATATGCTGTGGTTCGTATATGCAGGGAGAAGACACAAAAGGCCAAAGCTCAATTAGAGTTGAAACTAGCCAGTGTTGTGTCAGATAACAAGGGCTTTTTTAAATATTTTAATAGCAAGAGGAGCTCTAAAGAAAACATTGGACTTATACTTGTTGAAGATGGTCATCTGACTAATAGGGATGAAGAAAAAGTGGAGGCATTCAATGCTTTTTTTTGCCTCAGTCTTTAATAATACTGATAGACCTTGGGCTGCCTGGTCCCCT
>NW_008824033.1:280404-287185 GCF_000699105.1 Pygoscelis adeliae | reverse complement strand
GAGAGGGAGGAGGTGATCTCTTCTCCCTGGGATCCAGTGATAAGATGCATGGGAATGGTTCAAAGCTGTGCCAGGGGATTTAGAGGGGACATTAGGAAGCATTTCTTTACTGAGAGGGTGGTCAAACACTGGAACTGGCTTCCTAAAGAGGTGGTCAGTGCCCCCAAGTGTTTAAGAGGCATTTGGACAATACCCTTAACAACATGTTTTAACTTGGTCAGCCCTGAATTGGTCAGGCAGTTGGACCAGATGATTGTTGTAGGTCCCTTACAACAAGGGAAGGGAGAAGCAAGAAAATGCTCTTAAGACATTTCTCAATGACAATTTTTAAAGAGGAACATCTAAGCTTAACCCAATGAACAAAAGATTTTAATTCAACTAAGTATCCAACATGGGTCTACTTCAGCAAATATACACAAAAAGAAGTCCAGAAGCTGTTTCCTGGCATATTCCTGGACTTTTTTATTTCATCGAATCATAGAATCATAGAATACTTTGGGTTGGAAGGGACCTTTAAAGGTTACCTATCCCAACCCCCCTGCAATGAGCAGGGACAACTTCAGCTAGATCAGGTTGCTCAGACGCCCATCCTTTTTCCTTCCTGATAGTTCAATTCCTATATAAGAAACATTTCAATAATTGTTCTAAGGAAAACAGCAAAAAGCTTGCTTCATGTTTGTCTTAGACTACAAAGTAGTTTGCTTCTATAATATTTTGCAAACATTACCACCACCCTGAACACTGTGGGATATCCACAAGAACATCTGATGTATTGTTCTCCCTATATTTATATATTACCCTTTTTCTTTCACTCCCTTTGGTCAGTCCAAGCCTCTAGCCAGATCTTCTTGGGACACAATTCCATGTTCACCACTGTTGGCAGGAATCTTTTTTTTTTTAATTTCAGTTTAAGTTATTTTTGTTATTTTCCGGTTTCTGTGCCTAAAGCTAAGCAGTCTTAAGCCTTTTACTGAACAAGGGCCTTAGCAACATAAACTGTAAAATATTGTGCATAGGTGTTTACCTCTCCCTCTGTGTTTTACTAGTACTTCCTTGCTAACTTAATTTCTAAAATGCTTTCTCATTTCTTGGAGAGAAGGAAAATAGGTTTTGTTACAGTGATACATATTAACAAAAATGCGTCTGTGATAATGAAATAATTTTTTCTTAATTAAGTGAATCTTGATGTACAGTTCAAGTGAAACTTGTAAATATTTGTGTGCCATTTCTGGAGTTTCAACTCTCTCCGTTTCCTGCATGCATGTGTGCACAAAGGGCTTTTGGTAGCCTGACAGTACTCAGCACAGGCACTGGTGAGGAACAGTTCAGTACTGAACCCAAATCCAGCTGCTGTGTGGAGGGGATCCTGGCTCTCAGCTGACAGTCTGTAGCGAATGAGTTAATTCTCTTATCCCTCATCCCCTCTCTGCTGTCCTGATGGTGAAGTGATAGTTGCAGCAGAGAGCCTGTGCTGCAGGATGGGACTGTACAAGTATTCAAAACTACTACTTCAGCTTCTGGACCATCTTCTCCCCTTTCCTGCCTTACACCAAAGGATAATGATGAGTTGAAGGCTTTGAGTTGAAATGCTGTTTCAAAGACCAATTCTCTGCTTCTCCAAAATTTATTTTGTTACTTACACCAGAGCAAAACACGGATAAAACACAGCCTCTTCAGTTCAGTATTGCTTTGAACCCAGGGCACCAGGGAGCAGGAAACTGCAGATGACACACGGGAGGGGAAAAACAGGGCGAGACCAAAGATCCACCAAGCACTGTGCTCTGCTTCTGCTCTTCTCTTGCTGTCCCAGGACCACAGCCATCAGAGGTGTAAGCAGGAAAAAATCCTTCTGAGGCATCTCCTTACTGAACAATTAAAAGACAAATATGTTCATGGAGCACAGTAATTTCCTCAGGGGAGTCTTCTCCGAAGTCCTCAATGTGTAGCTTGCCTCCATGCCAACACCCATGAAAAATGAACAACGTGAATGGAATAGCACGTAAAACCCCTATGATCAAAGACAACCCCCTTTCCTGCAGTCACCACGTAGTTAAAATCATTCACACAATGTTTCCAGTGTGAGAGGCAGTAGCAGGGAGGTCCTTGTCTTTCCTTATGCCTCCCCACCTTTTGAGTTGGGGATGGGTACTTTCATTCATGAGATAGGTGATTCACAAGGAAATCATCCTAGTTGTGCTGAAGCATCACTGCCAACCCATTTCCCTGACACTGCTTCCACTTCTCCCCCTGTGACAATATTGGAAAGCTAAAGCAAACATGTTCATGGAGCAGAACCTGGGGGCAAAGAACACCAGGAAAGTCAATGAACCTCTGCTGGACAAAGGCACAGCACAGTTGTCATTTTTTTCCTCTTGGTCAGAAACAGAGTTTGATTGAAACTGCAGATTTAATTTTTTTTCTTAATGTAATATTGCAAATGAAGGGGATTTTCAAGCTAGAAGGCACTGTCAGCTCTCTTTGCTCAAAAGCACAATAGAAGATTATGCCCCAGCCTAACACCACCACTTAGTCCTTAATACTATCATAAACAGAGAACACCCGTCAATATTTAGGTACAAAATGCTGAGGGAAATGCCCTGCTGATGAGCTCTGACTTGCTTGAAATGTCTCTTTAGTAACATGGCAGTGCTCAAAAGCATGCAAAATAAGCACAGTGAAATTGAAACCTTGTCAAGTACTTCTGAAAAAATCAAGGACATCAAAGTGTGGAACATATTTTGACAGGAATATCCTTGTAAAATATTGTGTGAGTTACCAGTAATCGCATTGCACTACAGCACTTAAGATGGTACTGTACCAGTGACACGAACATATTGGCAAAACTTGAAGGCCATGTTAATCCTCAATTATTTATTACTTTTGAATTATAGCCAACAGCTATGTGTCCAATTTGCTTAATAAGCATGGTTGTGTATTTTATTCCAGTATGCCTTTCTTTCCATGAGAACCCCTTCTTCTGTAAATAGCCAAGAAAAGAATTTACATGACTA
This sequence comes from Pygoscelis adeliae, assembly GCF_000699105.1. Lineage (NCBI taxonomy): Eukaryota > Metazoa > Chordata > Aves > Sphenisciformes > Spheniscidae > Pygoscelis > Pygoscelis adeliae. The sequence continues at coordinate 284,174 of NW_008824033.1, read as the reverse complement.
GCAATCTTATTGGTTCCCCTAGACTTTAAAAGTGTCTGAATTAGGGGGGTTAATGTTTTCTGTAAGTCTGAGCTGTTAATATATCTTATATTAGACATTAAGAAACCGAGGCATCCCCTGCAAATGACTATTGCTCAGTTTATGCAACCAGAAAAGATGGGTGGTTCTTTAACTTTCTGGGCCCAGGCCTCCAAGCTTCCCAAGAATGTCGTAAAACTTTGCCATCAGCTTAACTGAGAATATTGTAATGATAGCATAGTCCCTCCTTATCATAGCACACAGGCAACCCACTGGAACACATGAAGCAAATACCAGAAGCCATTCTTTTCAGAGTATTGAAATGCCTATATCTGCAGAAACATGCAAAAAACCTCCACATTAGATCCACTAGCTCTCACTAGTTCCACCGAGAGATGTGTAAATGCATTTAAATTGATTAAGTGAAATTAATGCATTTAAAAAATGAACTTCCTCTTGAGCAGTGTGTGGTACCTGATCTCAGGTTTCATGGACATGAAAAGCCTTTATTACCACTGTTACCCACATTAGGACCCCGATTTGGTAAAGAGCTTATGTACATCTGCCTTCGGAGCTCTCTCTTTTTCTGTGCTGGGCCTGGGGAGAAAAAACCTGCCTGGAAAACAAGTAGAGCAGCAGGCAGAGAAAAGCAAGAAGATAGGGTAGCAATGCTCCAGGCTGCAGAGGGGACGTCCTGGGGAATAGGAAGACAAGGGAGGTGAGGGTCTCACAATGAAATGCTGCATCCTAACGTGTGCACAATGCAGAGGTGAATGGCCCTTTCAAAGCAGCCCGAATTCAGCTGCTTCTTTCTTGACACTCTTACCTGAACAGAGTACGTGCTGCATGCTTTGCACCATGGTAGTACAGCTTGTGGCATCAGCTGAGGGTTGGCCTTGGAGTAAGGCAGTGCCTGGTCTTTACCTTATTGAGATGACTAGCTCACCGTGAAGAAGAAGGACTGAGCAGTCCTTGCACAGAAGCATGGGACGGGGAGCGGGTGTGATGGTTTTGGCTGGGACAGAGTTAATTTTCCTCATAATAGCTAGTATGGGGCTATGTTTTGGATTTGTGCTGAAAACAGTGTCGATAATTATATTGGGTCTAGCTGAGATGGAGTTAATTTTCCCCATAGCAGCCCTCATAGTGCTGTGCTTTGTGCTGGTAGCTAGAAAGGTGTTGATAACACACCAGTGTTTTGGCTAACACTGAGCAGTGCTCGCACAGCATCAAGGCTCTCTCTCCAACATTTCCCCCCCTCACCAGTAGGCTGGAGTGGGCAAGATCTTGGGAGGGGACGTAGCCAGGACAGCTGACCCAAACTGACCAAAGGGATATTCCATACCGTATGACGTCTGCTCAGCAATAAAAGCTAAGAGAAAGGAGGAGGAAGGGGAGGCATTCGTTATTACAATGTTTGTCTTCCAGAGCAACTGCTACGCGTACTGAAGCCCTGCTTCCTGGGAAGTGGCTGAACATCGCCTGCTGCTGGGAAGTAGAGAATAAATCTTTTATTTTCCTTTGCTTCCGCGCACGGCCTTTGCTTTTGCTTTATTAAACTGCCTTTATCTTGACCCACGAGGGTTTTTTTCATCTTATTTTCTCCCTCCCCATCCTGCTGAGGAGGGGAGTGATAGGGCGGCTTGGTGGTACCTGGCATCCAGCCAAGGTCAATCCACCACAGTCCTTTTTGGCGCCCAATGTGAGGCACAAGACAATGGCAGTTTTGTATTGTGTGCTATAGCTATAGTAGTTATTAAGTGGCAAGCTCCTATGCAGGTCACAGAGTTTGTTGGCTGCACTGCTTATCTCTTTATTTTGCTGAGCTTGGGAACATGTTAATACAAATAATGGCTATGTGTTTTGCCCTGGCATTGATGGCCTTGCTCTGCTGGGGGAGCTATTTTGTGGAAAGGGTGAAGAAACCTGGGAACATCCTAATACAAACAATGGCTATGTGCTTTGCCCTGGCATTAATGGCCTTGCTATGCTGGGGGATTTATCTTGTGGAGAAGATGAGGGAATACATCTCCTTCTCCCTACCCGGGATTGATGTGGATGGTTTTATTATGTAGGGTCCCGAGGTCCCTGTTCACCCTTATGTGAGTTGTTTAATACTACTAATTAATACTGTTGGTATATTATGGGTGTTGTGGAATCTGGTCTCATCCTGGTGTAAGAGAAGACAAATTTTGGGTGAGGCGATACTGAAATGTGCCCCGAGGCGACCAGTCCCTGGGTGGTAGGGTGTGTGGAAGGATTTGGGAAGATTCCTTAGACGGTTATCACCTCCTATAACCTGGGACTTTACACCTGAACAGGCAAGCAACCCTGGCAGACTGACATGCCGCCTGATAGAAGGGTGCCTTGCCTACCCCAATGAAAACCAACAGCTTCTAGCACTGTACTAGGGCCTGGCCTGTGCCTATCAAGCCACAGTTTGGTACTCTCAGGGGACCGTGGTTGGGCAGGGACCCAAACTGAATGTGAGGACACCGTGGTTGAGATAGGGACCCAATCAACAACAACTACACTAATCGCCCCAGTAGTGAAAAAGAAACAATGGACAAGGAGAACAACAGGTCCATATCATCAATTAGTACGGGAGGAGGAAGAAAAGGAAAGGTTTGATCAAGAAGCCGGTCCTTTGACAAAGAAATTGGAGGAAGGAGTAAGAGAATTCCGACAGGAAGCGGAAACTACCTGGTCCCTGACCTCATCAGAACTTCGAGACATGCAGAAAGATTACAGCCACCAGCCAGGTGAGCTGATTGCTGCCTGACTGCTATGATGCTGGGATAATGGGGCCGACAGTCAGCAACTGGAAGGTAAGAAAGCCCAACAACTGGGATCCCTTGCTATAAACTGGGGAACTGAGAGAGGAATTGGAAAAGAGGCAGCAATTTGCAGACTCTGGAGACGGCTCCTCTCAAGTGTGAGGGCAAGGTATCCATTCAAGGAAGATCTTGTGAACTCCCCAGGGAAGTGGACTACTTCAGATGAAGGCATCCAGTACCTGAGAGAATTAGCGGTGCTGGAAGTCATCTACAGGGATCTAGATGATGATGAGATCTCCAAAGATCCAGAGGATGTCCTGTGCACACAGGCCATGTGGAGAAAGGTGATTCAAAGTGCCCCAGCCTCATACTCTAACAGCTTGGCTGCAATGTATTTCCCAGATATGGATACACCAACTGTGGTGACAATGTCTTCTTGGCTCCAAAACTTTGAAGAAAATCTCTGTACCTCCTCACCCCTATGGGCCAGTGCCTTGGCTGTCAGGGGCGCCCCAAGAAATCAGTCCTCTCCTGCCCTGGTCAGAGGGAAAGGGAGCCCCAGGTGCATGCCACATGGTGCATGCTGGTTCTTCTTGTGTGACCAGGGGAAGGACATGAGGAAGTGGGATGGTGAACCCACCTTTAAGCTGGAAGCCCGTGTAAGCGAACTGAGAGGGAAGACAGCTGTTAAGAAGGGGCCACCCAAGAAGGCTGTCAGCGTAGTTGCTGTAGAGACACAAGAAGACCATCAGCGATGTCCCAGACATAGAAAGATTGAAATCACCTCCCCTGATTCTGGTGAGGGGACTGCTGGTCTGGCACTGCAAGGGTCAGACAGTGAATACTCTGATGAGGAACAGGAATAGAGGGTCCCTGTCTTCAGCCAGGAGGAGGAAAGGGATGACTGGGTATACTGGACTGTGTGGATTTGATGGCCTGGCACATCAGACCCACAGAAGTATAAGGCTTTGGTAG
>NW_008824033.1:250053-276337 GCF_000699105.1 Pygoscelis adeliae | reverse complement strand
TAGCCAGGACAGCTGACCCAAACTGACCAAAGGGATATTCCATACCGTATGACGTCTGCTCAGCAATAAAAGCTAAGAGAAAGGAGGAGGAAGGGGAGGCATTCGTTATTACAATGTTTGTCTTCCAGAGCAACTGCTACGCGTACTGAAGCCCTGCTTCCTGGGAAGTGGCTGAACATCGCCTGCTGCTGGGAAGTAGAGAATAAATCTTTTATTTTCCTTTGCTTCCGCGCACGGCCTTTGCTTTTGCTTTATTAAACTGCCTTTATCTTGACCCATGAGGGTTTTTTTCATCTTATTTTCTCCTTCCCCATCCTGCTGAGGAGGGGAGTGATAGGGCGGCTTGGTGGCACCTGGGGTCCAGCCAAGGTCAACCCATCACAATAATACAGGGATGTTTTAGTTACTGCTGAGCAGTGCTTACACAGAGTCAAAGGCTTTTCTGCTTCTCACACCACCCCACCAGCGAGTAGGCTGGGGGTGCACGAGAAGATGGGAGGGGACACAGCTGGGACAGCTGACCCCAACTGACCAAAGGGATATTCCATACTATATGATGTCATGCTCAACATATAAAGCTGGGGGAAGAAGAAGGAAGGGGGGGGGGACATTCAGGGTTATGGCATTTTGTCTTCCCGAGTATCCATTACGCGGGATGGAGCCCTGCTTTCCTGGAGGTGGCTGAACACCTGCCTGCTGATGGGAAGTAGTGAATGAATTCCTTGTTTTGCTTTGCTTGTGTGCACGGCTTTTGCTTTACCTGTTCAACTGTCTTTATCTCAACCCATGAGTTTTCTCATTTTTACTCTTCCAGTTCTCTCCCCCCCATCCCACTGGTGGGGGAGTGAGCGAGCGGCTGCGTGGTACTTAGTTGCCGGCTGGGGTTAAACCACAACAGCAGGGCAGAAAGACTTTCCAGAGGAGGGTAGATGCGAGCCCTGCCTTAGCAGCCCAGCCAGCCCATCGCTGTGCTGGATGAAGGAGCCACTCCCTCTCTATGGGCGATGTGCGACAGCTTGGTAGGAAAATACATGTTCTCCAAATATCTACTGCCTCTGGCAAGTTCCTGGTGCACGACATCATGCTGCTCAGAGAGATTATTTGTAACCCCACTGTCCTGGTGAATAACATGGAACAGTGATGGCTCTGTCATCAAAAGTAATTTTCATCAAACAGGAGAACAAAAGGCTCCTAGCTATTTGAGGATAGGTGATACTGTAACAGACTTGGGCTAAAATGTAACTTACCAAAGGATGTTCTGGTTGAGACCAGGTGACAATGACACACATGAAAGCCTCACAAACCTTTTGCTCTCCTGTTTTATGGTGGTGGTGCTATAACAGAAGCCAACCACAGTTATAAAACCTGGACCAGGCCTCTCCTCACGCTCCACTGATAAATGCTAAAGGCATGGCACACCCTCAAGCTCCCCAGGGGCACCAGTCCCCTGCCAATTTCCAATTTCTGTGTATTACTCCAGCTGTAATAAAAACCACACGCTCATTAGCCCATGCTGGAAATAGGGAAGAAGGTGGCTTTCTCCTTGAGCTGTTGTGCACCTGCAGGAGAACTGTCATCCTTGCAAGTGTCATAGCTCAGATGTCTTGGCGTTTTCTTGCAGAGAGGGATCTCTCTTGCACAGCACCTCAGCCAAAGAGCATTTAACTTAACCAACTGCTTCCCACTGGTGGTCGCGGGCTTTGGCTTACTGTAATGTAAAGGCTAAAAGGTCTGCTACAGGGAGCAGCTGGCATGAAGATCACAGAGAAAGTGGTCCATGATAACATCACACTTTCACTGGCCTCTTCGTCCTGCTGGTTTGCTTTAATCATTCTTACTGTCTCTGACTTAGTGTCCCCTTTCCAAAAATTTTAAAGTGTCTTGCAAGAAGTAGTTGGGAAATCCCCATTCAGCACATGGGGAAGATGGGGCATTAGGGTGTGAAATTATGACTGCAGTGTAGTTGGGTGAAGAGGGCAGTGATGCTGTAGAGACAGAGCCAGTTCTCCTGCAAGTCCCAGCTTGCGAATTATTCCCTAAGGCAAGCTATAGAAATAAGCTTTTAAAACTTCCGCTGTTTCCTCCAGCCCGATCTGCTGACCTTAACTCGTTCCTGACCTCCTCCTTTTCATCTGCTAGCTGGAATTGAGTCCCATGCTGCTAGCTACTGCTCTGGAGGATAGTCTCTGAACCTAGGAAATGACGGGCTGAGCCTTGTCTTCCTTGCTCAGAGACCCATCTCTCTTCTTTGCTCTACTAATGATGGCAGATGTTGCATGCAGGAAAAGGCAACTGCAGGGGAAAAAAAAAAAAAATATGCCAAAAAAGGGTCCAAAGCAATTTTTGAGTCTCTGGCCCCCTCTGCTGCTGTGTGGGGGAAAGCGTAAGCTGGGGCCTGCCGACAGGCACAGGACTGGGGCAAGTCCCAGCTTGCGAATTATTCCCTAAGGCAAGCTATAGAAATAAGCTTTTAAAACTTCCGCTGTTTCCTCCAGCCCGATCTGCTGACCTTAACTCGTTCCTGACCTCCTCCTTTTCATCTGCTAGCTGGAATTGAGTCCCATGCTGCTAGCTACTGCTCTGGAGGATAGTCTCTGAACCTAGGAAATGACGGGCTGAGCCTTGTCTTCCTTGCTCAGAGACCCATCTCTCTTCTTTGCTCTACTAATGATGGCAGATGTTGCATGCAGGAAAAGGCAACTGCAGGGGAAAAAAAAAAAAAGTATGCCAGAAGAGGGTCCAGAGCAATTTCTGAGTCTCTGACCCTCTCTGCTGCTGTGCTGGCAAGCGTAAGCTGGGGCCTGCCGACAGGCACAGGACTGGGGGGAGAGGTCTGAGTTTCCCCACTGGGAGCTAGTTACAAAAGGGCCTCTCTGCCTTCTCCTCTTTTCATAAGCCGTAATGCTGGCTGGCTTTGGGGTTACACAGCCAGCACTGTCCTCCAAAAAGCTCTGGGTGAACCTTGAAGAAGGACAAACAGCTTTTCATACATTCAGTGAAGCAAAGTGAGGCTTTTATTTGAGATATGTGAGAAAGTTTGGTTTCAAGATCCAACCCTGGCAGTGTATGAGGACCCTCAGAACGAACCTCCAAGCTGCTCTGAACATTTGCTTTCCCCAGAACCAGTCTTCAGGCTCATGTACACTCTGATGGAGTGACAGTACATCGCTTTTGGATGTACGATGTTACTGTGAGATGCAAAAAAAGAAACCTGTTGGCCTCCTGCCACCTAGCTCACTGCGTAGTGAATTTTTTTCCTCGCATTATTACTGTTGGAACTTTTTGTACGTATGTTCAATGCTGTAATTTAACACTGTCAAGTACCGCACTGGGAATAAAAAGAGAAACCATTTCGCTTTCCAAGATTTCATAACAGTACTACTTTGGTTATTTTATCAGAAATTAGATTGAATTTTCTGTAGAAACACATTCAGAGCTGCATCCAGAGGTCTGGGAATCATTTCTACTTCATGCTTTTCTTCATCATGTCTTTGCAGCTCTGCAACTTGGCTTCCCTCACTATTTATTCCTTCCAGAAGACAGGCTTTTACTATAATAACTGAACAGAACATAGTAGATACCATATCTCTCCTTACAATACTTGTGCTGAAGCCATAAATCTCATTTCTACACAAATGAACAAGTGGTTAACTAGCAAATAGGTGAAAGCGTGTAATGCTTACCATAATATCCGAGCACAAGTTATTCCTAAGGACCTAAGCACATCAGAGAGATCATCTACTCTGATCTCATGTGTAGCCACTGAATTTGAGCAAATTTGAACTGAATCATAGTATTTCTTATGTCTTTTTTAAAGCCTGCAAATACGGGAAGATCTGCCATGTTGCTCAGTGAATTGTGACTCACTCTCTATAAACCTTTCCACTTTTGTTTCTGGTCTGAATTACTCTAGCTCTGGCTCGTAGCCATTGCCTTCTTCCTTCAGCTTGTTTTGCTACACAAAAGAAAGGTCTGTGATCCCTTCTCCAGGTTACTCTCTAGAGAATGACATCAAGTCAATTCCCTTGAACATATGAAATGGACCATGCTTCTCAAATAACCTCACAGTAAAGTGAGTTTTATTGACTTCAGGTGATTTTTGCTGTTCTTTTCTGAATCCCTTTCCAAGTTTCTAACATCTTTTTTGATGCCTAATACTGCGTACAGCCACAACAGTCTCCTTGCTCCTAGTTCTTTCCCCTGTTCTGTATGACCCCTGATTGTCTTATGGCACTGCTTTGGAGGTCCCAGCTCAATTAGACCTCTGCCATGATCCATTAGCTCTTTTGGAGTGCATTACAGGATACAAATCTCTATTTTGCAAGTACAGCTTATTTACCTCTCTTCTGGGATATTTGACCTGTCATTTTGCTGAATAAAAAAACACAGTGTTCAAGTGAGTCAAACTACCAAGCAGTCCAGACTTCTCCATTTAAAATCATTGAGGTACAGGTTAAGAAGCCTTATTCTAACATACTTCCAGATGAAAATGCTTTTTTAAACATTAATTGCAGCTGATTCTTCACGATCTCTGTTTTTATAGAGGCTTACCAGGGTGATCTGTGAAAGTGCATGGTTGTATGGCGGCAGTGCAGGAGACAGCTCTTCAAAGAGCATCTATTTTCCTGCATGCACTTTTCCCCGGGTTGAAAAAGCTCTCAGCCTCTAAAGCCATGGGCTGGGATCTGTTGAAGGCCCTTCAGATGCACCTTTCAGCCTGTGGACTCAGCAAGTTTGAATTTGACTGCGAGAGACAGATGCTCATTTACACCAACATGTCCTTCGCTCCTGTGAATGGATGTGGACCTTGCTCACACACCTATTTTCTCTCACTTTGATTTTACCATCCAGCCTCTTTGTCTATTTCAGCAGCAGTCTATGTCCCTTCCTTTCTCTTCTGGAGAAGTGAATTATTTAGGAGGTATTTTACCATGGAGCGGATGCCTGCACAGCTCTGAATCACCTCCGCAGGTCCATAGCAGGGTTAAAGCTGTAGGGTGACACACAGGCAGAGAGGCAACAGGGGTCCTCTGGGGCAGACGCTGAGTTTGGTGTTGTCCACCAAATTGGTAAAGACAGCAATTTGTGCCTTCAGTGAGAAGGTTAAAATGTGTTGTCTCACTAACCAGATAACCAGTGGGGAACTGGGCTGCAATGACTCCCAGGCTCTCCAGTACTACTCAGCTCTTAGCCAGTACATTTTTTCTTTAGCCTCTCCAGGGGCACTTGGAGTGCAGAATCTAGCCCCAAAGTGGCTTTCCACAGCATTGTCCACGTAAAAAATGATTCTCCAAGGCCCACTAACGCTCTCAAGACTGACAGGCCACCAGCTGTGTTAAGACAACATACATGTGTTTCTTAAATACAATGGAAAACAAAATGAAGGAAGCTTACTTGTTAAACCTTTCAGTTACCATAGGTAGGGGCTGATTTGAAAAATCAAAGCCATACCACCTGACCTTAATCTTTGCCTTTGGGTTGGTACTAGGTACTAACAAGATTAATGTGCAGACACCAATTCAAAGACAAGATCAAAGGACTGCCAGTTGCATGCAGCATTACAACTTCACCTCCTACAGTATATAAGATTCTGTAATTTTATCACATGCAGCTGCTCAAGCAATAATCCAAGGGGGGTTAGAAATGTTTTATGACTCAATCTTTGCAGAGTGCTTTGGTTCTACTGTGAGATTCAGTTCAGGCTATGACTGACAGGGGAGTTCAAGGAGTGGAAAGGTAATGGTGCAGATAGCTTCTAGAAACACAGCTATGTCCATCAACTTGTTTTGTCTTTATCATCATTATCTAAAGGGAGCAGCTGACTGGACAAACTTGCTATAGTTAGACAAGCCAGTTGTTCTCTGCACATGCCTCAGATGAAGCATGTACTCACAGCAACTGGGTACATGCAGAGGTGTGTGAATCTATTCTCCAGGCTGTGGATACAACTCTGAGGTTTACCTCAGCTTCAACAAGCTCCTGTCTCCTCCCTGACATGCACATCTTCTGTATCTCTCAATATATGCTTGTACAACTCCTTGCACAATGGGACCACTGAGATACAATAGCAAGTGATAAGAAGTAGCCTAAACTAACTTCTACAGGAGACAGTGCATCAGCACTTATGTTGGATTCTGCTGTATGTGACTACTGGATGCAAAGACCTTAGCTGGTTATACTCCACAGTCATGCTGGGGGGGGGACGATGTCTGCTTTGCCATTTGCACATCATTACAGTTTCATTACAGGTACTGCCATGAACTCTGGAGCACAGAACATAAACAATGCCTTAACATTAGGCCAGATGTTTTACTTGTAATTTTTCCAAAGCAAAGGTGGTACTGACAAGAATGCAAAGACTCTGCAACCAGTAAGTGACAAGACACAGCCTCCACTTAAACATGCTCAGTAATAACTTATGAAGTGTGCTTCAACAGCATAATGAAATATATTGCATTGTTGCTCATGTCATTGTCTCCATAACAGGGGTATTGCCAAAAATTACAGGTGTAATGGGGTAACAGTAATGGAGTTCACTTTGCTGCTTATAGATAATCAAAATCAAAGTGAGTATAACCTCATTTTCTAGGGCAGAAGCTGAGTAACAACCTAGGCAGGCAGGAAACTTATTGTCTCTGATGTTATATTGGACAAGTAGATACAGTCTCCATAGTTCATTCCTTCCTCAGAAACATACAGGATGGATGGACGGACTTTCTTGTGCAAAACTCTTAATCATACTCCTCTACTAACCTGCCTTCCTTTCTCTATACTTCTATCTTGTCTGTTTTCCTAGGGACTCTTTGGAGCAGTCATGACTTGCTACCATTATTCTTACCTGTTCTCTCTGCATCCTGACTAAGAACAAAGTCCCTAAATGTGATGGTAGTAGACAAGGACCACAGGAAGTGCAAACAGGATCTTGTCTACCTCACAAGAGGATTAGGTGGCACTTTATCATGAACTTACAAGGACATAATATTGTTTTGTTTCACAGCATTTTTGTACCAGAGAATTACTTATAAATTTTCAGAGAGACTGCTTACACTTAGCTAGTTTGTTTTAAAAGGTAACACAGACTAACTTTCCTGCATGCCCAGCAGACTGGTTCTACATGTGATACTGCCTTGTGGATATGTCCTGCCTGCAAACAGATAGCCACCTTAGGACACCCACAGTAGCTCCTTACATGGAAAGTAAATCACAGACACAATGAGGTCAGCTCATAAACCAACCTAAAGATATTTGTGTTTGTTAGAATCTCCTGACGATCACAGGCAAGTTCAGCATAGGCTAACCTATTTAAGTCACAGTTTTCTACAGATATGAGAGCAAATCCTCATCTCCTTTCATACCCAGTATGCAGAAAAGGTATTGTAGCCATTTTGTTATGATGTATGCTGGAGTTAATGAACATTGGAAAACCCACTGTGTAGACTGCACGATGTCTTTCTGTTTGCAGTGGTTTTCCCATATGTTTCTTGGAGGAGACACTGAATCCCTAGAGTTACAGTCCAATTTGATCTCATAAACACCCCAGCATACAACTACCAGAGTCTGCGATGTCCCACTATTAGAAGCCTAACATAGAGAAGAACAGGGTGAGTCTCATAGCATGCAGAAGTATCCATAAATCACTCATCACCCTGTTGGCACTATGCAAATAATGCAATTACCTTCCTTTTTGTCTGTGGTAGCTATGTGGCAACGGTTGGCAAAGACTGACATTTTAACAGCTTCTTTGGTATTGCATCCTTACCTGCCTCCCAATTTTCGAAGAAACAGATGCATTCAGAGAGTTGATGTAGAGAACTAAATTAAGTATTGGTGAGTGGCAAACAGCATTTGAAAAGTATTTACTTTTCCATGTTTCACTGGCACATTTCTCCACTCCTGCTCTGACATCCCCTTTAAAACAAAACAGCAGCCTGCGTGTATACTGAATATGCTGCAATGCAACCTTGACTTTTGCAAGTCCAGGCAAATGGGAGAGACACACCTTGCTAGAAAGGCTCAAAGCATGACAGTCTCCCTCATTCCTGCAAGTCTGGGCAGAGAACCGTGAGTGGCTCTGACCTGACTGTTATGACATGCTTGGCTGTTGCTAGACGTTTTAATTCCAAAGTTCATGAGCTTATCCATGGTTCAGAGCCAAAATGAGGAAAAGGCACAGAAATAAAACACTGAACCTTCCACTTCAGGCCTAGGACCAAGAGGCTTCAGGAAGACTGGAAGTGGGAGGACATCAAAGAAATTATTCCCAAAACACAGTGAAAAAGCAAATCACTTTACTATTGGCATAATGAAACACTGGCCACAAAACACTGGACAATTTTCTGAGACAAGCTTGTTGTCTTGTATGGTGGCTAAAGCAAGTCCATACTGCCCATGTCTGTATGAAATATGGCGAAGTCCAAGACGAGGAGGGTAACTTCTTTCTGCCACTGTTGCAATGTAGTGTCTGTTTCCAGTCACATTTTCAAAAAGGACATTGAGGAATACAAGGAAAAGAATCTCAAATAATGTCTGAGATATGGAAAATCTGCTTCTTAGGAAGGACTGAAACAGAGTTTTTCTAACTTAACAAAAAGAAAGGTAAGAGGTGAACTAATTTTAAGTATGTCCACGGAAGGAAGATTATTGATCACTCTATTTAGCAGGCAAGGATATGGGACCACCTACCTTCTTGGCAACATATGGATCCCTTGCTTTTCTCCTATCCAAAGTCACTGTTCTTTCCCCCCATCAGCTCTTCAGTTGTGTGACCCAACTGTATATGGGGCTGAAAGTTAAATCAATAAATAGATCTAGGTTGAGAACAGTCCTGCAGAGGAAAACCTCAACTGATATAGTGTCTAGCCCTAAACAACTGTTGGCCAACTGAAAGAGAACAGAGATGCAGAAAAGGTGCTGAGAGCAGACTGAGCATGAAAAAGTCCGTAAGCTAGTATCGATGCCAAGGAAAAGGTACATAAGCCACATAGTAAGGTCTGAACCCAGGCAGTGCTTGGATACTGAAGGCAGATTCAGACTAGAAAGAAGTTTCATTTTCTAGATTGTAATTATTTCTATTTTAATAGTAAAGACAAACAACTCAAAGGATGTTGTGGATTCTCGGTGCTTTGAATCGTTGCTCAAGGTAGGATGACTCTAAAGACACCCTTCAGCTCAATCAGATCAGGAGGTCAGATTGTGAAGTGGAATGTGATGGTATTTGCTACGCAGGTCAGGCTAGAGGATCCAGTGCTCCTTTCTGACAGCAATCTGAAACGGTGGAGTTTGTAGCTAGTAATACCATCAAGTTGACAATTGCCAGTGGAACCATAACAATTTTCTGTAGGCGGAGACCGAGTCCATAATATTTAGCTGATACATTGGCGCTATTTAGTTGAGTGGTTTTACTTGGCAAGTTTACTGCACTAAATAAAATCTAAGTGTATAAATATATCATCTATTTATCTATCTATTGATCCATCTCTTTACATCTATACACCATGATTCATGTATGACCTTGCTTTGGCTGAAATTAAATGCATACCTCATTCCCTTCAGAGCCAGGATTAACAACTTCTTGTGATCTGCCCAGATCCATACTATACCTATCTTACAGGTTCTAATGCTTAAATTTATTTTTTAGCTTAGGAGTTTGTTTCCCCTTGGAAAATCTATCTCCTCACTTCTACCATATATGCCTGAAAGGTAAGATTTCTTATGAAAAGTGTGATGTGCCTCCACCAACCTATGATACATTTGCTGACAGTGACCTTTCCTCTTGTTCTGTAGGTAGTAGTATAAGTCCGGAAGCACATTCCTGTGATGAATTTGTGAGTCAGCCCTGATTTGCTATCCAACAATGATGCTATTACACTACAAAGCAATCTGTTAAACCCCCTGATGAAGAGGCATTCCTCCAGGATGCTGTGGGTTTGCAGTACAGTTCTGAACACCACTGTCGGGAAACTTCATGGGGAGGAGGATCCTGGCATGCAGGCAGCCCCAGCACTCAGTGTGAGTCACCTCTGGAGATGAGAAACGTTAATGTTACAGGAAGATTTCTCCTGGTCAAAACAGGTATTGACATAAATGTTAAGGAAAGAACAGCCTCAAGAAAAAAAAGAGAACATGAGAAAAAACCCCTGACGTCAGCAGAGCCAGACTGCTCTGTACCTCTCTTTGGCCAGGTGAGGATTGACATTTCACAGACTTCTGGCCATGAGAGCTTAACTCTGAGGAGCTGCTCTCAGGAGACCAAAATTTGCTAGTCCATTTTTCCAATGCAAGCTTGATGACTGCAAAATTATTTGTGGGAGGCTATGAGAAATGTCCTTCACCACTAACCCTTCCTTCTACCGCATGATACAGCATGTGCTCACCTTGGCTGCCTGCTGCCAGATGATCCCGCAAAGAGTGAATATGTCAGGAGATGAGTCACTCCACCTTCCCGGCTGACCCTCTCCAGCCTGGGGGTATATAGAAACTGCCCACTGAGCTGATGAAACAAATAATTTAGGGAGCAGTAGGTCAAAATCATGTCTTGTTTTTCCCAGCTGGCTGTGCCAGATGTGGGAATAAAATGAACCAATCCTTAGACCTTTTGCACCTCCGAATATGGAACTAAGGACTCTGTAGAGCGATCTCACCAGTCTCAGGCAATGCATGCGCTAAAGTGTAATGAACATTTTATAGTCCTGTTAATCTGTTAGAAGAAAGGGATGCAGTACCTCGAAGGTCTTGGCCCTATCTTCATCTATGTAACTGACTCAGCCACTGAAAAAAGCTTCATCCAACTACCTTTCCAAAGCAACTATTAGTGTGGCACTAGGGCACCATACTTAGGATTTGTAGTCACTTTTGGAAAGTGGCTTTCAGAAAGCAAGAATGGATTTTTTTCAGAAGTGCCTGGGAGCTTCCATTGCAGCAGAGTTTTCAGACATGATGTAGCTCATGCTACAGTCCTTGACCAGAAGGAAATCTCTTCCTCATCACCTCTGCAGCACTGGTGTGCTCCAAATCTTCGTGCTACAGAAGGCAGGCTATAAAGAAGAGCACTTCCACTGCTGCCCCAAGTGCCGACAGTTTGAAGGGGCTGATTCAAAGCTGATTGAAGTTGATGTATATTTCACTCCAGCAAGTGCTGGATCACTCCTGGTGAACCACGTGGGCAGTCTGTTATTGGAAGGTTGAGTGGAAAGGTGAGATTTTTTTGTAGGATGAGATAGTTAGGTAAATCTACTAGATTATGTCTGCTTGTACACCAATAGCAAAAGGATGTCACTGGCCCTGTACCTTAACATAGTGGGGGGTAGGTTCTTATTTGTGGCCGGTGATATCCTGGGTTTTTTTGTAAGAGAGTTTGTTCTGCATGTGTTTGCATTTCAGCTACTCTCTGCTAAGGTATTCCGATCTTTGATCCTGTGCACAGACAATTACAATGCAAACTGTATGCTCACCTGGACAGCTAGCAACAGAAACCTGTTACTGGCTGTGTCAAACTCTCCCAGTAAACTGGACTGTGAAAGACCAGACAAGGAGGTTTTCAAATCTGTGTGACAGTCTCTGAATCTTCAAAGAAATATGTCAGAGCAATGAATCTATCTTACAGCTGCTTTAGGCACTAAAACCTGTTATTTTGGTTTTAAAGTTAAACAAGAACTTAACAATCTAAACTCAACTTGCCTTTTTTTCCACAGACACAGGGATAAAACCAGTTTCCTTGCAGGAACAGATAAATGACTGAGCAATCTTTAAATGGTGCCTACAAGGTTCCTGTGCAGTATGTTGTTGTGTAACCACTCAAATCCAAACTTTGTCCTGCTATTAACAGCATACTTTGCCATGTTCACAACATGGCAAAATCATGCTGACACTAGTTTCAGTGTTTGAATGATGAAGCACATAGGAAGGAAGCATGGTACACTCAACAGCGAAGTAAAAATTACTGTACTGCAACTAAATATAGAAACACCACTCCTGTAATGTGAAGGCTACTTACAATATCACAACTATTTGTGTAATGTAAGACCTGTGTATTGAAAGCTACTTGCAGTTTTTATGAGTGGCACAGACAAGGTGTTCAGCATTCAAGGAAAGTCTTGCATATCCTACATGCCACACTACATAAAGCAATCAGAAGGTGAAACTAAATCCACCATACGGTGGATGGAAAAATATTCAAATATACAGCCATGTAACTCCTTAGAAATGGCTTATTCACCTTGCATCAACAGTGTTGTTGTTGGGATGGTCTAAGGAGGTAACAGAAATTTTTGTAGTTATGGTACCTGTTGGAGGAGATCTTGTAGCTGCAGGCATTCTTCTGTCTGCCCTGCTGCATCCCAGGAGGTTCTTGTTAAGACTTATGACTGTGAAATATCTTTCCCAAATGCACAGCCTGTGCTTGCAGGTCCCACCCCAAATCTGGCACTTCAGCTGAGAAGCACCTGCTACATCTTGAGTATCTGTGGTCTCCTACAGAGTGTTGCGAGTGCGGTTGCAGTTGCTGAAGCTATGAACTACCATTCTCAGGAGTGAAACACCTGTGGTTAGCCAGCCAACCCCACATCATGCTGAGCTTTATGCAAATGTTATGGTGGCAGTAAAGGATGAATATATTTTACGAAGAATGCCAGGTTAATGAACAGGTACAAAACCTAGAAGGAGATAAAAAGACATAAAGGAAACACCCCCCCTACAGTAACTTCTGTTCTTTATCTCAAAGAGTGTTTTTTTCTGCTCATTCCAACAAAATCCTGCCAGGACACTTATAGTACTCTCAAGGCTGAATCTTGTTCCTTATGACCTCTTCTAGGTTTGCTTGCCATCTTACCCATGTTTCTCTGGGGGTTTCACTCAAATTCAAACTCCCAGAAGGTCTTTATGTCATTTATAAACTTGATAGCTAACTGGGATAACAGTTTTTCATACTTTTACTAAAGACTACCTGCTGCAGCCTGAATTTTTGATACTGATATCCTAAGGCATGGCTAGAGGGAGCCTTCACATAGCTAAATAGAAAACTAAACTCTCCAGCGAATGGGAAAGCAAGGCCTAAGGACAAGCCTGGCTGCAAAAGGCTGTGAACTCACCAACAATGGCACAATGGAAACTGGCAGGGCAGGGTCCTGATCCACATACAGAATGTTTGAGCATTAAAGACGAAAGTAACAATGTCATTTTACAAAAGTAATACAAAAGAGAGTAGTTTCTCACTATTACTCCCTGAAAAATGAACATAACAATAGCTAAACAGCTGTGGTCTGACTGTAGGTTTGGGTCATATAATCATTGAACCTGGTTTGATGTGATGGGGAAACGATGCCATTCTTCCCATGCACAGTAGAGAGCTGAAGTTAGACCACCCAGTGATTTCAGAAATGGTCTTCTCTGTGAGAAGACAATCTGTTACCAGTTTATTTCCATTTTGTATGATGAATTTCTATAACAAATTCCTGAAGCAGGAGGTAGCATCTCAGTTCCAAGACAGTTTTAAGACAATGATCTGCCAGGACTCTGAATTTATGACCTAAGGAATTCGCTTTTGCAAAGTCGTGTGATGACTTCTATGTCCTCTCCATGACTGCACAAGTGCTAGTCCGGCGCCTGATGCAGCAGCAGACCACTCAAGCAGGTTTTCTGCTTTCTGGCTGGCAAGGACAGGGCCTGATGCAAGCCCTCCTGAGAAGTCTTCAACCAAGCTGCTCTGTCACTAAAGTCCAGTGTGAGCAAACACACCAGGTCACAAAGGAGAGACAGAGCCTTTTATGAAAATGAAAACATCTCACAAAAAATCTTGCCCATCTCTCAGTCCCAGCCCTAAAGGAGACTTACAAATTATGTGTAATATATGAGCCTGGGTACTAAAATGAACAGGTCTTCAACTTAATAAACATCTGGGCATCAGAAAAGCTCCAATTTATGCAGCGACTCTGCACCAAGCATTGCTAATTGCAAACATTCCCAAATGGAGAGATTAACAAAATTGAGTTACGTTAAGAGCAATAATGTCTTACCCTTAGTTAGTCTGGATTTTGCCACACCCTGTTAAACTGAATGAAGGTGTCCTGAAGACCAGAAGTTTGTTCTTTCTTTTTTTTTTTTTTTTCTTTTTTTTCCTTTTTTTTTTTTTTTCAAATGGGAACAGATGGGAACAGTGGTCAAAGAAGTGGTATTGCCTGTACCACCTGCCTTGCTAACTTATTTAGCAAATTGTCCCATATTTCCTTTCAAAGGCAGATTGAATTTGTTCTTTCAAATAACCCAGATTTCAGTTCAGTGGATGAGTCCAACTCTGCAGATTGCCAGTGAGCAATTTGCCAATATTCGCCTCGTGTGGCTCATACACCTCCCACTGCTTATTGGTAATAAGTCATATGTAGGCTCATTATTCCTGGAGGACCCGTGGTACAATACCATGATTTATACAATCTGCTCAACAGTCTGAAGTTTGCTAGTGGCTAACATTCAAGTGTTCATGCTTTGGCTGAGCTTTTTATGAGCACTGGTACATTGCCCATTAAGCACTACTAATACCATGATTATGGTTTCCACAGTGATTAAACTACAACATTATTAAGGAATATATAAAAAACCAGTATCAGATGTGATATATAAATGCAAAGCTAAATTACTACTTCTGGAACAAAAGCAAACAAGACCTGCAGTCTTCTTCAAAGAAAGAACGTGACTTAGGAACACAGCTGTTGGGAAGTTCACTTCTGAGCCTGAATGCACATTTCTAGCACATATCTAACAACAGTTGAGTCATTAATTCTGTCTGTGCTCTGTTGTGTGTTCAGTTGTGGAATTTTCTTAATTAAAAAACAAACATGCAAATAACAGAATAAAAAAACTAAACCACAAAAAAGTGCTGACATCCTTTTGGAGAACATAAATTACGCAGATTATGAGCAATGCATAGTCAGTTTTGATGTTCCCAGGTGTGCATATTGTAATAATCAAACTAGACCGACAACACATCAGCAGTTTGATGACTGGTTCCAGAAAAAAAAGAAAAAGGCTAGTTTATTTAGGATGTACTTTTGGATGCCACAAGTGAAGTATTTTCTTACTTAAGCTTTGTAACTAAGTCATCATCCAGTATTTTGTTTATACCAAGGATAAGATTGCATTGTTAGACATTTCTAAAAGAATAAAACTGCAGAATTTGGTTATCTGAATTTTCACAGTTAATTCCCGAAAAATAAAAATGAACAAATACAATACATCATTGGTAAATCAATATATTGGTTTTGAGGAGCTAAAATAGAAAGGAAAAGACTGTAAGAATTCCCATCTATTGGGAGGAAATCTATTGCTGGATTGTATTTTGACTAAGACCAAAAATTCTGTTAAGATCTAATTTGGATAATAAGAAATTTGGATTTATCTCTACAGGTGCTATATTTTATTTTTATGGAATGGGAACAATAGTTTGAGGTACTTGTTGAAAAAGTCCAAAAGCTGAAGCAATGGCTAGAATAAAGGACTTTAATGGGTAAAATAAATTTCTCCTATTATTTAAATGACAAAGAAAATTAAGACCAAATTAAGGCATTAATTTAAAAATAAATTATATCCGTAGATCAGAGTAACATTCAGTTTTCCTTTAAAATTCCGAATTAAATGTAATCCAGCCTTCAAATTTTTGTTATGGGAAATATTAGCACATACTTTAAGATTGATTCTTCTGTTTCTCTGAGTTAATATGGGAGGGAGACAGGCAAACTGAAACTCTGCATTAGTCTGAAAAAATAACCTCTAATTATCTTGAAAGAGAGAAAAGGGCCCATATACAAGACAAGCCAACACCTAACCTGTTTCTCCTGTTGCATTCAGTGAGTGAGGTGCACAGTTTCAGCAAAGCCAGCTGGTGGCTAGCAATATCGTGGGATTTCTCCGCATCCTTGTATTGGATCCAGAATGATGAGGGGCTGTTCTGGGAATGTTTGTTGCCTTTAGGACCTTTTTTCTTAAGGGGCAAATCAATAAATACAAAATTAGTGTCTCCCATGTCCATATAGGATCTTGAACAAGTATCCTTTTTGCATTTTACTGTTTTGTATAGCACCACGGGGCCACAGCTTGTAGGTACTTTGGCATTACAGAAATACACGTGTAAGTTAAAGGCAAATAAAGACATGTCAATGTGCTTCTGTCAATTCTTTTGATTGGAAAGAAAATTTAATCTTGGAGCAAACCTCTGCATTAAGATCACTTGCATGACGGGGTTTTGGCCCTTGGCAGCTTATCTGGGGTCTGGAGGACCTAAAAAATCCCTGCATTTTTTGCTTCATTTGTTCCACATTTCTGAAGCAGCTAATGAAAAATGAAAGCAATCAGCTACAGAGCAGGCACTGCCCAAGCGTTTATGTACATCATTTCTATTTTTACTTTTTTCCCCACGAGAAATCCGCAGAAGGGAGTGGTACCTGTAAAACAAAATAATGATGAAGAACTTGCTTTGTGAATGGTGGCAGTTCCTTCCCTTTTTCCTGCAATTTTTTATGGATCTAGATTTCCTACTTGTCTGGTGCTCAAGAGGATTTCTATCTGCTTAGGGATTCCCTGGGTGAGAAAGTGCCAATGACGTCACTGGGAACCACTTTCATTTCACTTCCATGGTTTGTGCATGGGAGGGCACTCGCCCACTCTGATAACAAAGGACTGCAAAGGAGGAGGGATGGGGGGAGGGGAGAAGACGAGAAGTTTCCAGGGAAACACTCTAGCAGATGGCCTGGTCTGCTGATAAATAGTGATACATCCATAGCTCAATCAGTGGGAGGGTTATTTTTGGAAATCACAGCTCTCCCTTTGGAAACCTAGCTAATCCCCACCCCTCTTGAAGCCCCTTCTCTTTTTACAAGCTCCTTTGGCTGGGGATGGAGGTGTTACAGCAGAGGCTGAAAGTGTGCCATCCCTAGCAAGCCATGCTCAGAATTAATTACATGATGCGCTATCCCCTACTCATCCCCACCACCACCTCCCTCATCCAATTATGCTCTCTAGGCTGCTGGACTAGCGCTGAATACAAGAGTGAGCGTTGCCAAGGGAACAAGGAGGAAAAGCAGTCCTTTTCTCCTGCAGTTACTTTGTAAGCTAAGGGGTCAGCTTTGCGCCCCTCAAATGTGATGTATCTGATAAGATTCAGCTATTCCTTTCTTGTAGAGAGACATAAATTCCAAGCATACCTGCACTTCATCAAAGCACAAATAAAAGCCTGGCCAAGACTAATTTTTCAGGCAATCAGTTATGCATACAACCATCCAGGGAGCGGGAGGAACAGCCAGTGCTGAAGTTCCGTGTACTTCCCGGTGCCCTGAGTGTACAGGGGTACACGGAGGACTGGGAAGTGATCCCTCTCACTCCGTGGACCACCTGGCTCTCACACACCCCCATCTCAGTGGGAGAGCAGGGAATGGGCAGGAGAAAGAATCTGATCTTCTGTCCCTCTACACCTCTCTTTTTTTTTTTTTTTAGCGTTAGCCCCAGGGAATTAGTGAACCACTTTCACAAACAGGTACTTGGGACACAGAGAAGGACCATGCTCTCAAAATCCCTCCAGAGTGGGAATAACACAGCTGCATGCCGCCACTGCCAAAAGTCTTGTGGTAAAGCACGGTACAAGCCCAATCAACTCCGGAGTCCGTGTAGGCACCTGAGCAATCCCAAGTGCTTTGTTTTCAGAGAATGTATCTATCTGCGGTATCTGCTCAGCTAAGTTCACTGAAGACTTCTACCCCTACCAGTCTATATAGTGGTAGTTTACGTTCTTGTTAAAATTGGTTGTAAATACCAAATCTCTCTCAGATGCAGACACCACCCAAAGCGTATATAAATTAAACAGAAAAGATATGATTACATGAAATATAGAACAGGAAGTTTGGTCCCACACTCTTACAAGCAGTCAAGTCAGAGGAACTGATAAGTTCCTCAAAATAATTAGCTTTCTAGTGTCCACTGTTCCCAAACCTTCACTTTTTGGTGGCCTCAGATGTCTAGGTGATTTGTTATTCAATGACATTTCAAGGGAAAAACACAGAAGAAACAGAGGTGTGGATGGTGAAGTGACCTGCCCATGTCCCTTCAACCTGGTGACACACTCCAAAGCAAACCCAGGAAAACTAGCACCAGGGCATACTTGGAGGTTGCAAGTGGGCCCACAGCACAGCCAAGATCTTGCACTTACCATTAACCAATGAATTGCAACATATTAAATTCAATGAGACTTTTTACATGTTTGAGCTAAGAAAATGTATTTGCTTGGCAAAACCAAAGATGAACTTGTGTTGTTTCAAGGCTTGTCTTTATTATAAAGATTTTGGCTGGGTTTAATCTCTGCTGAAATTTATGTGTTGGAACTCTTTCACCCTTAGCCACTGGACATTTTCTTTTTTTCTGGAGAGAATTGGAAAAGAATTTTTAGTCTGTTGCACTCATTTCAAGCCTAGTTTCAGTTAGACATTTTTTTGTGCAAATGCAGACTGCACCTGCAAAAAAACAGAAAATAAACATAAAATGCAGCTTGCATCTTTGCTTGTTTGGGTGCCTCCATTGTATGGTGGAGGTACCAAGTTTTGCAGATGTGCATTGTCATTAAAATATTGGATGCCATCTTCCAAAACTCCAAGCCAAAATATTTACTCCTTTGTTGACAAAAATCTTTCTATAGAAGTGCATTCAAATTCACAAACTCAAAGAAAACCTTTTTTCAAAGAAGAGTTTCTTGATGCAGAACATGGAGGAATGATGTATGCGTTACTAAAAATACTTTCCATAACTAATTCATGACCATCAATCACTCCTTTTTGCTTTTTTCCAAAGGGCAGTCTGTGCATGTTAGCTTGATAACCTATTGCTACATCCTATGTCACCCCTAAAGTGAAGCAAATTTGTGAATGCTCTGATAGTCACTGCAGTTCTAATAAATAACAATATAAAGCTTTCCAGCACACATGCACATACAGAGACATGCATACATACACACATATGTATGTAGGGAGAGAGACAGAAGAGGAAGAAATCACAGCATTTCCCCTGTCTCATATTGCTGTTAACTTGCTCTAAAACTGATTCAGATTAAATGTCTTGAAAAGCAGTCAATACACAGCAGCATTACTGTGCTTTTTCACTGAATCCTGGTGAAAAGCAAAGTAAGTGACTGTGATAAGAAGCACCTTGAGTTTTCTCAGGCTTTTCAGTAAGTAAGTGACTTTTACACACAGGCTCTGTTTTTTGCTAAAAAGAAAAGGAGTCCCAAAGGGAAATGTGAGGCCAAGACACACAAAGGTGCATTGGACTCTGTATTGCAACTCTGAACTGTTTTGGAAGCCTGATCCCAGAAGCAGAAGCCACAGGTACGAGTCGAGAGACCTTATATGCAGAGAACAGGCTACAGCCCATGTAGGCATTGACCTGGGCTGGAGAAAATGCATCTGCTGCATATAGTTACTTCTTCAGCCACTACAGCTTCACATGGAAGCATCACCAAACTGCAGGTGGTCCTCTTGTGCTTGGATGGGTAAAGGTGGAGGGGAAAAGACTTCCTGCTGCAGCGGTAAAAGTCAGTTCCTGACATGCTCCACATCCACTCAAAGACACTCTCCATTGATCTTACAGGCATATTTAATATGAGAAAAAGGTGAAAATTACTCACTTGCAGCTAATTTTCAATGTCATCTGCTCAGTACAGTTACATATATTCAGCCTTACAAATGCAACCATACGTAGAGATAACCTCTGTAGTTCACTTCTTTGACACAAATGATGATGGAAATTGCCCCACACGATTCTCCTCAGGCCCCTACAGACTTGTGGGTGATTCTTCCAGGTGGGATCTTTCAATGGGGGACTAGTAGATCAGGCACCTTGTGGGAAGTCTAGGGAGGCGGGTTATGTTCCTTGCTTTGCTACTGATTCATTTAGGTATTTTTGAAAACCTATCCATGAAGAACTATCCAGATACTTTTATCTGTAAGATAATCAAACTCCGACAAGCAGATGCCTTGAACCGATCTTGAAGGAACTCTTTCCTTCTCATGACTACTGGTTGGCCAAATCTTCCTCTGTAAGAGAATTGCTGTGGTCAATCTTTTGCCATTTATTTCCCGCAAATCATCTTTTCTGAAGCAGTAACAAGACCCCAAGGTGTTCTGCCTACAGCAACATAAAGGGTGTGAGGCTAAATCTCATTTTTCCAGTGAAATATCCAACTGAAATTGCAACGTTGCTATTTCAGATGTCTCTAATTCACTACCTTGCTTTTGAATCAACATTGCCCCCCACTGATGCTTTCATTAGTTTGGGTAGCTGTTGGTCTTTACTTTTCTCCCTACATCTTGATATGAAAATCCCTTCAGTATATAAGTCTCAGATATATAGCGTCTGCATGGGAGGAAACATAAAGACTGACTGCCCAATTTTCCTGCATCCATTGCAATCAGCCGCTAGATCAGAACAACTTTTTACATAGTTTGCATTGGCACAGGTTTCTACAAGGAGGCAAGTTGAACTTGGTGCACTGACTCAGGCGTGCCACCCCAAGAAGGCAGGGACACATGCTCACCAACTCAAAGGGAGGTTGGTTGTTTAAACTCAGATGTTTTGTCAGCTAAAAACACACTCCCAAGGTCTGCTCAGTCTTTCAGGTCTTGCCTCTGACAGGAGCATTTACTTAGTGCATTTACCAGGCCTGCAAAGAGGCTGGCTGACTGAGCTCAGCCACACACTGCTGTTTGCAGGGCGCTGTGGTCCATGTCTTCATGGTCAGCCACTGGAGTCAAAAAGTGCAATGCCTCTCTTGGTAATGCAGAGAGACATGCAGTTGTCACACTTTCTGTTTTGCTTTGTGTGAGCTATGCTGGGCAAAGGATTGGTTCCTCCTGCTGCCACTCTTTGATAAACAGTTGTAACATCAAGACCACCGAAGCTGCTCATTTAGCACAATAAAAGCATAGAAATGATCACACACAGAGGAATGGAGAAGGTTGCTTGCGGTTTTCTAAAGTTAAGGCCTGCTAAGACACATCCACATTACCGAGCAGGAACCCAAGCCTTCTTAAGCCATTCTCAGTCAAAATTAGCTGCTCTAGTGCATCTACAGTGTGGTTGATTAGCAGCAGAAGTACCAGAGCAAAGCTTTATTGCTTGTGCTGTGCAGGAGGTCAGCCTGAAAGATCTGACCATTTGCCCTGGGCTGGAAATCCACAAAAGTGCTCCCAAGCACCCTGCAACATTGCAGGGAACACTATCAAAATAACTATTACAAAAAAGTTCACTGTCCTCAACTAAGACCAAGTAGTACACTGAGATGTGAAACAGTGCATCAGCTCAGAAGTGGAGGGTTGCACTCACAGGCACACACACAGTGCTGCACGACAAATTGATGCAGTGGGTTTAGCCATGCAAGCAAGCAGGTGGGTGGCTGCTGTTCATAAGCAGAAGAGCAGACATCAGCCAGACTATCCCCATGGCTGGCTACTGCTCCAGATACCGAAAGATCAGTGTTCTGCCACAGTTGCCTAGCTGATCTGCCTCCGAACATTAATTCCCCTTCAAAGGAGGGTTTCCCATATCTTGCCACCCAAATCCGTTCCACCAGCCACACAGATTTGAAGCAAACCTTGCCCATCCTGAGGGCAACCTTTAGCTGAAACTTGCCCACAGGTAGGAGTACAAAACATTATTTAACCATTGCAGACAGTTTGGAGACAGCCTACTGCTGTCACCTGAGCCATCAGCTACACCCAGATCAGCTGCTGAGGGAGAGTCCTCTGGTTTTCTGTGCTTTGCACCTGGACGGTCCCACCTCTACACACACACGCGCACATATAGACACACGTGCACACATGCAGACATGCACACATGCACGTGCACACACACACTCACACATGTACACACATGTGGTATTCTATATCTTCTCTCAGTAAGCAGAGGTATTTGTACAATCAAGATAGATACAATTAAACAGTGACTTGATGAAAAATTTGTCCAAGGGATAGATATTTGACAGTAGATGATTTGTAAGCACACAATATGAGCTGCCCCCACTCAGACCAAAGATCGATCTAGCCTAGTATTCTATCACTAACAGCTAATTTAAGAAAATATATTAATGAAAAAGGCAAGTATAGAGTAATTCTTTTCTGTTATGTCCTCCAGGTGCCACTTTAAACAGTCAGTGATAGTCCTGTCCTCTACATATTCATCTTTTTCTGAATATCTTGTGGTAATGAAGCTCATGATGTAATTAAAGTAAGGTTTGTGGAAGGACGTTAAGTCTAATACTGGGCCAAATAATATTGCTGGAAAAAAATAGACATGATTTTTGGCACGTGAGCCTTTTTTTTTCCAGTATAAAACAGAAACAGTGTTATTCAAAAGTTGAGAATAATTGTTTGGATTTTTACTAGACAGACTAATTAGTCAGACCATCTAAGACAAAAAAAGTACTTGGTTCTCATGGGGCAGAGGAACGGTTTTAGCAGCAAGAGAGGTAACAGGATGATTATGTCTGATGGTTAAGAAAAATAATAATGTGCAATACAACAAACACCTCTTCAGAGTCTATGACTTTCATTGTTTGACAGTTAAGGACTTTAATTTCTTGGCTTGTCATTTGAAGGTGTTTAGTGAGCTCTCATTTGGGGATCCAGACTGAAAGTTTACAGAGTGACTGCTTTGTGAAAAATACTATCCTACTGAAAAGAAGATGTTTTTGTCTTCTGCTGATTCTCCCCAAGCTCTGCATGGCAAGTGGTGGTTAATCAGTTCAAAGTTTGCATGAAGCAACTTTGGAGCTCTGGATACTGATACGTACTATTGCAAACACATGATCAAGGGACCTTTACAGTTTGTTGTATGAGGTGTCATGCAGTAATGGCTCTGGGGATGTGCTGGCTGAAGACTGCTTGTCTGTTTAGTTGTTGCACACATCAGAGCTGTTCCATACTCCCAAAATTCCTTGTCACCCCTCAGTTTACCTTTTCCCACACTAGTCTATACTTTCTGGGGTGCATGACTGCAATATCCCACAGAACTGAAATCTAGATATTGCACACTTCAAAACGGTGACTGCATTCTTCAGGAGACTGAGTTACCTCCAGTGGTGACCACTGCTGAGCAGGAGGTTGGGTAAGACACCTCCCGCTGTCCCTTCCAGGAGGAGCTGTGAGTCTCTAACAGGACCAAAAACCTGGAATCTAAGCCTAGCAATAAATTAGCTTGAAATAAGGTCCAAGATATTTCATTGATTGGAGTTGCTAATGAGTCAAAAGAATGTTTGAGCTAAAGCTGTGTGTGATCCTACTTGACTCAAGGTGTTTCAGCTGCATATGGATAATTGTGCTAGCCTACAGTTCACTCAGACTGTATAAACTTGACACAAGACACACTGGATGAACCCAACCCCTTGCTTGTGATAAGGGGGTTAACTCATCATTACGGTCCTTTCTGGCACTGCTGGGACTCTACCTGCAGACAGCTGACTGTGGAAAGGGACTTGTCTCCTTAAAAAGCTCTGTCTTAAACTGGGACTTTTCTTATTCCTTGGTATTCACTAAAGCAAAAAGCCACTCATGTGAATAAGCCATGACAAGCTATGGATAGTTGACTCGACTCTACCACAATAGTGGCAGTTTAAAAGATTTTTTTTGTTTTTCTTCAAGAACAGCTGGGTTTTAATAAATGTGCATCCAGGTAAGCTGAGCATTATAACTGCAGAATTTATAACTACAAAATTCTCTGATGCCTTGAGAGACATTTGGATCCATTTAAAGGTGTTACAAACTTAAAGCAAAGCACACAAATCTGAGATGTAATACCACTAGACACTTTAACTGGCAGGAATATGAATTATTTACTTTCTTTTCAGATGGTATGTATCTCAGGTTCAATTTAGGAACTTATTCTAATATTTGAATGCCTTACATTTAATATCCATGGCCACAAAAAAAAAAAAAAAATGTCACATGAAAGAGCCTCCTCCACAATTTTAATAAACGCCATTAACAAAAAATGTAATAAGGACCTGCAGGATCATTTTTAGAAAACTTTTTACTCCGTAAAGCCAGTACAGCTAAGCTCCAATAATATGCAAAGCATGCTTCACTTGCCTTCCATGTTCATCTCAGATTTTATTAAATAATGTCTGTCACATACAAAAGTGTTAACAGAGACATTATTAGTATCAATAACCTGCATTTTTCATTGCAGTAGACTTCTATGTATATTGCAAGGAGATGCATTTTCTTTCAAATCTAGTAACCTCTTTCTTCATTTCCTGAAACTAGGCATGATAGCCTCTGGTTCAGCTGCTGCTATCACCCTTTCTGCAAGCTCCATCGATTATTTTCTCTCTCATCAAAAGCTATGCATAGTCCAAATCTTCTTTACTCTTGCAGATTAGGTACAAGGCCTGATTTTTTCCTATTGACTATCTCACGCTATCATAAGCCAATATTGGTTGACATTGGGTAACTCTTACATTAAATTACATGAGCAATGAGTTTTATAAATTCTAAATTACAGCTATAAATAAATTAACTGTGAAAACTGCCAGGAGCTGGCTCAGCAAAATCCCAAACCATTCTGTCCTAGTGACACAGGCCCAAGCTTTTGCTGACTGCACTATCACACGCACAGACCTGATCTGTTTGATTTGCACATGAATGCTGACATTTTTTAAGAATTACAACATTTATAGGTAGTGTCTACAATAATTACTAACTGAATTAACTCCCTGTCTTTCTGTGCTTCTCAGTTTCCATCAAACCAATTTTTATATTCTTTAGCCTGTCTTTCCCGTGTGTGTGTAGTATAGGCTCTCCATCCATGTGACCACGTCCCCAGAAAGTGACCGGCCTAAGGAGGAAGAGATTGTGCTCTTCGCTGGGAGCTGAGTGAGTTATTTCCTCAGCCTTGGTTTGCAAAACTCTTACATACATGCTAACTTTTCTCTGAGCTCAGCATGGCCCTAAACTGAAAATTCACTGCAGAAGCCAACCCCAGCCAACCCCATGCTATACAGCTGCCCTTAGTTACTTACTTATGACAGCAATGGGATTACCTATGGAATACCTGTGAGCTTTACACACGTGGGACAAAGTTGTCCAGCAGGATGCCTGTTAGTGAATACCCACTCGTGTCTCTGCCCAAAGGCAAATGCCTTATTTAATTCTCTATTTCAAGCCTGAATAGAATCAGCTGAGCCCTCTGTGAGTGGAAAATACTGGCTTTCACAGACATTTAAATCAGGTCTATTGCAGTTGGCCACTCAAACGTGCGTAGAACTTGATGTTTTGAATGTGAGGGGCTGTAAGTTTAGTTGTTCACATTCCTCCTGATCTGGAAGGTAGACTAAACTAAAGAAAGGCAAAGTCTATGTTTTCAAATACAGGTCCGAGTGGGCATGATGGCACAATGCTAATACTTGTTAATGATTTTTTTTTTTTTAATAAAGAACTCTGTCAACAAATATATCCTTCTTTACGTCAGGCTGCAGCATTTTCTACCATATAATGATGTATTAGTTATGCATGCCTGAACTAGTGATGCTTTTATGAGAACCAGTATAGCCAGAAGTAGATCTTGAAAGATCCATTTTAGAGAATGCTACTGCATGCATGATGTGGACACGGAAGAGAGATGGAGAAAGGAGGGTAGATTTTTGTATAATGTAAAGGCAGCCTTGTGAGAAGAACCTCAGCTTACGAATATGGGATTCACACCCTGGCTCTCACCACAGACCCCAGCATGACTGGGCAAGTTACTGAATCTTTCTCTCTATTTGTAAATATACACTCTCTCTCACACACAAACACAAAACGTACGTACGTGTGTGTGTGTGTGTGTGTGTGTGTGTGTGTGGGCAGCTGAATCTCAGGAGGTGGGAAACCTTTCTCTTTACAGGAAACCCCACTACACTTAGGTGCTGTAGGATGAGATTTAACTATACATCACAAAACTGATTCCCACCCAAATTCTCTGGTATGCAAGAATGCTGCAGTTGGCCTGTTCTGACAGCATTTTTATGAAATTTGTGTTTTTCAAAGAGAAAAGCACAAATGCTTAATTATAAACATGCACACAATTGCTAAACATATGCAGTATAGTAACCTATGCACACAAATAAATGTATACTCCAAATGTCCAAATGGCTCCTGTTCTGGCAAAGCAGCCTGCAGTGTGCTCTGTACACCACTTCAAAGCCCTTTGGGAGCACTGGGTTTCCTGTAGCCTCCCTTTCTCCATTGCAGCTCTGGTTATCTTGCATGCTCCCTGCCACAGAGGA
>NW_008824033.1:235301-250009 GCF_000699105.1 Pygoscelis adeliae | reverse complement strand
CAGCAGGAACCATAGTCTCTAGTGAGCCACATATTGGCACCCATGCTAATCAGAATCAACTTATTAATGCAGAGGATTTCTTCCACCTAAGACCACAGGGTGCAACATCTTTTTCTGTTGTTCCTGTGACAATTTCCACAACAAGGCACTGCAAATGTCTTAAAATTATTGTAACCATTATAAGTTATTCCCCCAAGCATGGGCTAGTTAGCTGTAGTGGAATTTTGGTCTCCTTTTGTGGCAGTCTTTATTTTTGTTAGAGACCTGCCTGAGCCTTTCTTTAATCAGGATGTCCTTCTGTCTGGGGATGCCTTCCCAATGCAACAAGTTTGGGTGTTCACAGGAAGGGAGCTGCTGAAACTTTCCATTGCCCTCGTGGCAGGAATGTCCTCTGGCTCCACACAGTCTACAGCATGGGATTTGTGACATACTTCCCTAAAGGTGCAAAATCTAAGTTCATGAACAAACACAAGCAGAGGGGTGCATCTGAGCATGACCAGGCTAGCACCAGCAATCTCATCGGTACACCTTAAGCGGCTGTCGGCCGTTGCACTGGCAGTTCATAGTGAACTAGCAGCGAGTGAGTGAGCAGCAACCACATTTCAGTGGCAGTGGCACCAGCGTATTCACACCCACCAGTGATCACCTGATCATGCTCTTGGGAGCTGCTCTTAACAGCCAGTTTTGCAATACTCTGAACATCTTGCAGCACCTGTTAATAGAAAGATATTAAGTGTCAAAATACACACACTTCTTAACACTCAGATGAAAACATGGTACAGGTCAGAATTAACTGAATTCATAAATACAAGATTTGACACAAAAATTCTCCTCTTGTGAGAATCCAACATTGAGTAAAAATTTTTAAAGGCTGAGCCCATTAGTACAGTTATATTTACTCTCTCTAATAAGTACAAGGTCCAGGGTAACAAAATACCAAATCCATAAGCACATTTTTACAATTCACATGATCTAGCACCAAAGTTCAGAACAGTTGTTCATCACTTTTAACATGCAGTCATGACATGCCCTTATTGCAAGATTGCACCTTCATTGCATGTTTGCTGGGCCCTACATGCCTGGGAAAACACCCTATGAAAAACTCCAGCCAGTCTTTGCATGAGGCTGAGAGGGCAGTTTGACACTAGGATGAGGATAAGCAGACCTGGACAATGTCTTTTTGGTGTTAGGTAATTTGTTCTTGAACATATGCTTGTTTTCTCAGGAATAACTGTAAGGCGTTACCACAAGATGGTTTCAATGGTGTATCCATGTCGTATGCTAAGAGGTCTGCATTGCAGATCTTAGTTTGAAGTTCAGGGGACTTTTTATCTAAACAACAAAACAACTGAGTGGGCCATTTGACAATAAAAGTCACAACCATGCATCAGCAGCTGATTGCTGTGCAGGTAAGGCTCTGTAGCAATTGGCAACTGGTATCCTGGACTGGGAAAAGGACCTCCATGGTAAACTGTGTATGTTGTCACACGAGTGTGAGAGCAGGACTAAAGGATTGAGCTCCCAAATAAGTCTGCAAAATTTAATGGCCCATAACTATCTCGGACTATCCCATACTGGATAGTCCAGCCAGTCAGATGTGGGACTGATGTCAACAGAGAGGCTATAAACAACAGGAGGTTGGTCTCAGTAACTGCCATACAAGAAGGACCTTACTTCTAGGTTTTCCATCAAAACTGGTGTCTTCTAATGTTTTTTTGAGGGCAGGGGTGTGTGTTTATTTTCCTCATTGAGTAATTGAAGGATTTTTGAAGTCTCAGTGAAAAGTTCCAGGAACACTTCTGTGGCCACAGGTTGGTTTACAGACCTGAAAACAGTCACTGATACTGTGGGAATCCCTTTAATTAGTAAGAGAATCATTAGAAGATTCTTTTGTCCTTTTTCATGATTATGCCATAATATATAATGCCAAATAATGGCAATGAGATGCTCTGTAGGCCAGAGAAAATGATCCTCTGAAATGAGAAAAAAACTTTTGAAACCCCTGTCTTTTTAATTTCCCTTGCTTTCTGCATGGATTACAAGGTAAATTATCAGCCTTTGTTCCTAACAGTTGCAGTTGAAACATTTAGGATGCTTGAGAGAACTACAAAAAATACAGATTATTGGAGGTCTGTCTTTGTATGACAGAAGATGGATTAAAATGATAAATGATGATGTACCTAATAAAGATTTTATTGATTGTGGTTTATGATATCTTGTAGCACTTCCACCCCATTGGGAACATTTTCTCAGACTAACAGTGATGACACAGCATCATTACAGTGGTAATAACTCACTTTCCCATACGATCTGCAAACTAATAATGGAAGTTAATAAAAGGGTAAATCTATGGAACAATGGTCCTCAGCTAAACTCTGGTTAATGAATCAAAAGGACATGAGATCTTTGACAGAGAGAAGAGAATATGCTGCAGCAAAAGGTCCCACAACATCTTTGAATTCCCCTTTAGCCAGCAGGTAACTGGCACAAGCATGTGGAGGAAGGCAGCAAGCAAGGCGGACAACTGGTTAGAACAGCAAGCTGTGGAAGCAACTACATGCTAATGAATTCAAATGGAAACCACACTGAGCGGAAACTCCTTAAGCTGAATTCATACTCAAACCATTTCCCCTCCCTTCCCTAGAGAGAGAGGAGAGGAGAGGGAGAGGAGAGGGAGAGGAGAGGAGTTCTCATTGTCCAAAGTTTAGCAAACTACTTTGTTCCTCCCAAAGTCTGAACAAAACCTGGATACCCAAAATTAGGCTCCCAAGCCTATCTTTAGAGAATTAAGCATAAAGTCATATTTTTGTGACCTGTCTCTCTGCAGGTGGATCTCCCAACCCAATATATGCACAGATATTTGCAGAGGTGAGGGCTTTAGCAAATAGAGCTGAGCTTTTCAAAAGCACAGTCAAGCAGCTTCCGATACAATTAATGCACAAAATAAAACACTCCGTGGAGTTTTGAGAATCTCTCCCCTGACACTAGGAGGGTGCCTGGCAGCCACATCTCCTACCCAAGCCCACTGTTCAACACCTAATTTAATGCACAATTATGCCCTGCAAGAGGTAAGCATCCTGGACAGCATAGCAGTAGTTTATTTTTAGTTGTTTACACATTTCAGCTGTTTTCCTGTGGGTTGACCTGTCTGCAAGTCTGAATGCAAACCTTTATGGCACCAAAAGATCATTCCAGAGGTATTACTAAAGAGGCACTGATGAGTGTGTAGCCAGTATTTTATTTCAATTTTCTGCTTCATTTAGAGCAGTTGAAAACAAAGAAAGAGCTGCACTAATTCCTGTGTTAGGCAGGTGGAGACCAGCCTAACTCAGGATAAAGCAATGGGAGTACTGCAAACTAGAGAGGGTCTACAGAGGGAAAGCAGCCCCTTCCAATGATTACACTGGCTAGTCCTGCTCCAGTAATGTCTTGCTCCCATCAGAAAGGGATCCTGTAAAGGTGCTGATATATGTTTTCTAGAAAAACTGCCAGTGGGACCCTTACCAAAGGTGACTGCTGCCTCTCCCCAGGGCTCACTGTGAAAAATCTCCTTTCTCTTTCCTCCATGATGCCATCAATTTGCAGCCTTCTCTGCTGGTGCAGGAGCTTATTACCCCCATAAACAATAAAATTAAGGGCTTAGTTATAATCACACAAAGCTACTAATAGAAGGCATTTATAGGCATGAGCTTTGCCCCCGGGGGAAGCAAAGGGCAATCAGCTGGTTCTTATCAATGACTGGAAATTACCTCAAAGTGGTATGACATCTATACCAAAATGCTGATGACGAAGGCAGCTAGGCTGCAGTTTCTCAGATGCTGGCCTTGTCTGAGTTTCCTGTGCCATGAAAGGGAACTGTGTTTATGTCCAGCCAAAGGCTTGGGAGACTTTGCTGGATGCCTGATGGTAGCAATGTGCAGGCTTTTGCTGGCTGTCACTACTGACCTGGCTTAGGTGCGCTCTCATTCCTGCAGCATGTTGCCTTAGGCAAAAACAAAGGGCTTACACAGCAAAATGAAAATCAGAAAATTCAGATGTAGAAAAAAAGGCTCAAAAAACCCCACACTAACCAGGGGATGGGAATCTGTGGTAGTCAGAGAAAGAAAAGGGAAGGGGAATGGCCAGTTTTAAAGTGCACAGCAGGTCTAAGGAAGTCATGATGAAAACTCCCTCCTGAAGTGGAACAGACTGGAAGGTGAAAAACTTCTCCCACTGATTTTTGACAAAACAAATTAGCCAGACTTACAGGTTTGATTCAGCAGTTGCCAGATGAAACTGTAGCTGAGGCTGTTGCATCCTGCCAGAGCAGAGGCAAACACCCACTTGGCCTGACAAAACCGTGTACCTTACGCACTGCTGTGCCTCTGGGATTTCCTGTAACTGCTAGCAGACCTCCAAATATCACTAGCCTAACAGGCCGAAATTTTCAGAGGTGTTCTTAATTCTGCAACCGTGGAGCTGGACAGCAAATCTTTATAACTTGGAATATACCACAGCACAAACTCTCAATGGAGTTTCCTTCTTATTTCAAAGTTATGTTGCAATGTAGAAATGTGATTTCAAACTTGTCTGGGCGATCAACAACCCTGAGAGGAACCGGTTATAAGAATAAACAGATTCCTCACCACCTTTCTAACTCTGACCCTTGAGCAGAGAAAACTAAAACACTGGGGGAGAAATGTTTTCTAGAATTACCCTTAAATTAACTCAAGTGTCTGTTTTCTCTGGTTTGTTGTGAAGGGTTGTGAGACTGTGACAAAACGTCCCTATCCATGGCAAAGCAAGGAAACCAATAAGGCCCTTCCTGTTTTTTTTCTGTACAAAGATTTGCTCCCCAGTCACTGGGAGGCAACCTGAAAATTTCCCAACAAAATTCTCCTTAGGAGTTTCAGACCAGAATAGCAGAAAATAAAAAATGAGAGAGGGGGAAAAAAAAAATTCCATAAACTATAGGATTTCCCCCCCCCAAATTCCCACTCTGACAGGAAATGGGCTTTCCATGAGATGACCTTCAAAGTCATGGAAGAAGTGAGAGGATCTGAAAGCATGGCACAGTTTGGTGCCAGCATCACTTCTTTCAGAAGCTCATTGTGCTCCCTAGCTGCTCACAACCCCCTGCAGAGCGAGTCAGGGAACACACCTCCTGCAGGAGCACTGCCTTTGTCAGCCGAGTTACAGCCAATCTCAGTCCCAACTATATTCCTCTCTTTGCACGCTACAGAGAACAGTTTTAGTTTTCAGCCTTGTTGAGCCTGTTAAATCTTGATCATTATCGACCTAATTCCCTGATGGGCCAATCTGTAACATACTCTGGCTCCTATTGCTGGAGCTGATGACTGCATTTGCTTAGTAGAGGAATGGCTCTGCTTGATGTTCAGTTTGAAGCAATGATACTTTGTCGGCATCAGTCATTCCAGCCTCATTTCAATTAAGCTTCCAGGGTTGTGTTTAAGAGGTTTACTCACTCAGGGCCTCTGAGCAGAAGTTGGAGGAGGGTAAGAAAGAATTTAATGTAAGGTAAGGTCTTTGTTTCTAAACCACCTTCTATGCATAAGGTTGTGCAAAGATTTCTGAAAATGACCAGGAAAATACAACTTCAGGACAGGATTTACTGGTCTGAAAACAATTGCTTTATGCCGAGAGTTCTCCTGTCCTTTTGAAAGTCCCCCTGTCCTTTTGGCTATGAAACTCACCTCCTAATTCCCTTCTGGTCAAAAGGAACATGGTAATTTATAGGGCCTGTGAAGATGCTGAGAAATAATAATCTTAAATTAAAAAAAGACGAGAGATTAAAAAGAAAAAGTTTTCTTCACCTCCTATATGATTATTTGTGGCACATCATTCTCAATTTTTGCAAAACAGTTCAGAAATAACGGATTGTTCCAGTTTCAATTTAGACTTTTAGAAAAGGAATTACACTGATACATTCAAAAGTATAGTTATCTGTAGTGTAACACATTCATAGAGAATGAGGAGAGGAGAGGGGAGAGGAGAGGGGAGGGGAGGGGAGGGGAGGGGAGGGGAGGGGAGGGGAGGGGAGGGGAGGGGAGGGGAGGGGAGGGGAGGGGAGGGGAGGGGAGGGGAGGGGAGGGGAGGGGAGGGGAGGGGAGGGGAGGGGAGGGGAGGGGAGGGGAGGGGAGGGGAGGGGAGGGGAGGGGAGGGGAGGGGAGGGGAGGGGAGGGGAGGGGAGGGGAGGGGAGGGGAGGGGAGGGGAGGGGAGGGGAGGGGAGGGGAGGGGAGGGGAGGGGAGGGGAGGGGAGGGGAGGGGAGGGGAGGGGAGGGGAGGGGAGGGAAGGGAAGGGAAGGGAAAGAAGAAAAGAGAAGAGAAGAGAAGAGAAGAGAAGAGAAAAGAGAAGAGAAGAGATTTCAGTTGGAAGGGACCTAGGATGATCATCTAGGTCAATTGCAGATACTGTGCTAGTGGCTGTAATTAATCAAATTCAGCTAAATTATTCAGCTAAATAAATAATA
This sequence comes from Pygoscelis adeliae, assembly GCF_000699105.1. NCBI lineage: Eukaryota > Metazoa > Chordata > Aves > Sphenisciformes > Spheniscidae > Pygoscelis > Pygoscelis adeliae. The sequence continues at coordinate 243,538 of NW_008824033.1, read as the reverse complement.
TTGAATTATTAAAGTTCTTATAGAAACGAAAGGTCTCTTTAATGACTCTTCTGCGAAGTCAAAATTACTTTTAAAAAAATTCACACCTTTATCTTGTACAAGAAAGGAGTTGGATGCTTTTTACTTTCCAGCTAGGAAGCATAGACAAGCAATACCACACCTGGCATGATTTAGGAGTAGTCAAAGTTACTTGCTGAGAGGCAAGCACCACTTGTGCATGGTGCTTCATGTGGCACAGTGGTATTTATCACAAGCTCACTCTATGAAGAAAGACAGAGATGTACTGTATCAGCACAGCATTCAAATGCTCTCACCAGCCACAGGATGCCTGCTACCAGTGACATAACGAAAACAGTCTGAACGCAGCCCTACATGCCCTGAAATCGCTCACTTCTGGCCCAAACATACAAAGCTCAAGACATCTAAGAGCTAAAATCATCATACCATATGCCCTTGCTCCTTGCAGCTTCCCTGCCTCCCACCCTTTACATTTTCACTAACATGTGAATGCCTGAAATAAAGCCCCAGGTACTGCTGCCTTTACCACCCTGCTTAGCTTTTTCCCCCTTCTTCCCTCTATCATGTTGCCATTTCTGTTCATTTTCACAGAAACACTGGCTTTGCAAAAACAAAATCTAAGAGTGATAACAAAAGTGGGCTGAAAATCCAACTCCATCCGTAATTACTGTACTGAAAAAACCACGTGTGTTTGTTATAAACACATGCCTGACCAGCTTCTACTTTGCCTGCAGCTCACTTTTACTCTCGATACAGGATTCAAAGGTTTAGCAGACCAGTCAGGAAGACAAACAAAAAGTATCTTCCTCTGCATGCCTGCTGCAGCCTAGGGTGCATTCACAGCATGAGCAAGGGGATGCGTCATGTATGCTGCAGTTCTGGCTCACTCTCTGAGAGTCGGGGTGTCGGCAGGGCACCTGCAGACCTTCTCATGCATCTTGAAACTCAGGAGGGCACTATGTAGAGTAATAGAGAGCTCTGTTTTACTTAAAGTCCAGGTTCTCTCCGCATCAATCTCAGACTGCTGTGGAGGGAATCACTCCTGATATACAACTATGTAAGAGTGAGGAGACAACGGGGCTGTTTTGGTTTGTCCCCAGAACTTCACAGTGAGGACTGGCATAAGGGCAGGCCTTGGGCCTGCAGGGAAAGACACACTATTCCCTTCCTTCTCTTGAGTCAGGGGCACCAAACTCATCCTGGAGGCATGTGAACAGCTGATACTATCAACAACATCATCAAAAAGCTGCTTCAGACACATGCCTCCAGATTTAATCAGGGTCATCTCTGCTTTTTCCCTTCATATCCTGTGACCTGCTCTTGCCTGCTGTCAGAAGAGATTTTAAGTGACTTCTTTGTAAAGACCACTTTGTCTTGCCCCCACCTGCCTTTCCTGGCCTTTGCTCATTGAAGTTCAATTGGTACAAAAGAAAGAAAATTGAAGGATCCTTTCTAAACTCTACACTAAGGAAGGTTTTCCACATCCTGGAGCCAAATGACCAATTTTCCAGTGCATAAGCAGTGCAGGGTGGACACAACCGACCCTACTGTTCTTCTCATGCACTCTGGAAGAAGGATGTCCCTACTTGTCAAATTTGCAGCAGAAGGGTGTGACAGAGTGTGTATTTTGCTGTAAGTTCCCATGGCTGGGCAGTTCTGGGCTGCTCAGCGAGCTTTAAATCCAAAACTTCCAGAAATCGAAACTGCAGGCCTATCATGACTATGCCAAAGCCCCAAGCCCAGCAGATTCACTGAACCCTTACAAAGATTAGCCATTAAACAGTGACAAAATCCTCACAGCACAAATTGCAATTAGTACAAGCAAATGGGACCTCTTTATCGTCAAGCATCTGTTTGCAGTCTATTTTAATCATGGTACATTCAGCTTTCCAAAGAATGGAAATTGAGGGTACAGTTATGTGCTCTGAATTTAAGAACAGATGCAAACTGATGCCTGCTGGGCATGAACATGCTGTTAACCTTCTGTATCAGCGAGGGAAATGAAACCCAATACAAATAGGATTAGCAAGAAGAGAAGTGAGGTATTTCTCACCAAGCAAAACAGAAACCATTGTGCATTCATTGGAAAGAGGATAGAAAAAGTCTTGGGGCTTGACTTGTTACCTCATACCAATAGGCTTAAGACAAGATAGAAACCTGGCAAACTTGACTTCTCCACTTACTCTAAACAAGAAGCATTTCCATAGGGAGGGAGCTGCCTCATGCTGGTGACAGAATATGGTACACTCATTTTAAATTGAGTACTTGACATTCTGTATAGCTATATGCTGGATTATCTGTGGCAGCTTGTTTCTGTAGCCATAGCCTGGATTGTAGCCCACCTCCTACCTCCCTTCTCTCAGAAAGTACTGAGTCTGCCCTGCCGGTAAAACCTAGACCCAGTTACACAACCAAACCTTGCCTTGACCCTTGAAGACAGGGGAGCTTTTCTCACAGTTGAAATCCATGTAGGAAATAAATGGTCCCTAACTGCCCCAAATCCAGTCTTGATCTAAAGACCACATGCATGAGAGAACTCTTCATATCCAGCAGGAGGTTGATCTGCTGGGTAATTATCTTATGTTTTGCAGGGGCAGGCATTAAATTTTGAGGAGACTGGTGGGAAGGTAGAAGACAGCCATGGTAAGAGAAATCTACTTGCACTCCTGAGCACAGCCATCTTGCAGAAGCCCCCATCAGTAAGCATTGTTTGGCAACAGGCACAAGCAATGGGAAGAAAAGTAAAGTCATCCTGTTGGGAAGGCAGTCCTATGAAACCCTACCAGGCATGGGGCTTGAGCATCTCCTATGTGTTGAGGTGTTCCAGCCCACGGTGAACTGAAGTGCTCTTGCTATTTCACTAGTATTCTGGGAAGCAGCATAAACAATGTTTTTCTGTGATGCTGCTTTTCACAGCTAGACTGACCACGCATAGAAGCCTTTCCCCTCACTCAAGGCCTCTCTAACACCTCTCTGGTTTGGACTTAATGTGTAATAAGGATTGAGCCGAAATGTCAGCCTTTTCCTGAGCAGAGATGCTAATAGCCTCTTTCTTCTGCCATAAATCCACTGATTCACCTGAAAACTACCTCTGCAAAAGGAAGGTTTTGACTAGTTTTTCACTCAGTTCTTGCAATTGCAGGAATGGGAAAGATGACACGAGAGACGAGTCAGGGAAGCATGGGTGGGAGCTGGGGCAAGCACTGACCTCCCAGATGGCTGTAGATGAATGTGAAGACATGGAGGGACAAAGATGTAGAGGTATTGAGCTAAGGTTGAATTTCAAGGCATTGGGCAGGTGTAATGGGATAACACCAGATGTTGCAGAACAGCTTTCACACCGTCTGAACATCTGGCCTGTCCACATACAAGCCGTGCTTGTGAAAGGCCCAGTCTACTTCAGCAACATGCTGAGACCTTTATCTGAAGGGCTTTTCCACCTCTTCCCCTCTTCTCTCTTTGCTAGATCACCTGGAGACCTACAGATGTGGTTAGCAGAGGAGGCCACTAACAGGGACAGAAGGGACCAATAAGCCATCCTTGCAAACATCAGGGTGTAATTGGGGCTGGCCATGCAGCATGGCCATCCCAGAGAGGACTAGAAAATGGGAAGGCTGACTGGGCATGCAGAGATCATAACTAATTTGGGGATAGTGCAGCCTAAACCTTGTTCCTCATTCTAATGACTGTGCCAACAGCCCTGTGTTATCATTGGCCTTAGAAAACAGTGGCAAAAAGCTCTTTGTAAAGACTTTAGCAATGGAGAGAAAACCCCAAAGACTCTAACTCATTTAAAATCACAGGGAAAAAAATTTAATTCTGCATACTGGAAATATGAAAGTAGCCAATGCCATTACAACAGCTTCATAAGAGACTGTGAGTGACGTTTGTTTGTTTGTTTGTTTCTCCCTCCTGAATTTATGCTGGCCCCACTAGACATCATTTAGTCACTTGTATCCCATTTTTGCTCTTGTAGGCCCTATGGACTTAGTCCTGATTTACAACAGCGAGAGGAAATCAGGACCTTGGCTGCATCTGTGGGATGGCACAGGAAGACGGCTGCAGCTGGTGGCATACACACAACCCCTTTCGCATTTCTGTAGGCTTAGTCAGCGTGATGGCAGGATTTACCCTGCGACAGTGATGAATACATGTGGGCTGGTGTAGAGATTGCTAAACAAAGAGAAGTGAAAGGCTGTTCTTTTACAGAAAAATACTTTCTCCTTGTTATAAGTGAGGCATATTAAGAATAACATAGGAAAAGATCCTTAATGACCCTCTAGTCTGACCAGCCTAACTGTTTGCTCCTGAAGCAGCTTCATCCTTCAGAATCTTATCTACACCAGTAACAAAAATCCCTGTGCAGTTCACACTAACTGCCCTATCAACACTATTGGGCTTTACACAAGCAAGAACCCACTCCTACAGGCAGCCAACAACCCACGACACTTAGCTGTGCATGAATGAAGGGAGCCAGGGAGAAGAAAGGGAGGGAGAGCTGTTTCCCTCCCTGAGCTACAATCCATGCCTCTGTAAAAAGTTGCACAACATGTCCTGTTTTATTTCACCAAATACAACCTGCTACTTTAAGAGCTGTTAAAATCAATAGCTTGCTTTCTTTTCTGCTGAGCTCACATTGCCTACTGGACCCTGACTATCTGCTATTTGGACAACTTTCGGATGCTTTTAGCATATGTCTCATAATTTTTGTGAGTTCTTGTGCTCTTTCCAGTTAAGGATTCAGATGTGATAACTAAAGATGTGTTGCACCTTTCAGCTGTGTAAGCTTGTGTAAAGAAATTACTGTATCTAAGCAGGAAATCAGTTGCTGGCTTCCAAGCAGTTAGCTGGTCATCTCAGCCACGTTGTTCTACTGGCTTTTCCCAAACATACTTCCTCCTCTGTTCTTTGTCTGATCCTTTGGAAACGGTCACATCCAAGTTATGTTTAAGTGGACCCTACCTGCCAAGTGCAAGAGCAGAAAGAGAGCTGCAGCAGCCAGAACAGAAAGGGCTTGTAAACTATGGTTTCTTCTGAAAGAAGAAACACAAGAATAAGCACAAACTTCATATGAAAACACTACAGGGTGAGCAAAACCCTTCCTTTTTTGAATTCTTCCTCTACAAGACTGTTAAGAGTTGTGGCAGATACTTTGGTCTGAAGTGACATAATTATAATGCTTAATTATTTCAGACCTGAAGTCTACTGTAGAGGAATTATGTTTGTCTTATACAAAAAAAGAAAGGATTGAAGCTAATTTTATAATTCAGGACAATGATGTGGTGAAAGCATTGCATTTTAGAAAAGAAAAACATCACCATAAGTGACTTGGCCATTCTGAACAAGAAAGGTAGTTTCAAACTACCTTTGTTGGCTATACTGACAGCAATTTTAAATTCCAGCTCTAGTGCTCCCAGGACAAGTACTGCTGTAGAGATTTCATCAGATGCTTACTGATGATGTTGGGATCTCATAGGACGTGCACATCACTCAGAGGACATGACACAAGTTCTCATAAATTAGTTGCATAAAGAATGTATAACCAGTTAAACTTTTGCAGTTTAACCAGTAAAGTACTTCATCTGAATGTAATTACTGTGGAATGAGAATGGCTATTACATGCTGAGCTGTAATACTGACATAAACTAACAAAACACATAAACAAGAAGTATTTGAAATGTACTTCTTAACTCACTATGTTGCAATGATTCCTTTGTATCTTCTAGATAAAGGGAAGTTACAATGCTGAGCAATTCCAACGTTAATTTACTGCATGCTGGCTTTTCCATGCTGACTGCTGGGGTGAACTCTTCAGGGGCTAAATTCCTCCTGCACAGAGTCCAGAGAAGAACTGAGTGCCTGGATATGACCCAAGGTCTTCTAAATCTTATGTCTTATAGTGATCAGTCCCAGGTATTTCTCAGGTGATTTTCTGCCTACTGCAGGTTGCCTGTCTGCTAGATTATCTCATCCTGATAGACACTAGTATAATACCCAAAGCACAGCATCTAATATCCTTTACAGAATTTTCATCATAATTATTACCTGCCTAGGTATTCTTGTAATTCATATAAGTTGCTAATGCTTCTTTGAATTCAACTAAACTCCTGGCTTCAAAATCTTCCCGTGGCAGTGGATTCCACAGTCTAATTACATATTGTGAAACTGTCATCTTTAATTTCTACCACTGCCTCTGAATTCTTATATTTTGAGGCAGAACTGTCTATTCCTCCATGTTTAGATCACTCCGTTTTATATTTTGTATCACCTCCTATTTGTCCTATTCACAAAAGAAAGTCAGATGCAAGAGTTCTGACTTAAAAAAAAAGATACAATAATTTGATTTCTGCACAAAGCAGGAAAAGCCAAAGGCTGCTTTAACTTGATCTAAACAACAGATGCTTCTGTAAACCTCTGCAGTTTATGCCCTTTTGCTATATCCCAGCCAATTCCTGAGCATTCACACTTTGCAGTGTTAGCTACCTGCTAAGGACCAACTTCTCCCCTACTGAACACCTGAACGAAATCACTGGATAATGCTTACTTATACCGGCTGAGGACCTGGTTTATAGCATTTTATCTCCATGAACTTTTCACGAGAATCAAATGAAGGCAAATTCTTCTGCTGTCTTCATTGCCTTTCATACCCTGCTCTTGAATTTAACCCTTGATTTTAGTTTAGTTTATTTCTGAGTGAGAGTACCCACACCAGGATCTAATTCTGTGTAATAAATGCACTTCAGAAATTAATTCAGATCCTATTGCCTGAGTGTCCCCATATAAACAGGTTCCAGAATACCTATGAAATACATCTGTGAAATACAAGATACGATATAAACAAAAAAACCACAACAAGAAAAAGCAATTATTGGATGTTTTTATCTTTTAAATCCATCACCTGGAGGTAGTAATTAAAAAAAAAAAATCCCACAACCCTCAACTTTTCACAGCTTTAACACCTTGGATTATTTAAAGATCAAGTTCTGCTCTTTCTGAAGCCCATGAGTCCCCCTTCCCTATCTCCCCATCTTGAGCAATAGACACAAACTTCTTGCTGGAGCTCACCCTGCAGTGGTATGGACACTGCTGAGACTCTCCTGACTTGCCAGTCTCCCACCAAGGGCTGGCACATGCTTTTGTCTGACCTCTGCCATCACCTCTGCCTGTCCCCCTCCCCTGGAAAAGCAGACTTTTTGCTGTATTGTTTTAATGTTGTAGGTAAGGAACCTGAGGGCCATAATCCAGCACTGGCATGCATCATCACCTCAGAAGGAGATCAGTGACATTATGCCCCTGTCCTGTCACAAATTCACTCCAAAGTTGTTCAGGTTCATAAAACTCTATGTGCATTACGAGCCTGTAACCGCAAATGAGCGGTGTCCAGCCATCCCACTGTCCTTAAAAGTTGCTCCACATGATGAGAGCCATCGTCCCTCTTTCTCAGTAGCTGCTGTTTTTCTGCTGCTTGGAGATGTCGGCACCAAAATTTGTGCCAGAGTGACATTTCTGTAGCAGCTCCCATTAACTGGAACAAAAACAATCATTTGAAATTGGCAGCTGTGATGGAATGAAATGTTTCCATAGAAGGCACTGCACAATTATTTCTTGCTAATGCTAAAATCGTGGGCAGTACACTCCTGTGGAAGATTTTCCATCCAATTTGTATTGTGACAGACATGATTAGGATGCTGACAAAATCAAGGTGTGTAAGTCAGTGCACAGAAAGAATAAGGGTTTAACTCTTATAATAACGAAGTCAGCTGGCAGCAGTGCTGTTACTAATACAGATTCACTTTCTAAATTTTCCCTATGAACTCTGCCAGCAGAACTAGTGGTCATCAGCAGACTGCAGAAACAATTTAGCGCGTCTCAGGGAGTCAGCTAGTTTGCTTTTTAATGAATGGCCATTAAAAAAGCTAGTAATATCATAGATAGCAAGAAAAAACAGAAAACATTGTAAATTCAATTATAATCATTAATCTTGCTGATATGATACTTATCCCTAAACCCACTAAAATGAATAGCAGCCACCCAAGCAGCCTCAGTGGATTCTGTAAATACAACAGCCAAGAAACCCAGAATGCAGCATGATAGCTTGAAATTCCTTGCTTCTGTTTCAGATATGAACAGTGACTAGTGTGTCAGAAAATCAGTCTGTTTTTCACATCTATGTTGGCTGATATAAGAGAATATCTGCTATTACCTCTTCCTACAGACCC
>NW_008824033.1:196444-235251 GCF_000699105.1 Pygoscelis adeliae | reverse complement strand
ATGAGCTCTCAGTTTAGATTCCCATCACTACAATAAAGAAAGGTTAAAAAAACATTCAGAAGAAAAAAGCTGGTGTCCATCAAAACTAAATGGTAGCCCAGGGTTTGAAAACGCACAATAAAAGAGCAATGGGTGTGATATCACAAGTCATTACAGTAATGCAACAATACTTTCTTCCCACTGAAAAAGCCCAGGACTTTATCACAATGTCACATCAGAGTCACTGGCATTTAGCCCTTGGAGGATACCTACTTCCTTTCTAAATGCTAGTGCAAACTTAGCTGGATTGACAGCCCCAGGACCTGACCCATTCAATTTAGCTACACAACAGGAACAATGCTGTCAGTGTGAGATGCCTCTAGCTCTGATCCCCCGGACATCTGTGAAAGGACAGTTTTGTCCTTCTGCCCTTGAGAGAGTTCAGTCAGTCTCAGTCTTATGGGGAGCAAGATTTCTTTGCTTGTTTAAGACTGCCAGCTCACCTTCCAGCCCTTGTTTCCTAAAATCCTAGCTACTCTGTGTATATAGCAGACTTCATTTTAATTTGATGCAAAAAATTCCATCACATTCTTCTCCTGTCCACTGCAGACTTTCAGAAGGCAACATTCACCTGGTAGTTTTGGAGGAGACAACTTATTTTCAAAGTTGGAAGATATTTTCTGCAGCTTAGGTGCTAGACCAATTATCAGGCTATATGTACCTCAGTACACAGAACTTTGCCACTGATAATTTTACCATAGATAATAGAATTAGAAGATGATGTTGTTTGGAAGGGCCCTTTGGAGGACACTGAGTCCAAACCCTGCTCAAAGCCTGACTTCCAGGTTCAATCAGCTTGCTCCAAGCCTTCTTCAGTGAAGTTTTGAGTATCTCTAAGAATGGGGATTGTACACCCTTCCTCAGCCCCTATTCCAGTACTGCCCCACTGTCAGAGGAAGATTTCTACATTGTTACAGGGCTTAGACCCTTTCCTTTTTCTTGCCCTTTAGTCTGTCCACCTAGATAGACTATCTCTTCCTGTTTGTACAAGGCTTTGTCATTCAAAGGAGGCCATCCTTAATAATAATAATAAAGTCCTAATAACATTTTGAGATGCTGTTGGGAATCTCCAAGTATTGCACGGCTACAATAATTTCAACACTAAACTCTGCAGGTCCAGTTTCTGATCAGCAGAGTGGGAGAGGCTACATCAAATGAATAGGGGGGGGGGGAAGGCATTGGCCAAGCATTGTGAACAGCCTTGCCCAATAGCTTACCTGCTTGGTATTACTATGCTGTTGCTTTTCTTGTCTGAATTTTCCCCTGAAAACTCTCATAGTGTAGCCTCAAACTGTTCTTCACAGAGAGGAAGCACAGCAGACATTAACAAAATCAACTACGGTTCAAAGTGGGGCTTGAGATCTAATCAGAATCCATCTTGAAGTTTGATTAAGTGCTCTAACAACTTAAGGAAGAAAAGAAAAAAAGCCAAAAATAGAGTGCTGCTCTAGACAAGTACAGGACTGATGACTAGGTGACCTAAAAAGAAGATATGATAGTGTACTGCATTTCATAGAGACTTTAAGTCCCCAAAAAGTGCTTTGTAGCTCATCCTCTCCCAAACCGTGGGGCTGTACATGTCTGAGGCTGTTGCTTTTTTCTGTTGCTGGTTTTTTCCATCTAGGACCTGGTAAAATATAATCCCTGGTAAAATGTAGTTCAGATCAACTCATTGACTGTTAAAGGCATCCTATGATGAGCCAAGCATCAGCCTGAATTCCCCCGGTACTCAGTCTCCTATCTTTGGGAGATTTTAAAATCTTTTTAAATCACTTCCACCTGGCACAAATACAGGCCTAGGTCCCTCAATTGCATGCTGCAATTTCACAATTAGTCTTCCTGTTGATCTCAAGGCCCACGTCCGCACATTTACTGACACACAAAACTGCTCACAGGATTGATACAGCTGCCTAAACATCTGGTTTGATGCACTGCCCAGGATAGCAACGCTTTCAAGCAACAGTTTACAGAAGCAGCCATCAGATTGCATGAATTGTGGGCCTTAAACAAACCATCAGAAAACTAAAAGGGAGAACAAATACAGTATGACTCACTCAAGCATTTGAGGCAAAGAAGTATGGTAAGAAGAAAAAGCAATTCTTTGCTCAAGAGTCAAAGATCAGTGAGACATTGGTCTGTGCTGTAAATTTGCCATTGTTCACTGTGCAGCGTAAAATCAGATTACAGTATAGTTTATGATAACATTATAGTTACGTTTACAGTTTGTGAGCAAGATTTTAACAAATATATTCAAATATATTAATAAAAAGCTGTATCTTCATATATATACCAAAGATATAGTGTTTAGTAGACACATGGAAAATGTTAGAACTATGCTGAGGACAACGCAGCTGGAAAAAACAGGGTTAATCCCATCACTGTGCAGTAGTTCGCAACTGTTTTATACTACCTTTTCATGAATGAGATGCTACAAATTATATAGCTGTGGTGGTCAGTCTTGAACCAGTGACAGACAGGATCTGCTCGCTCAGTCCCTGCCAGAGGGTGTCATTTGTCCTACTGTCTTTGAAGTGTAGGGGTGAATGGAGGCTTTTTTCAGGTCTCAGGCCAGACAGTTTAGCTAAAAAAGAGCTCACTGTGACATTTTCAGCCCTCAGACTGCTTTTCCAGAGACCCAGAACTGTTTTCTCTGGATCTTTTCACTGTCATCTCTTTTCCCTTCTGGTGTCCGTTTGCCATCACCTCTTCTCATCCCCTCCAGCTCATCCACTTGTCCACTTCTCCTTTAACTCACTATCTCCTTCCCCAGCTACCTTCTCTATGATGCTGGGCCAAAGATTGTTGGTCCCAGGAAAGCCACCAAGAGAAAAATACAGGACAGGAGTTCCTTTTAGAAACAGTGAGGAGTAGGTGCCATTTTTCATTTGCTCTGTGTAATGAATTTTTCTTTCCCCTCCTACAACCCCATAAAGAGTCTCTCCCCCCAACACACATATCAGGAGAAGGGACCACCGAGGACTGGGATCACAAGTGTTGGATAACGTCATGTGTGTGCATAAAGAAAGAAAAAGAGCATATTATACCATGCAAGAGCTCATCTTTCCCCTCCAGGTGCTCCAGGGAGCACCAGAAAACCTAAGAGATAGCAGCTAAATTGCCTCAAAACTGAAAGCAAGGTCTCTTCACCTGTCCTAAAACAGATCAGTGCTCCTACACAAATCTGAGACTGGCAGCTCTTGTCTCCAGCTGGGAAAGTAACAATTCAATGATGAGCCTTGTCTGTGCATGGCTTCCAGGCTCTCCTCTAGTCAGCTGAAGTGTCTTAAGCTTTCTTGGTGGCCAGTTTTCTCTGAACAGCATCCAGCTTCAAAAGCCTATTCTGTTGGTAAAATCCTCTGGCACTGGCCCTCGCACATCGCACATCAGGATCCTCGTATCTTTCAGGAAAACCTACCTTTATCTAATGCTTTTAGTGAGGCATCAAAAACTTGCAGGCTGCTCCAACCAGAGGGAGCTAGTGGTGACAAACCTACCCTCTCTCTTTTCTGGAAGCCCTCTGCAGAGTTCTTGCACCTTCCACATGCACATAAAACAATAACATTTTAAGGAGTCCCCCGATTGCAAATTGACTCACTGTTGTAACTGCTGACGTCCGTCTGTGTTGGTGCCAGGCTGTACTGAATTGACCCTTCAGAGGTGGCCCTTCCTGACAGTAAATGGGAGAAGAGAAGGGAGGAAGGGAAGGGGAAAGGAAAGGGAAGAAAAGGGAATATTTAGATAAACTCACTGAACAGATCTGCAGACACCCTCCACTATTTTTTAACACAACTTCTTATTGCAAATTCCTCCCCCCTCCAACACACATACACACATGCACACAAACACATCTTCCAGCAGAAATCTGGAGAAGCTGGTTGCCTCAAGTCCTGCCAAGGAGTCTCATTTGCTTTGCCTGACTGTCATCCCACTGGAAATGCCTTGTACTGGGGTCATTAAAGAGGGTGCAGGGCACGCAAGCTGCAGAACTGGCGATGCCATTGCAACAGGTATGTGTAGGACTTCACTGGCAGATAAGATCCTTGCAGATCAGGCTGTCAAGCCTAAGTTAATCTTTCAGCATTTCTTTAAGGACAGATGCATATGATAGGACCTGAATGTTAAACATGAGCATGTCAGCCCTGCTGTCCTGTTCATTAATAGATATTAGATGCAGCAGAAAGAATAGCTTGGCAGCATTTCTCATTATGAATAACTTTTCCCTCAGAAAAGTGCATTCCAAATCCTCTTTGGCATTAAGGGTATGTTTGAGTAAGGTCAGCAAAAGCTGTGTTATTAACCTGACATGTGTCTCCTTAGCAAACTGTACTTGTGAATTTGCTCTGGAGGAAATATAGTCCCTGTTGCAGAAGGTGCAGAGGTACAGGCATCAGACTGCTCTGATGTTCTTCGTTCCAGACATGCTGCTCTGTAAATGAGGCACCAGAAGTGGACTGGCAGCCTCTCAGCCTAAAAGCACTTGAGTCCACGTATTTTAACATTCAAGGTCATGCTCACTACATTTCCAATCTAGTTCTCTTTTTGGTCTTACTGCCTTCTCATTTGCACAAGGTCTGTGGTCTGTGTATCAGAGTTAGCTCGTATGACCTCCTTTTACCTGCAGTGTTGGTGGACGACCCTCAGGTATGTGCTATACTGTGAGCAACCCAAGGAATCTGAAAGGTTCATGGAGGTTTCAGTAAAAATAGTTTCAACAAACAATTCATCCATAAGCACCACAGGTACATGGCCATGTAAACAGCAGGAGATTTTACCAGTGAGGAGGAAAGGGGCTTGGCTTCTGTCCTTCAGTCCAAAGTCTCGGCCTGACTACTAAGGCAACAGTGAGTGAGTCTAAATACCATTCTGTAAATAAGCATTGTCTTTATTGAGCTCTTATTTCTCTTTAAATGATCTCCCTTCCTGATTTGTTCTCACAGAATTTAACTGGGCCATACATACTACTTAATAATGAAGATGGATGATAAAACAGCATCCACATTACTTATAGGATTTTTCAGAGAGGACATGCAAAATTAATTCTTCATTTGAGAAAGCACTGGAATGCACATACAGACATTACACCATCTACAAATGCTCATTATACTAACTGAAAAGCAGTTAATGCTAAGTTATTGCTGACAGATGCTTTCACCCATTCATATGAATGCAGAAGAATACCATTGAAGTAATTTGTATCTTGTAAGTGCAAAGGCTGAGGAGGAATTTCACTTTTATAGTCACTACCTTGCAGCAGAACCAGCAAGATATAGGGACATCCCTCCAAACACTGACAGAGTACAAAGTTTTAAGATACAACTCTTGAGTTACTTTGGCTGAAGACTCCAGTCTCTTAGGGGCTTTTGTATGTTTATTTGTTCTTACATCTGCTTGTAACAGCTTTTCACTAAAAATCAGCAATAGCCCAAACACTTTCAGACTCTTCAGAATTGCCTAAGAGAATCAGCAAAAAAGGTAATTTGGTCATGAGCTCTTCTTCTCTTGCTGTTTCATGTGTAACAGGAGCACACAGATTCTTTTCCTGATGGGAAGTGAGGTGAATGATGCATTGATCTATCGGTTTTTTAAAGATTGCATTATGTTCAGAACTACTCTTTACTCAGTGCTAGTTTCCTTGCTTTTCCAAAACAGCCTTCTCAAATCTAATAAAAAGCATCACGCTACCTATCTAGGCTTTCACTTGCTTCCTGTTTATCAAAGAAACCACTTCTAAGGCATTCTTATTGTTTATAAAGATTTTCCCAGAACTTGCCCTCCTCTATTCCAAGTCCTTTTGAGCTCCAGCCTCTGTTTGTGCTGTTCCTCACTTTGCACAATAGCTTTGCTTTCTCTAATTGCATATTTTTTAGTACTCATCCATCACAGGTTTTTTTCCTTCTCCTTTGCCTGCCTTGCCTTTGCTTTCTTACTAAGGTATTTTAACTGTCCAACATTTTTCAGTAAGTCATTACTGCTTTTATTATGTCTTTATTTCTTGAAACATTTCTTTACATGTCAAAATTGAAATTTATCAAATGCAAGGCTTGTAGAAGCCTCTCTGCCCAAATGCTGGGTTAACACATTTTGTCACCCTATCTTTCTGTGAGTCTCTTGAAGGATTGCGTCTTCAAAGCAAGAAATAAGAAACCAAAAGTGTTTTTTTTAAGGTATAGAGACATATCCCATCTTCTCAGTGCTGTTGGAAAATGCTTATTTCTAGTTAATTGTCAACACTGCTCCTCTGAGTTTGTGAATCTTCTTGTCTTTCTTTGGGGGAAACTGCAAACTATTTCACAAGCACTGAAGCAATACTATATACTAAAGCATTTTTATGTGCCTACAAAACCACCTTCAATTAAAATTGCATCTATAGTTTTGGCAATTGTCACTATTTTGTTTCCTTTCTTTTAACACTTGTCTTATTTACAGTTTCAGCTCCTTGGAATAAATGAAAATCAGAGAACCACGGCTCCATATAAACAATGAAAAGTTCAAACAAAAAAGAACAGTAGCCTTTGTGGTTGTGCATAAAAGCCTGAAAACTTGATCCCTTCCTGCTCAAAAGCCAAAATATTAAAGCCTTTAAACTTATATTTCTTTATGATAGGTAATGATTTTCAAGGCAGAGTTAAGAAGAAAAGGTTAAAAGTGACCTTACTGCTGTCTTCAGCAGCCTTATGGGAGGGAAGAGCAAAGATGGAGACAGACTCTTCCCAGACATGCACAGAGAAAGAGTGAGAGGCAGCAGGCACAAGAGGCAACACAGGGCACTCCCATGAGATCTTAGGAACAACTGTTTTTTCCAAAGAGGAAGGTCCCCATTACAGCAATGTCTCAGGGACATCATGGGTTCTCCATTCTTGGAGCTATTGAAAACATAGCTGGGCACGGTGTGGAGCAATCTGATCTAGCTGGACTAGTGTTGAGGAGGGGGAAGCAGAAGCAACCTCCAGAGGTCCTTCCAACTATATCATTTTATGATTTGTGACACAGGCATTTAGTAATCCTAAATTTCAGTATTTACACCCCACACATTTGAGAGAATAATCGCTGACAGGCGCTGTGGTGCCTTCAAGAGAGCACCTTCCCCTGTCTCAAAAAAAAAAAAAAGAAAAGAAAAGAAAAAATTGCTCATCCATAAAATTCTCTGCCTGGTTTCACATCAAGTGCCATGTATAATTCAACCAGAGATAGATGGAGTGAACAGTATGTGCAAAATGCAAGATAGAATCATAGGGGAATCAAAACAGCAAAAAAGATGCTGTGTTGACAGATATAAATGCCAAGAAAAAGGACATATACAGATATTGTAGCCACTAAAATCTCTTTCAGGGAATACCCTTCTGCTCAAGAAACAAAGAAGCAGGAGTCTACCTATATAACTTCTTCAATTTTTAAAAGACAGAAGTACAGTACACAGTGTTAGATGAGTATAAATCTGGCCTCTGAAAGTTAGTGAATTGCTGGGTACCCTGGAAATGTACATCCAGCACATGCAAGCTTCCTCAGCACTCTTTGACAATGAGCCAGAATTCAGCACTTCCCCTTCAGCCTCCCAAATTTGCACTATGGCCAAGAGAGAGCAGCCAGGGAAATAACCTGTTGCAAGCAGCAAGAAGTTCTCTCCAGAGCAGCAGCAAAAACCCTGCAGGAACAAACACCACCAGCTGATTTCTTCTTAAAACTGATTTCTTTTTTTCCCCACACATCAGATGAAAGCAAATGATTCACAACAATTATCCCAGCATTCCCAATGGAGTGATGCATCTGTGTCTGAGGAGTGATAGTGACCCCCAACACTCAAGGCCCATAGTGGGGGGAAGTTTCACTGGGAGGAGCAAACCCCCTCACAGTGCTACAGCCTCACCAACAAGGAGTCTTCAGCATTAACTGTTCCAGCCATCTCCAGCCACAAGGGCTGGTCCTGCAACCTCAGCTCGCTCTTTGAAATCGTGGTACGTGACAGGGATGAGAGCCTGCCAATGTTCGTTGGTTGTGGGGTTTTTTTAGTATGTGATATTCCTCTGAAGGGCTAGAATACACTCTCAAACTATAAAGCACAGCCCTGATGTTTCAGGAAAACAGTATCATTACCTCAATAACACCTAAACAGACCCTGATTTATCTAAGATTTGTAAAAATCAGGCAGATTTGTTTCCTAACAAATTCTACGCAACTTTCTTCATTCTCACCCAAGCTGTTGTCATTCATTTTAGAAAACTAGATCCGTCCCTTCATATGCATACATGCCGATTTCTTGCAGACTTCACAGTTTTAAAAGAGGTCTGAGGAATGCAGATTCAACGTTATGAACTACCTGGCCAGAGACAGACAGAGAGAACTAGGGACAACCTAAAATAGCAAACACCTCTGTAGTCAAAGAGATCAGCTGCACTGAGACTGAAAAGAAAGACCCTGATTTACCCGTTGTAAAAACAAGAACTTCAGTCTGGACTTTTGACATTTAACTTGCTGCCCTAATTACAGACTGATGGATACTTTGGTGTGGACTGTATTCATTTGCTTGCAAGAGCAACTTGCTTTTTACTTAGGATACAATAAACCCAGATTTCAGCCCATGGTCTGCCCAATGCTAAGAAGCAGGAATCCTGCTGACTTTTCTTCAGCTGTGGGACAAATCTCTCAAATCTTGAAAAGGCTGTTCCTCCTCAAGGAAGAAAAAGTCTCAGGTTTTCCCAGGAAACATGATTCTTGTTCTCCAGCTCACTTCAGGTTTTAACCTCTTTTCCATTGCCTGAGCTGCCACTTTCACTCAGAGGACAAACCACATCTTCTTTTGGCAGATGTTACCCATTTCCATAACCTTGTCCCACTTCCTTTGAAATTATTATCATTCATCATCCAGTAGCATCTAGAAGCCCCAGATATGAAGGCCCCACTGTGAGTTTTATCATTATATCAGAAAGTGAGTTCACAAAAGACTGCCTTGTTTTTCTCATTTAATGCAGTGCCTAACAAAATAGAATTTCAGCTTTTTAACCTGGGGCTGTTCCTAACAAGCCATATATAAATAATAAAATCCCAGTGTATGCAGCTGTCCACAGTGGGGAAGAAAAAATTGCCTAAGGACTTAGCATTTGTCTGCAGGATGAGTTTTAAAAGGTTAGTATGCTGTTTCAAGGAATATTTTAGTACTCCTGCAGGCTGCCTATTTTCACAAATAGATCAAGACAGACAATATATAGCTAAAGCAATCTATATCTGCTTCATCCAGACACAAGCAGCTCCAAGAGCTGATGGTCTGAGATGGTTTTGTTCTGCACTGAATGAAATTCCAGCACTCAACATGTCAGCTCTGCACTACTGTGGATTGCACCCCTCTTCCCAATGAGCCTTTGTCCCTCCCTGTTGATCATAGTGGCAGACACTACCTGTGCATCCCATTAACACTGCAAGAGAAGCACCAGTCATGATGACAGCTTGATGTTGACGGACTTTTGCAAATCTCAGCTGAGGATCTAATCGTAGCTGCAGAGAGGAAGAGCTGATTCTGCTCTGCTCTACCTCATAACTCCACAGCATATGAAAGCTTTCTGAAAGGATCTTTAACTGGTCTAAGTGCCCCTCTTAGATTAGTGTTTTCAAAAACTCTGAAGTCATTTAGGTGTTTCTGAAGTCATTATCAGTAAATCAGACTTTTAAAAAAATAGTAACAATACACTGCTTTTAACAGCACCACTTTTGATACAGAAAATACCAAAACTGGAAATTTGTTTTAAAGTAAATTTTAAGGAGGTTTCAAAGTATTATCAGAAATCAAAATTTCTAAAATTTGCACTGTCTCTTAAAAGGGCTTAGTCCAAGTACTACAAGTTTTCCTGTTGGTCCAGCTAAGCTGTGTGGACTTCCTGCAACACCTCGTATCAGCATATATCCAGTCCATGTCTTAGTGGCTTTATGCAGGATGAACTGTTAAGTGCTAAGACTATCATCTGGACAAGGGATTATAAAGAGAGGTCAGAGTGGAGGATAATGCTTGCAACCTGCTTTAGTGACAGGAACAATCCAGACGATTGTGAAAGGCCTTAGCAGAGGGACCTTGCAGCAAGGCACTGAGAACTCCAACCCAGCCCTGTGCAGCTCTACACTCCCCCTTCAATCTCCCCTTATCAACAAAATCCTTCATAGCCTAATGGTAGTTCTAATTATAGAGCAGAAATTTCTTCTGATAAGGAAGCGGTTTACCCACTGTAGCACACTCAGTGCAGATGCTCCTTTAATATCTGAAAAAACTCCATTTGAAAGGCAGTGAAGCGGAGTGGCTCAGCACACACTTAAGGCTATCAACAAAAGACCACACAGACAGGCACAATTCTTGTATTTCCTAAAACTGGAGTACTCCACTTTGCAACCCTAATATTCTTCTTTTAACATAGTTTGTGCGTGTAACAAATAATTCCCTGACTCTACAACAATACTTCTACATGATCACAAAGTTCTCCAGTACAACTTCCGGAGCAGCAGGGAGCACAGTTATGGGTAAAACTGCTGTTGAGTAGTATTGATAGTATCCAGCACTATCAATACAGGAACTGTATTGAAAATCAAGAATGATTGACTGTAGTGTATGATGCCTTCAAGGCAGCTGCAGACAGAAACCAGTGCATTAAGTCAAAGAAATGCCAATGTCCTGGCTTTCTTTATGAAAACTCTCCAAAGCAGAGCTGGATTTTGCATACTTTTATTCTTTAAAGTGGCAGTGGATGGAGCATTGTTGTGCCCATCTTGAAAACTAGAAATAAAAAAAAAATGTCAAGGTATTGGGAACGCGGTCAGCTTCTTGGCTCACATTAAGGAATCACTGAGATAGACAGTTCCTGGCATTTGCCAGCCATTGCTCAAAAAGAATTACCTGGCAACACCAGCAAGCCTACTTTTTATGTGCATTTAATTTGGAGTGAATATGTGCAGTCTTGTAACTCTGTATGCTGTGAAATATTTCTGGATAGACCTAAGGGAAAGAATTCTCTGCAAGAGTTTTCGTCCTGGTATGAACACAAAACAGGCAGAAACTTTCTTGCCTGTGACATTTCTGTGAGCCATCTTTACAGAGATGCGTGCACTCTAGCGAATGCCACCTCTTCAGGCTAAAGAAAGTAAAGCAGCTGAAGAATTATATGATACAGGTCTATGAAAAGATAATCATTACAGAGAAAATGAGCAGGGATCATTTTTTCACCATCTCTTCTCATCCAGGAATTAAGGAGCAACAAATATAGCAGTTGCAAAACAAAAGGGTGATGCTTATTCATGCAAACTGTAGTTCAGCTTTGGAAAACCTAGCTAGAAAGCACTGTAAATACTAAGAAAAAATTTAAAATGCAGGCTCCAGAAGCAACTGAACAAATTCAAAGAATAAAGCCCTTGATGGGCCTCTAAGCACAAATACCCCACCTCTGGCTCAGGAGTCCCACAGCCACTACTTTCCAAAAATTCAGGCAATGCTCAATGAAGCAACATTATGTCCTTGCCCTGCTCTTGTAATTTCTTGTACAGGAGTGTCTGTGTGGGCACAGGACATTTGGCTTAGTGGACACTGGTCTGATCTTGTATGACTACTTTTATGTGACATGCACTGCATAATGCTCCTTGATGTGATGGCTTTTAGGGTCAGGGCAACTACACTTAGTCATTTCAGAGAAGAAAGAAGTGTATGAAATGGAAAATAATACAGTCACCTGTTTTGGCATGAGTATTCATCTGGGGAGCCCAAAGCTTCAAGGTATACCCTGTTGATAATCATGTCTTATCTTTGTTCTCACTTGGGGAATGGACACGAACTCCAGAACAGACAGTGTGTGATCACCAGGGGCTGTGAGAGAGGAAGACAGCATCTCCCAACTGCCTGGAGAGATAGGAGCCAAGAAGCAGGAGGCAGCTTACAGGAAGCTAAAAATAAACCAAGCTTATTGACATAGCTTTGTTTGCTTCATGGTTGTGTGATGGAAAGACTAGACTGATCCATTGTGTCATGAAAAAAAGGTCAGCAGGCCACAGTCACTCTGTGGCTCTGTTTAATGACAAAAGGGCCAACCTGGGGAAAAATAATCAAATAGTGGCAAAGAACACTTACACACTCGCTACTGCATGTGAGAAAATGCATTTCTTTGAATACATTTGCCATAACATTTACTGTAATTCTGGGACAGATGGACACAGTTTTTCAAAGTAACTAGTGACTGCACTAGACTGCACTAGTCTCCACTGACTTTGGTGGTGGGAGAGGGACAGCCTAGGTTATCTGGAGCTTGGTTTGCACGAAGTGCTAAGACCACATATTCGGAAGAGTCACCCAGGCTCTTTTAAAATCTAGCTATAAGTGTGCTTGAAAGCAGAGAAACCTGAACTCACAGCCCACTTGAAAAAGTGGCTTAGGCATCTTTTAAGTTTTGCTTTCCTACAGATTCCTACATCCCAACCACCATCTGTGCTTTCAAAGCAGCCACTGTCTGTGTCCTCAGAACAGCCACCATATGTGCCCTCATAATCCCCCTGCCCCTTCTCTCCATGCCTACTCTTCCATTGCACTGAAGTGACTGTGGTTACTTCAATTCATCTCCCATCTCCTTTGGCTGTACAGCCAACTAACACATGTACATCCCCACTACAAAGAAACCTTCCTCCAGTGAATATGGCATAAGCATAAGACTAATTTCTCAGCAAGTGCCCCACTCTGAAAACTGAGAAAAGTCTTTGTGAAGGCGAGTAGTGATTGAGTTATAGACGGATAGTCCAAGCAAGACAATACTGTGGGTCAGCCTGTCCCAAGGCATAGTATTACCATTATAGAAAGCGATCTATGCCCTTCTCCTCTGTTTAGCATGCAAACACCTTTCCTACAGCAGAGGTTTCTTAAATGTTTAATGAAAAGCATTGCTTTCAAACCACTCTTTAATCTTTAACTACAAAATTGAAATGTGGTATACTCTGTGGATCTTCCTACACACATCCCTATAGCCAATAAATTCCATTTTCCTTTATTAAGGAAGTTTATAAGACTGCACCTTTTATAGTAATGTATCAGATGGAAATAAAGAATTTGAAGTTATAAGACAACTTGTAGATGGAGACTTTAACTGGATCATTTCTAGCGTAACATTTTTACATTACTATTTTTCCATCTGTCCATATCAGAAGATCACACTACATATGGCTGCCAAACTCTGCAGGACCAAGTACATTCTTCTTCACATACTTTCTTTCTTAGCCCTTCCTCACTTCTATGTGTCTCACATAATTTGCCTGCTGTGTTTACTTGCACATATAATCAGCAAATTCTTTATTGTGCAGTACAAATAACAACAGCAATGCAGTGTTGAAGAAAAAAAAACACCCCCCCCCCCCCCCCCCAATTCCAGCCTCTAAATTATTTAAAGATCAGATAAAACAGAACAACATGTTCTAGCTTAATTGCTTCTTGCATGGTCAAATTAGGTTTCACTAGAAAACTGAGAAAAAAACCTGTCTTTTACACACAGGGTACTGAATAAAATCACCAAGTTACATATTTTTAAAAAACTTCTTTTGGGGGGATTTTTCTTATTTTAATTGCAAAGCAGTGCTAAAGAGTTCACACTTTGTGGCTGAAAACCCTCTCAGAGTAGCTGTGCAGCTTGGGGAGGTTAGCTGAGCTCATTAAGTATCAAAACATAGAATTCAATACTGCAAAGTACGCTTCTATCTGCAGTACAGACAGCCCAAAATACAACCCAAATTGGGGCAAAACTGCCTAAGAACATGGGATAACTCCAGAGTTGTGCCTTTTTCTCCACTGCTATCGTGAATTATATGCTGCTGAGTAGTTTGGTGAAACTTTTTTTTCCCTGGCTGTAATTTGGACTGGGCTCAAAGCAGCTGTACCCTGCACAGGGAACAGGCTACAGCAGCAGCCTCTCAACCTCACCCATTTTGATGGACGCATTTCCAGCCAGGTTTATACAGCTGTTTAACTTATTAAGAACAGAGCTGAGCAGCTACCACAATGAGAAAAAAGGAAAACTACAACAACTGGAAATGGACAAACCATTTTTTATATCAGTTTTCAATCACAGCTGAGTTCCACTTACTCACAGAACACAGTTCCACATCAGAACAACAGACAGCTAAAAACTAAATCTCCTGCTTTTAAACTAGGACATAATCAAAGCCAATACAACAGCCATCCTGGCTTGTGCAGCTCCATAAACTCTTCCCACCACAGAAGCAGAGAAACGAGTGCAGCTTGGATGTTTTCCTCAGAAGTTTCTACAACATGGAAAAGTTTTTAAATGCCTTTAGACCAGGCAGAGTATTTAACATTGCTAGATATGCAAGGATGAAGCATGGATTAGAGCTGACAGTCAGACTTAATATTTTTAATCAGAATTAGTATTATAAAAATAGCCTAGAAATCCGTAAAAGAAGGATTACAGCATTTGAAATAACCCAAGATATTCCCTATGATGTAGCAAGTGTCACTCATTCTCTTTTCACCTATACCAAAGCTGAGCTAATTTTATTCGTATTTCACTCTGATACTTAAAAACTCATACCAGAGGAAGTGTTCACAGTTCACAAATGTTAATTAATTAAGTTCTAGGACATTCTGAGAGATAAGAAGGCATCACTATATAGTTATCTCAAAGACCAAAAGCTTTATGGTCTGAGATGTATGGAATGAGAACATAGCCCAGGAGCTCATTTTCTTGGTCCCTTAGACTGACACTCAATTTGCTTCCTCTTCCAGATTTGCCAACACATGGATGGAAAAGGCCTGTTTCCTGGGAGAACTCCAAGTTCTCCCTAAAGCCTCCACTCACCAGGGCCAAGCCCCTCTCCCAGGCAACAGCAGGAGTTTTTTAGCTGATGGAAAGTGTGGGTTAAGAAGTGAATCGAGAGCTACGTGAACATCCCCAGACAGGAGCAGGTTGGGGGTTCAGTCTCACCAAGCATCCACAGAGGCAGAACAGAAGCCAAGTGGGCAGGTGCACAAGGGTTTCTTAGCAGTGACAGTAATTAGCTATGATTAGTGGGGGTGGTGTGGTGTGTGCAGCAAATTCATTGTCACTTGGAGTCAAAGCCAAGCCTGGATGTCTTCCCAGCATGTTTGTTCCACATGCACCATCGGTTGCTGGCCTGAATAAGGACAGAGCAATAATTCCTGTAGTGCTGGATTTGCTGAATGAAGCAAGGAAGGTGCATCACTGCTGGAATTGAATGGGATAATCATAAGTCTCCCTTTCTGGCTATAGGATGGATGCATTTAAGACATTTGGTTACAAAGGGCAGGCAGGCATGTGAATTAAATTGTAAGCATGCTTAGTGTATCTGGTCGCTGTTTGCTAAGCACAAAGAAGCACTTTATTTTAAAGGCTGAAATAGCTAGTTGATTGGATGGAGTGTCTCAGAGCTTCAGTGATGCAGTCATGGACTGGTCTGAAATAACTCCTCCTGATCCCAATGCTTAAATCCTTCCATGCATGGAAAGAAGGCACTGCTGTAGCTTCTCTGCTTGCTTTTTTGTCTTAGGCTAACACAGGGCTTTCTTCACTATGTCCAAGCTATGAAGCCTTCCAGGACAAAGGCAGATCCAGACTGAACAGATTCCTTTGTCTCTGCAATAATCTCTTTCCATGTAACTCTATGTATCTCTTCTCTGGATTAAGGAAGCAAAGGCCTCTTCCTACACATCTTGTCCCCAACAGTGAGCTAATACACACCCTGAGTCTGACAGCCTCTGGCCACTGCAAGGCATGTAAGCTTTGCCCTTCTCTTGATCAGAATCTGGTTTCATTGCAAGCAGCAGGTAACTAGTGTCATGTAGGTAAATGCATTGTCTGAATAGCCTTTGACTCACAGAGGTAGTAGAGATGGCCATTTCAGTAACTTCTCTAGCTCTAATATTAGTATTTAGTAACTTCTAGATCATCTCTTAACTTTTCTTCTTGCCTCAATAAAAAGCAACCAAATCTAGAGCCATCTCCAAGATTTAAGTAGCCTTCAAAATACAGTTAATACTCTGATTTCTTGGTAACCCACTCAGCTAATGAAGACCACATAGAAAACTCTGAACACTGATATTTGCATTACTGGCTTCAGTTTCAGCATCTTTGCGCTACATATAAAAAGATTAAAAGGTTGTAGGAACAGGATGTATGACACAGGTAACTACATTCATTTCCAATCTCTGCACAGTAAAACATTCATCAACAATTAACCTTTTGGGGAACATCTGAGGCTGATGTTGTGCTCCCACTTGTGTGCATTGTTCTGAGGGTATGAACAACCCCCCTGATACCAGGACATGTAAAATAGGCAAAGTGAAGAAAGAATACAACTCCTCTGCTTCTCTCTTGCATGGGCAAGGACAGACAGTTTATTCCCCTACAAGATTCAAGTGTGTTGCTAGCGTTTAATAGGATGATCTGTAAAGGGATACAGTCATCTTTGGTGGGGAAAAAAAAGCAGAGCTGGTGACCAGCCAAATAGACATAAACTGAGAGACTGCAGGAATGAGAGTTAACACCACACAGGAGTTTCCTAGCTAGATAACCCACCACTGCTTAGATTCAGCCATAAACACTCCTTGTAATGCTGCTCATAAAACCTATCAGCGGCTTTTTGATTTGCTGCTCCTACCTCTCTGCAGGCACCTTGGCTAAAGTGACCTGCAGGCAGTACTTGAAGCTGAACTGAATCCTTATTTTGAGTGCTCCAAATGCATCAACCAACATGTACAAAAGATATCTGTAGAGCAAGAAAGATTTCTCTGTATGGGAGCAAGGAGGCTTTTGGGTCATAGCCAGCTAACTGACACACAGGACACCCTGCAAGATGTGTACACTAGGGTAGTTTGTTTACTGAAAGTAGCTGTCCTACACTGCAAAGATTGGTTGGTTTCACTGGTTCTGTAACAGTGCAGTAATCCACTCTTGCTTTGCACAAAGTGTTTGAACAGATAAAGCTGAACTGGATTTGCATCTTAAAACTCAAGTTTCTGTAGAAACTATATCTATAGGAAGCAAGTTAGGAAACTTCCAGAAATCATCCTGCCAGGGACAGCAATGTTCTTTAGAAGATGTAATCTATTTTTCTTTTTCCCTTTGCCAATGTGCCCAGAAAATAGTTTTCCTTTTTTTGAGCAAATTTGTTTCTAGAATGTCTTTTGCACGTAGTACTAGACACTCAATCTGACCAGCTAGATATTTCGACCTTAAAATAAAGTAGTTCTTTGAGTTCAGTGAACAGTGACTAGATAAAATAAGCAAGCTTACAGTTTAGACCTTAATTCAACAAAATACTCAAGCATGTAATTACTTAAGTCAACAAAGTCATCAAAACAATTACATGTACCAGTTAACATTCAAAGACTTTCTGATCTCACAGTCAAAGCTGAAGGACATTGCACACTGGAGAGCCAAAACTTACAGCCTTCCAGCTGTAATGGGAGTTGCATCTGCAGAAGAAAGGCAGAATTTAGCTTTTTGACCATCAGTACATGTGCAATGGTTTTACCACAAAGCTGTTTTGCATTGTAGGCATTGCAATCAATGAAGGACGGTATATGGCCAGTTAGGCACCAGGGTAAACGACTTCCATTCATCCACAAAGCACTAATGCAACTAATATTCCTTTCAAAATGTGTGTCTGGATAAAAATAAATAGTTTAGGTGCAATTAAAATCTATCACCTGCATTTCTCAAGAAGCTGTTCAAGTGTCAAATAGATACCTCTGAGCTGTAATGATAAATAATGGGTTTCATTTCCTTGCTTTACAAATGCTGGGCTCAAACCATAGGCTACAGGGTACAGAAGAAGCTATGCTAATTCGCATCAGCTCTCTAGATAGTTTAGACTATATGAGAAAGCACTTCTAGCTGGATCACAGCTCTAAACCCTTTGTAATGCCAGTGTTATGGGAACTACTGCATTCTGCATAAGGTTAAGCAGCTATCAGGCATCCAATGCAAGAGAAAAATCCAGCCATTTTGTGTGTACAGTCCATTCAGGATCTGCAAGTCCCAAGTCTACATTTCTCCAGCGGGAAAAAAAAATTATTGAAGTGCAGAAGTTACAGACTTCATTCTGTATGGATTTCAGCACTATGATTATATTATGTCATGTGACAAATGTGCACTCTCTGAAGTTAGTGTTCATAATGTCTCCTACTTCAATGCTACAAAATTTATAAAAGCTGAGGTATACTGTAGTACTTCCATACCTAGGAACACTGTCTCCTCTACACAGCTGCTGATTTTCATGAAACTTGGAGAAACTCGAAAGCTTGGAGATCACAACCCTGCTGCCAATTTTAGCTGAACTTCATCAGCAGGCTGAAATGTTACTTGGGAGACAAAGGGAAAGCAGCAAGACTTACTGACTGAGGTACCCACCTACATATAACCTTCTAATCTTCATTTCCTTAGGAAACCAGGGTACAAAACCATACTTGTAATATTCATGATTACCAAAGAGGGAACTTCAAAATTTACATAACCTTTTCCCAATTTAGTGTAATCTCTGCGAGTCTGCACACAATCTCAGCTGAGGATGTACCCTTTCCTGAACTCTCTTACCTCCTGAATAACACTGGCTGTTAAATGGTGGAGCACTCAACAGAAAATCAAGAAAACCTAGATGGTTAACATTATGCTCAGTCTGGCAATTTATACCTTTTTATTTTTTTTAAATGCATTTCATTTTCTCTCCCTCTGCTAGTGTTTTTTGCACTGCAACCTCTCCTATGTGTAAAGGCCGGTAAGTGTAGCTCAGGTGGTGTGTCGTTAACTCGCTTCACCATGACGATAATATTGCATCCCTCTTGCATTGTGGGCTGCCGGGTACAGGGGCTGTGAGCATGCAGGCATTTTCTAACACACCCATGTCAGCCAAACAATACTGAAGTTGTAAAGCTGTGCAAAAAAACTTGCAAGATCAGCAGCAAAAAAGCTCCATCTGTGAAGCTCTCCTCTTTAGAGGAGACCTGGTAGCTTCTTCCAGCCAGGGTACCCAGGTGGGCCCTGAGCAGGCTTTTTGGGCTTTGCCATAGGAGAAAAAAGGACAGGGCAGAGTTAGAGGCAGAAACTCTTGGAGAACTGTAAAACCAATACTGGTGCGCTCTGTTGGCTCATCCAAGCCCAGGTGAAGTCAAAAAGTGACTTTGCATTGATCACAATGAGCTGCGGGTCAGGCCCACTTGGGCACACTCATGAGAGCTGAGCTTTGACCCACCTCTACTCATCTTGAAGTTTCCAGCTGCTCTAGCATGGGCACGAGTGTTAACAGAGCAATATTGAAATTTGGAAGAGTTACCCTGGGCTTTGATGGCAGCAGGGAGAGACAGACTTTGAGTGCATTTAAACCCCTAACTCTTAATCCTTTTTCTTGGCTCTGATTTTCATTAATTAGTCTTTGAGGGTCTGAAATTACATGCAACTGATCTGCAGGAGACAAGTAAGCAGTAAAAACTTTATGGAACCAACTTCTGATTAAAGCTCCTGAATAATCCAGTTCTTGAGACAGGGTGGAAAAAGAGCGAGGGATAAATAAGGAAGTGGAAAGAATTAGAAAGATGTAATTTCAATTTTTTTCACTGTAGAGCTTAAAATGATAAAACCCAGAGACCTCAAGCATGAGGTAATTTTCCCCAGCATCCTGCTTTCTAAAAATATCTGCTAGCTCTCTTCTTTCTCCACCTAATTAAAAGGACTGATGTCAGAGCCTTCAGTTATGTCAACAGCTGCCCTGCCTCCATTTCCCTCCTCTTTCCTACCTGTGACAGCAGATGCCGTGTGTCTGCAAAAAGCAGAGTCACAGGGCTGTGCCAAGACCTTCCTCTTGGGTGTGTTAGGGAGGGGTGCAAGGAATGAACTCCACAATACTGCAGTCAGGCAGAGGAGAAAAAGCAGAAGGGAAACCCTGACCAAAAGCAAAACATGTTCTTTCCGTACATTCACATCTTGTGTTTGTCTAGACTACAAAGCACCCAGTTTGTAGGACATCCTCAAAGACTACAAAGTCTAAAAGAACAGTGTAGATAATATCAATAAAAGGCTGATCCTGTTTGGGGACTGTGGAATAGGTTGGATGTCTTCAGGGACTCCATTTCTCAATATACATCTGTTACTCTG
This sequence comes from Pygoscelis adeliae, assembly GCF_000699105.1. Classification (NCBI taxonomy): domain Eukaryota; kingdom Metazoa; phylum Chordata; class Aves; order Sphenisciformes; family Spheniscidae; genus Pygoscelis; species Pygoscelis adeliae. The sequence goes on along the minus strand of NW_008824033.1, from coordinate 215,086 downwards.
GTGTGGATACTTACATTTCATGGCCCCGTAGCAGCAACGTTGGTTTATGAATTACTATGCTTTCACCAGAGTCTCTCCCAGGATGTGTTTAGCAGAGCGTAAGTCTGTCCTCACCAAAATACAGTGTTGAAGAACTAGCTCACAAACAAGGTGTAACTACTAGACACCTCATATGGTTCTTTGTGAGGTGTTAGTAGGACATTGTGGTGAAAACTTAAACTAAACCTTAAAAATAAATAATGAAACACTTAAATCTGGAACATGTTGTCTCCAAATTTCACTCATAACTTTTGGAATCTGCATTTAAATAGATTCCAGGGATGGCTAATTTAGATACCAAGTGTCTTTTCACCCATCCAGTGAACACAAATTTTCTCTGTGTGTGCTCCTTTCTAAAAGAAGAGGGAACTCTAGTGGATCTGTGCCTGGAAAATAAAAAGAGGAACCTCAGGAGGCTATTTCTCCTCTTGAAGATATTGGAGAGGGTCTATGATAGGAAAGATTGGCAGAAATAATAAATATTTTATCAGAAATGTACCAACAGGATTCCCTCCTCATTTTGCAAATCATCACTCATGTATGGCTTTTTATCCTCTGGTAACTACAAATCAAAAGACAAAGCCTGTCTCATTACTATTATTTTGCATGGTCTTTGCCTGGCAAGGGATCTGCTTGCTTTTTAAATAAATAATATTCTCAAAACGAAACAGTTATGGTACTGGCCCAAGCACTGAGGCAAGTTTCCAAAGACCAATTCTTCCATGCAGCATGTGAATCATTGTTTGCAGGAACCCACAATCATCGTCAGTAAGATCAGACCACTTGCTGTAGTGACACACCGGCTCATGGAGCAGGACACATACAGCTTGCAGAGCTGAGGGATAATAACAAATTCCAGAAAAATCACATTAAAGATAGAGACCTTGAAAAATGTACCTTTTAGCCCTTATTTTGCCACTGAACTCCTTTGTGATCCTCAGTTCATCCTCTCTCTTTATCCATGTGGTCAAATTCCTACAAACTTCGTTTGACTCAGGTATTTAGCTATAAGCTTGTCAAAGCTTAAACCTTCTCAGATGCCATCTGTACAGCTGCAAAGCCAAGGGGGACCCACCTGATCTTACATGCAGCCTATGGGTATAACTAGTAATCAGTTAGTTGAAATCTAGAAGATGGCTGCAACCTTAAGATTTCATATCCTATTGTCTTGCCCCCTTGCATCACATGTGAAGTCTTTCTACACACCACTTTCCAATGTATTTGAACTTCTCCACAGAAATAACATTTAACTCACAGAAAATGGGATTGAACACACTCATGAAAAGTTCTGTCTGTCTTTCTAAAAATGCTGCTTCTGGACTCCCTTACAAAGCCTGGAGGAGGAATGCCTCATCCAAAATGCAGACTCTGCTCTCATTTGCAGGTGGTCAGCCTGTGGGACTGGCCAACGACTTTCCAGGTGTCCCCCCATCAGTTCCTGTAAGAGTTCATGAGGGCAGAAGTGAGCTTTCCGTTTCATTTGTGAAGGAATCAATACCATCATCATTACCCTGGAAAGGCTCTCCTATAGCAAGAGAAATATGGCACCAAGCAACCTTCAGCTATAAACGGCATTGGTTAATTGCATACTTTTTAACAGTGTCCACACTGACTACTATGAGCACTTGATGATCTCCAGAGTCTGAGAAAAACAGATCTCAGAAAGCTTTTCAAGTCATTAGAACTGAGGCATGAATTATAAGACATTACATGACAAAATAATTGCAAGCGCTTCTCCTCTCAACGCTCTATTACCCAATGCCTAATTACGTTGACTTGAGACCTGCTAACTCCATTTGAGTTAGGGTCTGGCTGCAAGGACAAAACCACCTTGGAAAAGCACCTTGGTGAACACGAGGATTCTGACATCCTTTTACAATACTGAGGCCACCTGATCAAGTGGGAAGGAGAAATTTTAAGGGAGGAGTCTCTAAGAGCTGAATTTTCCATCTGTTCCGAGAAAGGCATAAAAGCAATGAAAGCAAATTTAACAAATGACACAATGAGAGTGAATTGACCAATGGCCAGTTTCATTGCTGAGCGAGAGCCAAGAAATAAGGTACATCCCTAGCACTGAAAGATTTTTCTTTGAAGTGCCCTCTTCTAATGTCCCAGCCCTTGACTGAACAAAAGTTATGTGCTGTGCTATTGTGTCACCAAAAATATCCACTGCCAGTGAACTGATTGAATTAATTGGTTGTGCAGAGCATTTCTTTCCAATGAAAATGTTGTGAAATCAATGAAAACTTTTATACCTCTGGCAGGACTATTTTAAAATTTACACACATTGCTAGTATTGACAATTCTTAATTTGATACTTAATAGATTTAATAATTTATGCCTTGATTCTCTTCTGTTGCAGCTGACTCTGAATACATCCTACTATGGTAGGAGAAGAAATTCTCTGAGGGATGCACAATATCTAGTGCCTAATTCCCTACCAAAGATCCGTATGAACTCTCCCAGCTCTTTGTCAAGAAAGATCTAGCTTATTTTTGCCACACTTGATGATGAAATGATCATCCTAAAATTATCCATTGACAGGTTGAAGTACCAGAAGAACGATCAGAGTTAGATAAATTATTTCCTCTTTTGCTTTGTAAATGAACCTGTTTTGTTCCATATTGTACCAAAGCGTGAGCACTAATGGATAAAATCATGTTGGCTCTAAGCCACTTAGCAACCTTGAGGGCGCAGTCCTTTGCAAAAAAAAAATGCTCTGCAGCAAAGACAAAACAGGGTAAAAATACATGCCTTGTGAAGTTATAACTATGTGAAAGCAAGAAGCGGCAGTAGGAAGTACTGAGTGACTTTAACTGGAATATCTACTGGTAACTGCTATACAAAAATGTAAAGACCGAAATGGACCGTAAAGGTCGTCTTATTTACCTTGCTCATTGACGTGAACCAAAAAACATCCTGCTGTAGAGATTGTGACAGGACTTGTTTAGGCTCAGTGTAGGGTGCCTCGTTAATCTAAAAGCCCCTTTTGTCAATGAGAATTTTATTGTAAAGAAACATGCTTCATTTCCAAGGACATCATTCATTTTGGGTCCGAAGTGGCTCCTGCCTCACTTCAAACATCGTCTCATCTCACTAACTGCAGAATATTTTTCTTGACAAAAATTCAATACAGTCCCACTGAGGGCAAAGGGACAATTACTGACAAAAGAAGGAAGAAATCCAGTGTTGTTTTAGTTGCCTGCTCCAATAGGTGCATGTGCTTCTTTCACACATTCCCTAGTTTGGGCCAAACAAGCCAAATGGTATCTCACTCATCTGCTATTAGGCGTTTCAGTGGCATTTGAGAAATGCTGCTATTTTTCAGAAGTTTGCCCTCTGCTGTTTAATTTCAGTGTGCATTCAGAGCTTACCCATACTGGTATGCCAATTACTGTTATTACCAAGCATCAGAGCATGGGGCCATCACTCTTAGGTTGTTAAGCCCCTGGGAGCAGGGTGTCTTACACTGCACATATGCAACATTATGACAGTTTCATAGCTGTGTGAAGCTCCCAATCACTAGTGAATAATTGTAAGGGTAAAGGCTGTAAAAACCCACCCCTTTTTTTAGTTCATCTTCCACTTCAGCTCTTCTTATTCCATTTAAAATGCTGGATATCTTCAGGGGAAGGCAGAATAGCACAAACTCATGCTGAGGCTTTACTCTGACATCACCATCCAACCTCAGCCCACAAGGACTGTAGCATTTGGATAAGGATGACCTGAAATGTTAGGGGACCTCAAGGCCTATGCTTTACTGATTAACTGTAGTTTTCTCCATAAAGAGGAGAAGAAGAGTCTAGTCATATTTTATGGTTTTATAAAATACCTGTATAGTGGCTAATATATTCTAAGCAAACAGAAGCACAATCTAAAATGTGTATTATTTATGCATGTAAGCACATTTCTAGGTGATTTTACACACAGTTATACACAACTAACCAACCTATAACAATAATTTAAACAACTTTTAACCATTTATAAACAGAACTTTAACACATACAGTGATCTGTAGTCCCACTAAGTCTGAATTAAATCTGATTCAGCTAAAAGAATTAATGCTCCTTCCTCTGCAGCTGCCCAGAGTCCCAATGACAAGTCCCAAAGCCATGTTATTTTTGTCTCGCTTTCAATAAAATGAACCAGCCTAAAGTATCCTACACACTTTGTCCTGAATATTCAAGATTTTAATTTGAATTAACACATTTTTTTATAAAGGAAAAAATCTGGGCTTGTGAATATCTATCGTGGATTTTCTTCTTCCCTTCCCCTCTCTGGATGACAAGAAGGAATCCTTCTGTTCTATAGTGGAAAACTAACAACAAATTAAGGACTTAGAGAGGAAATAAACCAGATTATCTTTAAATCTTCCATGGAAGAGTGCCTGATTATATTTAAGTAAATGACAAACTATAAATAGTTTCTAAAAAAATCATATTGAGCCAAAGATTCATTTAAAGTTTTCAAGTAAATCTTTTCCTGACATCCATAAGCAGAAGTTTAACAGGTTCAGGAAAGAGCTGGTCAGGCATTGGCATAATAATACAGTTTCAGCCCAATTAAAGAGGGTAATCTAATAAAGCAAGGTCCTCTGTAAAGATAGTACAGCGTTAAAGGTTTCAAATAGCTGAAGACAAGAACAACCCCGTTTATAAGATAATATAATTTAGAGGTCCTAATTTGGCTCATGTTACTGAAAGCAAAAAGATACGTTCTAGCAGACTGCTGCATCACAGGAAGGGCCATAGATGTCCCAATAGGCTGATGGTCCCAATGATGGAGAAGGCAGATGTCTCAGAAACAAGGAGAGCTTTTTTACTGTGACACGACATGCTAGAGGCATGAAGTTTCCCTTGAGAAAAGAGAGTCAATGGACCAGACGATTCACTCATGCAAAGTGGCAGAGATCCAGCAGAGATTTGCCCTAATTTATGGCAGATGAGATTCTGTCATGTTAAAGGCAGGGCTAGCTTGCCATAATTTTAGTTTCCTACCCCTGGAACTAAGCAGACTTATACCATGCACACTTTTTAAAACAACAAAAAATAACCCTTACCAAAGACATGTGGTCGACTAGGGTGTGGTACATCCACCTTCTGTAATCTAAAGTGTCTGCTCCACATGGCCAGGTGACAGGATTTACCCAGGTAATGGAAAACGGGAAATTTTATCATTCCCAGTGTGTATATTCTGTAAGTCAGTGCTTCAGTAGATACTTAACAGATGGAGGCAAGAGTGACAAAGGTGGACACAGATAAGACAGGCACAGAGCAATGGGATCCCACAGGCATGCTGTGGCAAGGCCCAGACTCCTCACTTTTGTGTGCCCTCTACCCATATTTTTCCAAAACATGCAATGCACATCAGTAAGTGCCCAAACTGATGAAAACGTACCCCAGAGTAATATCTTTCCATTTAGAGTTAAAGTAGGCTCTCTGCCTAAAAACTCTTGAGCAATGACATGTATATGATCTCTTGCTGTTCCACTCCCACTCCAAACACTTAACTAGGGTGGAGCAATCCCAAAACATTAATTTCACTTGTAAAATGTCACTAAGTGAAATACAAGCAGACTGTCCCTGTCCTCCATCCCTAAAATAAAAGCTTTTCACCTACATCTAATGCAACCACCACCTAAAGCCCAAAGATCTGTCATAGTTTCTAGCTCAATACTTATCTGGGACTATCACAAATTACACATCCACATTTAGCATTGTAGTGGTGTATAGCCAATTTAGGGACTGGAAACAGTCCAAGACGCTCAGATAGGATGCTGCTTTGTAGCAGATAATTTGTCTGATAAGGAGTTCTTCATAATGGGAGATGGCCTGTTTCCGGTGTCTAGGCTACATCAGATGTATTAACAGCAAGTGCATTTTGCAGATTAATGAGCTCCATGCTTACATATGTCAGATATGGACATTGGCTGCACTACTGAAGTATATGGTTCTGTGATGCATTCCCACAAGTCCCCTGCAGACCCAGAAGAAATATACAGTCTCCATGAATTCAGTCATAATACCATAATTCACTGCTGACAGTCATGGGAGATACCTCAGGTATCTGGTAATGTATGTGAGCAACAGCAGTATGGACATCGTAACCCTCAGTTAGGTTATGCAGCATGCCTCTCCATACACTTAACACTGAAGTGAAGTCACACAGAATCATGGGATCACAGGATAATTTGCAATGGAAGACACCTCATGAGGTCATTATGTGTTCACTGGGTTTTGTCTTCATTTCAGGATCAAGTCAGTTTAACCACTGAAAACTTTTCAGCAAAAGGTGTAAGACTGTGTAGGGCGGGATTGGCAGCCAAAAGACCGAGCAACACCAGTTAATAGTCTAAATACCGCTCGTATCTTAACCACCTGAGGTAGGAGTGCTGTTACACTCTCTCACATGGGTTGGATATGTTGGGACAACATCAATAAACTACAGTGATGACAAGCCACACAACTGTCTTGCTGCAAGAGGGTCTTCTCAAATCGCAATTTATTAAAATCATAAGCTCCCAGAAGAGCAACAGGGAGCACTGTAATGTGAAAAAACATTTGTACTATGGTATTTCTATTGCAATGTGTAATATGATACTTACTCTCCCTTCTGCAAAGACATACCCAGAATCTCACCAAATTCAGACAGGATCTCCTAATACAAAATGCTTTGAAGTCGGTGCAAACAAAAGACCAACAATCCCAATCCTAATAACAATCTTGAAAGTTTCCATCTTTTTTGTGTGTGAAGTAAATACACATAAAATAAAAATTCAAAAGAAGAACATTTCAGACAGCTGTAAAGCTGTTGGGAGAAAAGAGTTTTTACTTCAGTGGGCTGAATCTCCGAGGCTAGTCACTATCAGGAGCTCTCCACTGTGTGGATGGTTGCTGTTCTCTTTTAAGAGCATCTCTGTAGACATGCAGACGTAACATTTAAACTTTTACAGACTCTAGGCTGCAAATCTTTGTGCATCAGCAAAAGCAGACGTTAACACAAGTATACAACTGAGACTCTATCTTCTTATTGCAATACCGCAGGGAGGACCCAAGCAGATGGAGGTTCCATGTGGGAGACACAAGTGTCTCAGGGATTTGGATGGTCTTTGTGTGCTGCCCTCATTGGGTTTTCTCTGGGGAGCTGCAGAACAGAGTAAATCACAGTTAAACAGTCAAGGTAGAGGTCCTGACAGTCTGGATAGAAAGGACCACGAACGAACAGCTCTGCTCTGTATTTCCTGCTTTCCAGTGAAAACACTGTTCAACTGTGTGCATTTCAGCACTTCAGTGGGGCTACAGACATACATATGGTCTCCAACAGCTAAAGATAATACACAAAACATTAAGCCAAAAAGCTACAGTTTAGACTTGCCATATAAGTAGCCAGAGAAAAAATTTCCAGATCGACCAGCTCCACTCAGGCACACCTTGGGAAATCGCCTATTGAGCATTATTCAGTGTGAGCAGAAGAACATCAGCCTGCCTTCCATTACACTATATACATAGAGTGCTGCCAATTTAAGATGTTAACTGACAATAGCTACTCTGCTTTTAATTCACAACCTGTTGCAGTCCAAATTAACTTTCCTATATAGATGTGGCTTGAGGCACCCCTAACAAAAGCTGAGAGCCAGCATATTCTGGAGTAGGTTTTTCCAAATGTTCAGAAGCATTTGTGCAATGTAGCCAGCTGAGAGCTCAATGCAGCTTCAAAATAGACACAAACAATACAATCAATTTAGGGATCATCCAAAACTACAGAGTTGCCTGTGGCTGTCTGAAAACTACTAGCTGCCAAAGAAATCAACCTAAAATTGCAACACTTATGATTTTATGTTTATATCTCAAATGCTGGCAAAACTGTGGGCTTTGGGCAGAGTCCCTCAGTGAGAAGCAAGTTTAATCTTCAGTCAACATCATTTTAGCTGTGGAAAAAACAGCCTGAAATATGGCTTGCAAAACTACCAAAAGCTGGTCTAGTAGTTACTGGCTCAAACTATTTATAAATAATAAGCACTTGGCCTTTTGGAAATACTGCTAGAATACGTACTGCACAAGAAGCAGGGAATTGATGTCCTTGAAGATAAGTATCATCTGGAAATAACTGCTATTACAACAGCTGTATGATAAATAGTGAAGGATTCTCTATAACAGAAATGGTGCACAGCTATAGGTCTGCAAAACACATAACTGACAAGCATTAACCATTTTTAACATGGAGGATATGCAATATAATGTAATTGCTGACATCAGCTATCTGAATTTGCAGAAGCAGTTCAAAAGGACCGAAATCCCATTTCTTTGTATGAAAGATCATATTTATGTCAAAAAATTGTATTTGAGTCTGCTGTTGACTGCCCTAGATGGTGGCCTACTGCTGAAAGCAAATGGGATTTTGTTAAACTTAGCAACTTGATGGGGAACTTAGATGTCCATGATCTTGTACAACTAAAACACTGAAGTCAGCACTGGTTACTCACATGATTTTATTGGGACTCATAAGATTTGGGGTTTTTTAAATATTGTTGCAGTTCCTACAGTCATACAACTCCATGGGAATGCCAACAACACTTTTTTTTTTTTTTAATTCAGCAGTAAATCTCTAGCTCTTGCAGCTGTGGAGAAACTCTTGCAAACAAGATCCCATGAAAGTTCACAAACCAACAAGAAAAATACAAAAGGACCCAGACCACAATCTGGGGGCTTATCCATTTCTTTAAAGGTGTTATTGATATTTTTAAAACCCTAAACCCCATCAACAAATCAGATAAACAGTCCCATGATTTTATGTCACAAATTGTAAATGCTGGAAGGTTGCAAAATGGAGGAATGCAGAGGGAATTGCTCCTCTCTCGTATCAGAATATACAAACTTCTAAGCAGGCCTGAGAAAAAATGCCTGTCAAACCCACCCAAGGACCTGAAGCTACCTGCCTTCTCAGAGGACAGGGTGGGATTTTGCAGAACAGGGGTGTCATTGATACTAGCCTGCAGAGGACAGAATGGATCATACACTCCAGGGTTTGTCTGTTTGGGGACTTTTTCCAGCACAGCTATTCTGCAGTAGCTCTGCTAGGCACTGATGTATCAGAATCAAAGGATTTTATTCTGAATTAACCAGACTAAGATCAGTCTGAATAAAGAATCAACTATTTGTTAATTGCAAGGAACTACGTTTTAAATTCACACTCTATTTTAATCCTACTTCCTCCATCCTCCCCCCTCCACCAAGCAATCTGGGTCTCAGCATAGCTGAGCTGCGTAGCTGCAGCTGTGTAGCTGCAGCCCTATGCTTTCTGAGCTTTTTCTTGGGAAAAAGAGAAACCTAAAAAACACTGCAGCACTGACAGCTGCAGCAGATTTGCTCTGCTAAAAAACCCCAAAACACAAACCCAAAATATGACAAGTGGGTAGGGGATATTTTCACAGAAATACATGCTAAATTGCACAGCACAATCTTATGATGTCACTCGAGTTATTGAAGGTGATGCTCAGTTAAGTGTGTAATACAGTGTGTTACAGTGTATAATAACACTTAAAGCTCAGTATGCTTCCGGGCTGTATCAAGTATTCTGAAAAAGCAGCCAGGGAGAAGTCTCAGACTGTGACAGTTGCTGAAGCAAGAAGTTGCCCCTTTAGTAATCTATAGTACCTATAGTAACCTATAGCAGAGTGGAGAATATGTTAAAATTGGTTTCCAAATGGGTGGAGAATACGTTAAAATTTGTTTTCAGATAAAGATATTAGCTAAATTTATGGCCTTTTAAAACAATCTACAATGAAGTGCTTTAACCATTGTTTAATAACATTGTACTGTTAGAGTTCAGTGTCAACTGTTATCCACTGTTTGCAGATTTGAGCAGGCAACTTGGGGCTCTCGTTTGGAAGAACTGGGGGGCCAACTGGAAAAAGTCCAGAGGCAAGTGACACAAATGACTTGAGGTCAGGAAAATATGACAGATTTGGGGGAAGAGGGGATGAAGTCACATTCTTTATAAGGGAAAAGACATGAAAAGATACTTCAGTTTCCAAAACCTTGACACGAAGAGGAATGGAGCACTCTGTTCTCTGCATCAGTAGCAGATGGGACATGCAGTTATGGCCCTAAGCGGCAGCAAGGTTAGACAACAGGAAAAGCTTTGCAGCAACACAAGGTTTTCCTGGGGGCATTGTGGGGAGCCAGCCCCACCACTAGAAGTCTTTCAAATGAGTTAGAAGGACATGTTATGAAGTGACCTTTGGATAAAAAGATGAATGACACTCTATTGGGGTGTATTTGACATGCGCCATAGCCAAGCAATGGCAGAACTCCTGCTTACTAACTGGCTACACCAAACCACTCAGCTTTACTGCAGATTCTCTGTACTATCTCCAATGCCAAAAAAGGAGACTAAGCTGCTGCAAAAATATATCAAAATGGTGAAATTTGATGGTGTGAGGTTGTGAGGATCCATTCTCCCTTTACCTTAATGCTTGCAGAGGCAGGATTTGATGCAGACCCAGGGAGTGCAAGAAACACAAATTGTGCTATGGCACAGCCTCCAAGAAAGACCTATGCCCAACTTTCTGCCATGAGGGCTCAATAGGTCTAGCAGTTTCCATTGCTCTGCCTGTTTTCTGGGGGAGCTCCTCTATCCTCGTTCAGTGACTATGTGTACTTTTCCCATAAACATTCCTCCCGCATTACACAGCTAGTGAGCTAGAAAACGCAATCAGAAACCAACTGCTTGTCTTTTATTGCACAGGAGTGTCAGACAATTCCACAAAGAAGCAAGATGGATGTGGTTTCTGCCTCCTGCCGACCACTCACTACCCTGCTGTGCTGTGCGTAGGTGCCCCCTCTCTCCTGAAATTCTCAGCTTCCAGCAGCATTACCCTACCGTGCTCGTGTTGATAACATCAGCGCCTCCACCTTTCCTCCGCCTACTTGGAACGTCAAAGAGAATGACATGAGCAAATATTTCATAATCCAGGCCTGAATTTACAAATAATTACACCTACCTCTGATAATTCTCTGGGGTCAGTGCACTGAAATTTCTGCACAGTTAACAACTGCATTACTCTAAAGCACTCATTATAGAACCCATTTAGGATGCTGCCAAGAAGCAGAAGCAAAGAAATTTTCTCAAGATGGAACATGCATGGATTGAATTTCTGTCATGCACTATTGGGAAGGCCCTGAGCAGCAGAAGGGGCTTGCAGGCTGCTCCTTGCAGCCAGTAGATTTTACACCACTAAGTATGGTTATTTCCCCATCTGTTGCCCCTCTACCACCTTCAGCTCCTGGTTAATCTCCACAGACAGAAAGGACAAAGATGCGATCTATGATTTTTCTCCATGTGACCAACATACTTATATCATCCCTAAGATTTTCAAACATAGCTTTTCTTTGTCTCCCTAGGTCAGCACTTTGCCAATGCCATAGAAGTTTGGAATAGCTATATTTGACACTGAAGTCTGCAGTTATAAATGGAACCAAGTCAGTCAGTCACCATGAACAGGGTAAGGAGTTACTGTAGCTGGTTTCTGTAGGACAGATAGCAATGCAGTGGAATGGAGATGCAAAATGGTTTTACACAGTACAAAGAAGCAGCAAAGCATAGACCGGGGCACACAGACATAGACAGAAGTCCCATAATTGAGACACCCAAGAGGGATGTCCTGCAGCCTACGCAATTCCTTCAGATTAACCAAAAGATGTGAGAAAAACAGGCACTACAACACAAATATCTTGGCAGATTCCAGGGCAATTAATATGAAGAAAACAGCATAAAGTGAGATGGATGCATTATATTTACGCACAGACATACAGATCCTTTATAGGAGGGATTCTCAGCAGCTGTTCCTACCACTTCTACAATATTCTCATTAAAATGTAAAAACAAGCGACAGCAATGGCTTACAAGAAATGGTGATGGGGACTGCTGCTGTACAATACAATAGGCATTACTAATCTAATGAAGTCAGGTTAAAGTTTTATGCATATATCCATGCATACATCCACACAAACACATTATAAAGGTGCTCATTCACATGCCCACCATGTGTTGGGCACTGTCCTAGCTGCCCAGGCCCATATGTCTACTCCAGACAATACAATGAATTCAAGGACATCTGAAGGCAAGCAAGATCTGACAAGGATGCCATGAGTTGCTCCTGGGAACTCTTTTGTTTTCTGACCAGTTTAGGTGTTAGAGACTTTGCAAGCAGAGACAATGTATGAGACAAGGCTTAACTACAGAGATAAATTCCGCTATCCTTTGTCTTTCCCAGTATGTCTTAGATTAAAAACACACACGAACATAAAGAAAATGAAGTACAAAAGAAGAACAAATCAAGAGAAGACAGATGTCTTTAGACCCTTGGAGCCTATTCTAAAACTTCAATTCTTTCACACCAGACCCTGGGACCACTGCATTTTGCCTCAAGACACTCCATGACTCAGCTGTTGAAAGAGAAGCAGTTGCCAAAAGGCAAGAAAAGCAAGCGGAAAAAGTCAAACTGAGATTCATTCTCTAGCTGAGAGAGCCTTGACACAGCACACTTCAACACTCTTTTCCACCTTTACCACTGGCTTTTGGTTGACGCCAGAAATACAGGGACCACCAAGCAAGTTTTGCCCCCTCCTCACTGTTTTGCTAAGAAAGATGCTACAAGAGTTTCACTCATCGCCATGTTCCCTGTTTTTTCACACACAAGAATTACTTCTCTCAGCACTCCTAATGCTGCATCTCATGCTTCAGAGATTACACAAGAGTAGCAGGGGGCAAGAAAACAAGGCATCACCTTGAAAACTTGGCAGAAAAAAAAAAGGTTTCTAGTGCTCAATTATCTGCAACGGGTTGTTAGCTACTGCTTTCTTCAACTCCAGTCCCACTCAGTGCAAGTAACAGATGCCCCTTCTAAAGCCAGTTGTGCCTGATCCTATGTACCACTTGCGCTAACAGGAGCATCCTGTCACAGCTTCAGGGGAATTTCTGCTTGTCTTTTTGCTGGATACCATGAGCAATGGTAGCAGTGCCAGGTATCACCTGGCTGTGGTCCCTGGCCTGGCACTGCTGGCACCATGCTGGCGTGCAATCAACCACCAGAAGCAAAACTGAGCTCACAGGCACAGAAGGGCAGGGCTTTGTGTTCCCTCCTGAAGAGGCTGTGGTACTTACACAGTGCTTTATGCTTCCCTAATTATTCCACTACCGGTACATGAGTTGGCTACACTTAATTTGTCTGCACCCTCCACAACAGCACTGGAGCAGTTCTGGCAAGGCACAAAATAAGAGCACCAAGTTTTAGCATCTGACTCATGCCAAATGGGATCGGCTACAGATTCAGTCTCTCTACCCGATAAGTAATTCATTTTTTCCAGTTGCTTTCTCCTCCCGCTGCCACACAATGAGCTGCAGCCCATGACATGCTGCCGGTTGTCTCCTCTCCCTGCTTGCACCAGCAAGTGTGGCACCACATGCTGGAATAGCCCACGATGGCAGAGGGTGACTAACATGCACATCATCACTGTTTTTTTTTCCAGTTCCACCAATCTCTTCCCGAGGAAGCAGCATCTGTTAAGGAGAGGAGGACACATGCTTTGTGCAACACAACAACGCCCAGCATTGCTTGGGAAGGTGTTGCGAGGGAAACAGGAGCTCACCAGGCAGCACCAGCTATAGCTTCTAGTGCTCCTGCTTTTCTGCCAGTGTTTTCACTGCCCTTCTTTTGTTAAAATGCCCCATGGAAGAGATGTCATAAAGGATTTCTTGGTGCTGCTGCGGAGGTGAAGAATATCACATTACACCCTCTGCACCTCTGGTTTTTGGAAGGTATGCCAAAAGGTAAAACTGCACAGAAAAATCTATATGAACAACCTTCCTCTATATCAACTGTTTCTTACACTTGTAGGAAACAAAGCAGGCCCTTAAGAAAAGTGATTATTGCCCTGCAGTGTTTTGCTCTGGTCTAGGGAATGCAGGACCAACATGTATGGACTGCTGAAAATGGGTTTGCTGCTCCCAATTTGTTCCTTGATGTCTGGTGAGAAGTCCTCCCTAACCACATATCTCAGAAGAGCTGGGGACTCCTCCAAAGATAAGGGGAGAAATAACGGGAAGCTGCGATAGCCATGGCAAGACCTGCAGAAAGTTCATTCATCATAAGATGAATTATGCCAAGACACCCCACAGTGCTTTTGCTATATTATTGTCATTACCAGGTATTGATTGTCATCAGCCCTGTATCAGCTCAATGCTGAATGCTGCTTCTTCTGTCTATAAAGAAAAGCTTGCTGTGCTACTTACTGTTGCTAAGCATTTGTCTTGCTCTGTAAAGCTCTGCACAGTCAACAATCTATTATTTGATGTACCAGTATTCAATGTACTGGTTCAAATGTATATTTCAAAATAGAAAAAGAAACAAACATTTTAAAATCTAGGCAACAAAAAAACTATAATGCCAAACACCACTGTAACATACATAATAATAATAATAATAATAATGAAATATGATCTTTTTTTCCCACGTGTGCTGATATTAAACATTGAACTTTTGTTTTGGGGAACTCCTGTGCTTGTGGCAGCAGTGAGAACCATGATTACATTTTACGTAAGGAAGACTAGTAAATATTCCCAGAGCCATGGAAAAAGAGATGTTGAAAAGCAAATGTGAGAGTTTGGAGGGACCAGAAGATGACTTAAAAACTGTTACTTTACCCATTTTCTTGTATTTTTGAAGAGGAAATGTGGTGGTAGTGCTGTTCCTGTAAGACTACAGAAGCACTGCTAGCGAAGGGGAAATAGAAATAGTTTCTTTATGAACTGTAAGATAGTTCTCATTCTGTCAGCACCTCTTTCTCAATGAAAGTGTGGAGGTGACGGGTCCTTTGAAAATCTCTTCCCCAAAGCAGGAGGGTGGAAGCAGGATCCCTACTGTATTACTGTTTAAAATGCATGCAATTTAACCAGACTGGAGTGATGTTGGAATGGGAACATATTTCCTCCATCCCGTCAAATCCATTACTGTATTAGTATTTGGATTTGCTTTCATATATTGTATCTACCTCTTTTGCGAGCACAAATACTTGCAGATATATTCAGATGCAACACCATGAGGCACACACAAGACTGTGTACCTCACTACCTAGGGAAGACTATCATGGGGCCTCTTGATTTGGAAAGAAGAGGTGCATCTTTTGTTATAACCCAGCTTACATAGGAACGAGAACTTGAACAAGGAAGGTGGGAGGGGAAGATTTCCCCCTAGCAGCTCTGAACACGGCTCCTGTCCAGCCTGCAGAGACAGCTTGTCAGATGATAACATATTCAATATTAAAATTCTCTTGAATTGCCTGTGAAAAAACCACTTCTTCAGATTTCCTTCCTCCATGTGCATTGAAGAGCTGTGCCATAAGGTACTGCAGTAAAAAGCCCTAATGAGCTATGTCCTCTGAGATTTCCAAATGCTTGACTTCTTTGTTGTTTCTGAGCAGTTTATTGTGCACAGTCTGTTTCCACGGAGACATTAGCTGACTTCTCTCTCCCTCTCTGTAACCAGTCTCTTTACCAATTGATCATGCTGATTATCAAGTTATGATATTTTTCCCTTCCTCTTGGAGACTGTGGAACAGGGGATGTAAGTAACCTGGGGAACTTCATTTGCTCCTTCTCGTTGTCCTAAGGCCTCTGATGGTTTCCAGCAGTCCTGTACATCCTTCTGACTACCAAGCTGAACACCGTGGGACAGTAGGGGGGAAGCAGTAAGAGCACACGTTTGGAAATGAAAGACCTCCATCCCATCTCTGCCCATGACATGCAATCATGACTCTCCCTTCCTTATAGTCCTCACAGAAGTGATGGTTTCTCACTTTGTACAGTGTCTGGCACAACACATACCCAATCTCACATGGGCCCTGTAGATCTAATAATTTTTTTTTCTTAGAATCATAGAATCATAGAATCATTAAGATTGGGAAAGGCCTCTAAGATCATCGAGTCCAACCATCAACCCAACACCACCATGCCCACTAAACCATGTCCCTAAGCGCCTCATCTACACGTCTTTTAAATACTTCCAGGGATGGTGACTCAACCACTTCCCTGAGCAGCCTGTTCCAATGTTTAACCACGTTCTTTCTGAAGTTCATATCAATACCAGTCTAATGCAGCTGGATAGAGAAAGTCAGCCTCCAAGAGGCCAAAATGAGAAGTATCCCATTTTGTTGCTCAGGTGATATACAGCAGGGCTAACCTGGAAAAAGTGATGATAAAAGCATGCACTGTAAAAATAAAATAAATACATAAATAATATATATTCCATCTGCCAGGTCTCAGAAAAGATACAGAGAGCCAGATACGTTGCAGTGATAAAATGATATGAATTTTTCAGCATTTGACAATGACTAGGCAGATGACATTCCTGTTTGCTGACTCTCCTGAATTTGGAACAATACTGGCCTCAGAGGGATTATCCCTGAAGTTTCTCGTAACAGAAAACTGCCTCCTACACTACAAACACCTCACTGCAGTATTTAGAACACGCAGCAACTAGCTTAAAAAACCCAAACAAACCAAACAAAAAACAAAAACCAAAACCAAACCCTGAAGAACACAGAGTTAATCTGGAGCTTGAAACCAGGGTGATGTGCCACTTTGTAATTTTTTTCATTGACCCCCTTACTCTAAAACCAGCCGCCTCCAGTTGACAAAAATCATAAAGAAAGTAGTTTCACTGTGACCAGGGTGAAGTAAAAGGACAGTGGCTTCAGAAACACATAATTATTAGCCTTCAGAGTAAGGAGCCATTTCCTTACTTTATTCTGGGACCATGATTCAGGCTCCTAGGTAAACAGTGTCTCCAAGGGGGTGAGGATAAAACACAATGGCACCAGTTTGCAGAAGTTCTCCCAGTCACTATTCAAATTTTCTTGTTCTGGGGGCTTGTAAGTTATTGTTGACTGACTGTAAGGGCAATCCATGCCACCGAGGTACTGTGGTGTGAAAGCAAGGCACAACCTTGTTTTTGCCATGCACTCAAGCTGCTCTCTATTCTTGGGCTGGAACTTAGACTCCCTCCAGGACACAATGACCTCTGAGCATGGATGTAACTATTTTAGTAGTACAGAGATGTCTGTGCATAATTGCCTGCTTCTCCAGAGGCAATAGTGCTAGAAGACCATGCAGACATCTCCAAGCAAACTGCCTGCAAGTCAGTTTGAGCTGGGAAGCAGCATGCCCTATGCTCTTGTGGTTTGGACTTAGCAGCTGCACTCTTTAATTCCTTGGACCCTGGTGCTGCACTTCATCTACAGAAAAATGTGGCCCAGGAGTGCCAGAGGCCAGCCCCTCTTGACTTCTGCATTCATTTTGTCCCTGTTGCCTTTCACCGGCTCCCTCTCTGGGAAAGCAGCAGCCTTTCTCATCTCCTTTCATGACTAATGCACCATCCTTGCTAAGGTCTTTGTTTCCAGGCAGGAGGCTTCTGCTGACTGGCTGCAGGTGAAGGTCCAGCACACCTCCAGATTTCCTCCCCTTAGTACTGCCCTTTCCTTTTCCACTCTGCCCAGTCTTCTCTGAGGTGCTTCTCAGGCATGGGGTTAGCCCGCTTCTGGCTCTCACTCAGCTAAACCTCCCTCTCCTGTGGCAGATGTGTGTGAGATGCAAAGGTCCCAAGGAAGAACATGATTGAAATTAAGGATATTCCTAAACAGCTTGCCAAAGCCACCTCCACTTCCCAATCTCGGAAACCTCCATTGCATTTGTTCTTGCAGTGAGTTTAAGGACAGTTTTGCTGCTGTGGGAAGTCTGGAATATGACATTTCAGAGGCAATCCTTTTAAGTGCTGTGCGCAGTTTTATGATAAAGAGATAATGATAAACTGGGGATTTTCAGAAGGGGATACTGGTTAGAAACACACAGTAAAATTAATCCTCATCCCAGTGGCAGACATTCCTGTGCAAATTTTCTGTGTGGTAAGTTATTTGTGCAGGCTTCTTAACTCTCAGTGTAGCACTGTACACTCACTGACTGAATGTTTTAGCCAATAAAAATACATTTGTAGTAGATGTTAGCAAGTGGTCCCAAAACCTCAGGCACATTCTTGTAACCGAAAATACAAAAAAAATTCTAGCTTGGGATAAATGATGCACTTACAAGAAGAAAAAAATTACACAAAGAACTAACCTGGTTTCAGTCTGCATTGCAGACTCAGAATGCCAACTGGAAGAGTTGAGCAGATTGCCCCAGTTAATTTTCAAGCACACATGGGCACAGCTTTAAGTAAAATTTCTCAAGAGGTCAGAAGTAAGTACTTTCTAGGTTGTTCTGGATTGCACAGTAAATGCAATTCTCAGAGCAAGACATGGGAATACAGACCAGAGGCACTTCTAAAAGTCGATCCAACCCACGCTGCCTTGCAGAACACACACCACACATTCATTACTCTGATGAGAACGTGTTGTGCCCTCATGTGGGATGATCCCTCACACTGCTGCATGCAAGACCAAGTTCCCCAGAGTGCTCACCACCTGGCAGCTTTCTTCATGGTGCTCCCAGAGGGTCTTTTAAAATTGCACTAGGAAATTTGAAAATTCAGATCCTTCTTTTCCTGTCTAAAGG
>NW_008824033.1:190351-196364 GCF_000699105.1 Pygoscelis adeliae | reverse complement strand
CAGCTGCAGGAACACCTTCATCTGGGGCCACATGAAGAGTCGCATCCCAGCATTGCAGCACTCCCATAGCGTGGGACTTTATCACAACACTGGTGCTGCATACAGAAGGTGTCCCTGCTGAAACTCAGCTTGGGAACTCTGTATGGCTCAGAGCCTAGAAAACAGTAGGAGAAAGAGAAAGCGAGTGCAAACCATCCACTCTCCAAGCTTATTCTGCATCCAAACCACAGTGATTCTCTGGATCAGCATGCTAGAGACTCCCATTTTTTTTGCATTGCCTGATGAAGAACGGAAGAAAAGTGTTTCCTCCCTGGACTGCCTGAGAGACCAAACAAGGCCATGAGAATGCTTTTTGAACCCAGGTGATGATGGACAGTAAACACACAAAGATGCTGAAGACCGTAGGAGAGGCTCATTCTTGGCAAGTTGTGAAAAAATGTTTAGATTGTACCTCAGAGGACTGTAAAGCTTTCTGAAGAAAAGAAGACCCTAGGAGAGGCTCATTCTTGGCAAGTTGTGAAAAAATGTTTAGATTGTACCTCAGAGGACTGTAAAGCTTTCTGAAGACAGTGCCATCTTCAGAAGAACTCCTGTGGTTAGTAAATATCCAACTGGTATGCATGAGATCAGGTCTATACCTGCAGGTAAGCACGTAGAATTTTCCAATCTCGGTTCATTTTTATTAAACTGGTAATGATGATGTCACTTTTCCTTTTGGAACAATACGCACTGAAATATTGAAAGGATTGAAACAGAGCAGGGAGGCACCCCACCATGTTTGTGCCACGGATTTCAAAAGTTTTGAACGACGGTCTCACACAGTCCATTACTTCAACAGCCCATAGGGTTAAGTACGTGAGCCCCAACTGATGAAGCTAAAGACAGTCCACAAGCAAATATTCTGATACAGCAAATACTCACTGTATTTCTAGCTCAAAATCACTATGTGTTGGAGCTGCCTTTGAAGATTTTATCCCCTTTCACAACTTACTCTGCTTTGAAATTCTTTACCAGCTGAGTTTGGCTCTGACAGAAGTAACTTATTAAATTTAAGACTGGTGACTGTAACCATAGACAGTGAAAACCATGGAAGGTGGAAGGGCCAGGGAGTGCAGAATATGTGCTCTTAATTACTGCTTCATTTGTAACACACGGCTAACTTTGCTTGTTGACATTTTCCTAGTGCCATGTGCTCAGTATGCCATGCTCTTCTCAGCAATTTTGAGTCATTTTGAGAGGAGCAAGAGAATTTTTTACTACACTGAACATATTTTTGCACTGTTATTTCGCTAGACAATCACTTTGTTAGAGATTTTGCACCTCTTACACTTGAGAAAATTGCTTTTATTTAAAAAATAGGCTTTGATCCTCCTGGGAGGAAGAATTGCAGAACTTCGATGTATTGTGCATGATAAGGAAGCTTTGCTGAACCTAAATCCCTCCACAAGCCTTTGAGTTTCAAACTGGAACATCACCAGCTCAGAAACTAAAGTGTGAAGGGACCTGCTCAATTAACTGGCTGCTTTGCTGCGTACAAAGGTCATCAGCATCACCAACTGACTTCATGCTTAGGCACAGCCAAATTCAGGCCCGTCTCTCCCCAAGACACTCAGCTGCAACGTAAAGATCCCATGGGACAAGGGGATCACCTCACCTCTAACCATTCCCATTTTCTCACAGTGCTCCATCTGTGTGCAAAAGCAAAAAGTTCCGGTCACTTGTAGAGCTGAGGGCCAGGGGCAGGGGTTTCCCTGAGTCATTTTCAGTGGGAGGAAAAGTGAAATAGAGAACAGCACCACCCCAGCTGCAGAAAACACCTGACATGCATTACAAGCTGCTCTGGGGGGAGAGGGGGAAAGAGGAAGCCACATGAACACACACTCACAACTTAAAAGCCAGTATTTGTGCTGCTAGCAAATTAATCTGTCAATGTCCAGAAGTGACACGTTTGGATGGCAGCCATCATTAACGGGCACATTGGAAATATCACTCAGTTCTAATTACCGACTGCTTTGGAAAGTATGAATGTCAGTCTATCTAATAGAAATGATTTCACATGCATTGTTACTAAGTACAGCAGAGATGTAAGTGTTTCAAGCCTTTTCCTTTGACAAATAGCCGTAATTTGACAATTCAGATGCAGTCCATACTTATCTGGGCTGTGGTTCAACATAAAATCTTTTACTGTCATTCAACTGTCCAAAATATCAGTTAACAGAAGGAATTTATTGTGGGGTGTTGGAGGAAATGAAATCAGAAGGTCTTCTCTTGCTGAAAAGGCTCTGAATGCTCAGTGCCATCACTGAATTTGCTCTGGGCCATGTCAGTACTATAAGCTGGCAATTACACCAGCTATTTGCGATGACAGGCTTTTCAACTGAGAAATTCAAGAAAAATATCAGGCTTAATTGTTGCTGTAAAACATTTCTCTCCAGCAAATTTATTTTTGGTAATCTTTAGCATATAGCAATCTGAAAGGAGATATCCCCTGTAGCTGAAGTTTGCCATTCATGAAGGACAGGTCCAAAAGAGTTTAGAGCCCAAAAGCCCTTTCACAAGAGAGATTTTCCTCTAGCGACTGCCAAGAAAAGAGGCACCTTCACTATCCTCCCCTAATTCACCTGAGGATGTGGGTGGGTGTAGTTTATACTGCTCTTGATAGCTTCAGTACTACCTAGAAAAGTCAGTGAAACTGTAAGGTTGCTGTGGAAAAGAAGATAATACGGATGGGTAGTGGAGTGCCTGAAAAATACCAGGATCTCTGACTAAAGGGGAGATGGAGGAATGGGTACACTAGGGGAGAAAAGCATCAAGAATGACCTTGCCAAGGAACATGACGACACAGCAACATCAAGAGCAATGCCACCTGGCAGCAGCAAGTAGTCTGTGGGGGGCAGTTCTGCTTGGCAAAACAGGGCATCCCAAAAGCAAGGCAACCTTGCTGGCTTACCTTTTCTGTCCTTTTCCCCCACCCCACTTGTTTCAATTAAAAAGTAAATCCAGAAAATAGGCACTTAACCTGTCATATGGATAAAAATACGAGGCCAACTCCTCCAAGTATTCTGGGAACATTTTCAGGTCATTTGCTTCTGCAAAAATTGCTTTTCTACTACTCAGAAACAGCACTTTAAAGACTGGGGGAGTCTTTGTGTTGTGAAATAGCACAATCTGATGAGAGCTAGCTATAAACTCCCTCTCGGTGCTGGCTGAGCAGCAGGGTAAGCAGCCTGTGCCGAGCTGCTTGCTGCCGTGTTAGGAAGGCTACGGCCCCGAGTTGCAGACTGAAGCAAACCCAGGTCTCTACGGCTGAGGTCACCTCACCAGCAGAGGCATGTGCATGACTTGCATCTGTGCACAGCAAGCCATGCAGCCCTCTCCAAGCTATCAGCCTCAGACATCCTGCCAGGCTCACAGGATTACTTCATAAGCAGAAAAGTGAGAAGCTCTTGCATGCATGTTTCCCAGTGGCTATAGACTGCATTTGTAAACAGGATGATTTGGGGTGCTCAAGCAGGGGTGTCTTACACCTGTTTTTGAGTGGATGTGGTGAGTGACTGCTGAGTACTGAAATACGATTCCTTTCAAAGTGTCAAGGGGACAGCCAGCAGCTGAGACACTGGTTTCACCAGCCATGCCTGAAAATCTTAATTTGCACAGTCCTTACAGAAAATTTGTGCAGTAACACAGAGGGTTTTTTGCCATTTCTGAACGTGAAAGCCAGTAAAACTCTAAACATATAAATCTTCAGAATAGACCTGTGAAATCTCTTTGTGCTTTACTTCGTCAGGGATCACTCAAAGATTCTTTTTCCTGAGCTGCTCTTTGTCTCTTTGTACACAATTTTACTAATCTGTTAAAGGTAAGATTCTTACAGCTTAAAAGTACAACAGCAATCTTGAAATGAGTCCCATTTTGAGGGGGTGGAGGGAGTAGAGTGAAGACAGTTTTGGATACCATGCAGTGCCCCAGGCCACCTCTTAGCCTTTGCAAATACTCATTATTTTTTCCATAACCTATGTCAGTAGTAAATTTCCTACAGCTGCAATGGCACTCTGTGGGACTCAACAGGCTGCAGCAAGCCATTCATAGAGCCTCCTCCCGCCCTTGCATGCGCTCTGCACCCCAAAGCATCTCTGCCTTGGGGAAGCCTGATTCAGTGCCTCTGCCAAGCTATTAAAAGTTAGGATGTATTACAAGCCTCAAATATGTTAACACCCCTATGTGCTTTCCCCCATTATGTTTCTTTTGTCTTTATCATTCGCCCCTCAGACGAGCCACCTGCTTCCTGCAGTTTCCACATCTTCCTCCTGAAGATTTTTATCTTGCATAATAAAGGTAAAGGCTTTTCAGCTATAGGGCTAAGTCAAATCCTTGTCTTAAATACCTGCTCTGTTAACTCTGTTTCCACAGGCAGCCCCCATTCTGTGTACCTTTGCGTAAGAGAGATCTAAAAGAGAGCTTGTCACCTCTCTGCTGTTGGCACTAAATTCGCAGGCAGAGCGCCCCACTACAGTGGCCTTCTCTGTTTTCACGGCAGAGGATTCCTCTGCTTTTCTGAAGCTGATCCTCATCCATACCATGTTTCACACCTCAACTGGAGTTGACTCTCCCTATCCCACCTATTCCCCTTCTCACGGTCATCACTGCTTCTCTCACCACAAACTCTGCCCGGCACAGGGTACAGCCATGGTGGCACAAGGCTCTGCCTCTGACTGCCTCCATCCATCGCTGGCCACACACACTGCTTTGTAGCACTTTCATTGAAACGCAAGCCTTCTCACATGGATGAGGACTCGCCACATGCAGCCAGCAGTTGTAGTCGTCACTCAAGAGGGCTGAGGCTGCTACCAACACACTCGATGCTTCGCAGGTGGATCAGCTCACACTTGTTTGAATAACTGTTGCCAGGCTTTCATATAAGAAAGATCCATATGGATCAAGCTGCCTCTGCCTTGCCAGATGTCCAAGGTTTGCACTTGGTCTGGCTCCTTGTATCCAGCCAGCAAGTCCCCCATCCAAGTAGATTTCTAATACCAGAATGATCCAAGCACAGTTTATACAAAATTGAGGATGTGTCAATAAAAAGTGCTGCAAAGGAAATTTACATTTCTGTGTGGCAACTGCAAATTTACAGCCTTCCTTTCCTTCATGCAAATGCTTGCACTCATACCTACCTGTAGTGAAAAATTCTGGTGGTTCAGGCACATATAAGCTCAGAAACACGTGAAGACACATGTAATCTTGAACAGGTTGCTGAACCCATGCTACTGTAGTACTTGACACCTACCAAGTAATTGTGGAAAGAAGACCCAGCACTTAGATGCTCAATTCAAGTTTATTGCAGCTTTGTTGCTCAGCTGCCAAAGTGGTGGTTAAGAGGAAAACTGAACATAGAAGTGTCCATGCAAGTGCTGCTTTGAGATGGGAACAAACAAGCAGATGCTGTAAGCTATGATATATTGGCAGTTAGTGCTCAGCAAGTTTGCCAATGACACCAAGCTGTGGGAAGGGATGCCATCCAGAGGGACCCTGACAGGCTTGAGAGGTGGGCCTGTGCAAACCTCATGAAGTTCAATAAGGCCAAGTGCAAGGTCCTACATATGGGTTGGGGCAATCCTTAGCACAAATACAGGCTGGGCGGAGAATGGATTGAGAGCAGCCCTGAGGGGAAGGACTTGGGGATGTTGGTTGATGAGAAGCTTTACATGGCCTGGCAATGTGTGCTTGCAGCCAACCATATCCTGGGCTGCATCAAAAGAAGCGTGACCAGCATGTTAAGGGAGGTGATTCTTCCTCTCTACTCTGCTCTTGTGAGACCCCACCTGGAGTACTGTTCTCAGCTCTGGGGCCCCCAACATAAGAAGGACATGAACCTGTTGGATTGAGTCCAGAGGAGGGCCACGAAAATGACCAGAGGGCTGGAGCACCTCTCCTATGAAGACCGGCTGAGAGAGTTGGGGTTGTTCAGCCTGGAGAAGAGAAGGCTCTGGGGAGACCTTATAGCAGCCTTCCA
>NW_008824033.1:172305-190033 GCF_000699105.1 Pygoscelis adeliae | reverse complement strand
CCCAGGTTGCCCAGAGAGGTGGTGGATGCCCCATCCCTGGAAACATTCAAGGTCATGTTGGATGGGGCTCTGAGCAACCTGGTCCAGTTGAAGATGTCCCTGCCCACGGCAGGGGGGTTGGACTAGATGACCTTTAGAGGTCCCTTCCAACCCAAACCATTCTATGATTCTATGATTCTTCTGAATTAGTGTTCACCAGAGTGTAGCTAATGATAATATATTGTACTGATACAGACACCGCTGGAGGACCTCAAGGCATTTTGCAGGCAGTAAACCCTTAAGTTGCATGAATATGGTTTTTGCCAATTAACCCCTTCTCCAGGCAAAACTTTCTGCTGGTATAATCCTCTTGAGCTCCGGTGATTATGTAAGCAACAAATATGACCCTGAATTTATGTAAAGGGACTTAATCAAGAAGACAGTGTGGAAAAGTAAGAGTACTGAGAATACAATTTCTAAGGTTAGCTTTACTATAAACAAGCTGTATACCTGCAGGCCCATCCTCGCACCTCTCCTGGTTTGTTATAAATTTTATTTTACACTACAGTATCTCTGGAGTCTGAACTCAGTCTCTGTGATCTCAGCAGAGGCATCAGGATGCTCCTGTTTGATCAGCTGAGGTACACAGCCTGCTTGCTTGGGGTAGTAGAGCATGGGGACAATGAGCTTCTGTTCCTCCTTCAGTACACAGGCAAGAATGACAGTGATCTTCTGGACATGACAAGGATGCTGCTATTTATTACTATCATCCACTTGGTTTGCAAGAACACAGAGAAAGATCTCAATGGGAATTTTTTTAACTTTATTTCCTTTCCAACCTACAGCTTCAGTGTGTAAGGAGGTGAGACCCAGATCAAAGCACATCAGCAGGGAATACCACAGGTAGTACAGAAAGAGAGCATCCCCATACACCACAGCTGCTGTTAACAACGCCTTAGAATTCCTGCAACATTTCTGAACCGAGATACAGCCCCACTGGGAAGCACTGGCGGACAGTGAGGAGTTTCAAGCAAACCCAACATTTCCACCTAGCTTAACTGTTAGCACAGCATAAACAGCAGACATTTCACTAAGGAGCACACCTTTTCTCCACGCAATCACCTTTTGTCACTGCATAGCAGAAATATCCATTTTCTATATCAGCATCTCAGATTTAGCACCTCCTTTTCTTTTCTGTCTTCCACTTGGGAAAACAAAATTAACCAACATACACAAAACAGTTACCAACAGCACACAGCTATGGATGAAATTCTCAAAACTGCCTAATCTTTTAGTTCTGTTTCAGAGATCTCAGTCCTGAAGAGTTTAATGTTATCAAGGTAGTAAGGGGCCTAAAGTATGACCAAGAAAAGAAGGTGAGGGAGCTGGGCTTGTTTGGTCAGGCAAAGACAGGGCTGGGGTGCTCTAGTAGCAGCTGACAAATATTTGAAGGGAATTACAAAGAACCCTTGCCATCAGATGCAGGTAATGTAACAAGGGGCAATGGCCATGGACTACACCTTGGGAGATTCGGGCCAGACAAAAAGAAAACCTGTTGGAAGGTGCAGAGGATGATGCAGCCCTGGATGGACTCACCAGGAAGGTTTTCAAGACTTGGCCAAACAAAGGCAAGGCTGCCCTGATATAGTGTTGTAGGTAGTCCTGCTCCAAGGGGAAAGCTGGATTGAATCACCCTCCTTCAAGACAAAATTTTCATAGCTTTCTCTTTTTCCTTACGGAAAAGGCCAGGTATTTTGAGGTACACAGATGTTTTTGAACACTGTACCCAGCAACTTAAACCAACTTTTACCTGGGATCTTAGTGCATCTCAACAATCAAACAAGCAACACTGGACCAGCACTGTGATTTTACATTGGCAACAACCTCACAGCAGATTTTTCATCATTCCTGCCTCAGAGCTGTTGAATCCAAGAAGAGCAGCTCTACAAGTGACTTCTAGAGGAGCCTAATTTGATTCCCTTCTCCAGACATAATCAGCTCTTACATCAGTACCCGGTGGGTGACATGGCACATGGTGCATGACAGAGGTATCCTGCCTGACTCTAATCATTGCCCATTTTTAAATAGTCAGTGTCAGTGTCCACAAGGAAATAGCAGCGTGTTTTGCTGTCTGGCTGGATCTCAGGTGGAAATCTCATGTTGACAGA
Source organism: Pygoscelis adeliae (assembly GCF_000699105.1). Taxonomy (NCBI): domain Eukaryota; kingdom Metazoa; phylum Chordata; class Aves; order Sphenisciformes; family Spheniscidae; genus Pygoscelis; species Pygoscelis adeliae. Next base: position 187,886 of record NW_008824033.1, on the reverse strand, counting down.
ACCAGGGAAACCATCTTGGGAGAAGTGCAGAGCAAGGAAGAAAGGGAAGGACACAGCTGGTAGACTGTGAAGTGAGGAGGTTCGATCATTAAAGTAAGTTTCTTGATTCTTGTGATAAACTTTAATCTGTTAGACTATCTCACAGAGGTATATCACTTGTCATAATGACAAACGAATGACATTTTCCTCCCTTGAGGCCATTTGACTTCATCACATATTTTGACAGTTACATGATTCTGAAGACAGCACTTGCCAAGAGATGTCATCATAATTCACAGGTATTTTGTCCAGAGATAGGAAAGAAGTAGTTTAGTGAAAGTTCAAAAAGAAATTAGGAGAGAGAAACTACCACATGCCCCTGTATTTTTGGTTGGGGCTTTATTATCATAAGTAATATTACAAACCAGCAATTAAAGTGAACTTTTCAAAACTATTTAAAATAAAATTAAGTAAGAATTAGTCTTCATGACTTTGATAACACATCAAAAAAAAAAAAATGGAAGACATTAAGAAGTTTTTGAGGTTGTTTGGATTTTTTTTTTTCCCCTTGTCTTCTGGAATCCTAAATTCCCACTGTCACTGCCAAGAATTTCTCTTATTTTGGGTTAAATTCAGGTGATATGTACTAATTATGTTAAAATGGTATTCTCAGTCTGAAGGACAGAAAAAACCCCATGTGTCTTCAGATCGTTATATTTCAAGACAAATAATTTTGGAGTTCAGTACAATCTACTGTTTCTTGTGTGCAGTATGTCTTCAGTCAGCTGTCGTGTCCTAGCCTGTGCCTAGTCTGTGACCTCTTCAGGGCAGCGCATTCCCAATTTGTCCCAACACCTGCAGGTGGGGTGATGCTGGTTTACATTTCTAGCCTTTATAATAACAAAAATATATCTTCAAAGCTATATTTTGGTTTGGAACAAAGGAGTAATCAAACTCCATTCATTACCACACTGTTAATGTATAGACATTAATTTACATAGCAAGGAAACAACACTGGAATTACTACTCTGAAAGGTATCACAGGATACCAGATGTAATATTGCTTTTTTATCAGTATTGTACCCCATGGCCACCCACACCTTGCAGTGTTTTACAGAATTCATGTTTTGAAGTCAGAAATGTAAGCCTACTTGTTCTTGTCAGGTCAGAAAACTCAACCTGAAAACATGGTCAGTCTCAATGGTTCATTGTCTGAAACAATCTAGCCTGGCAGAGAGTATCATTCTGCTGCTCTTGAAGGGCAAAATGCTAAGTGTGGAGCAGGCATAGTCTACTGAGAATATTCACATCTTTCACGGCAATTTATATGTGGTATAAGGTATAAGGTAGCACTCAGAAAATTATCATCTATATTCCATCTGAGCAGCAAGATAGTGTAAAATCCAGTCATGCAAAAGCCCCATCTTAAACCCAAGTATTTATTATTTTAGACAAAACAGTTGTTAGAATTCTTTCTAATTTACCTATTCTGGAATTTCATATCAAGTAGCTGGGCAGAAAGTCTGACTTGATGTCAAAAGGGGTCTAAACTGTTATTGCAGTGTAAAATATTTCAAATTTTAAGCAATTTCTTTTCAGTCTTGAAATCCTCTCACCCTCCTTTACCCCTCTGTTTTTTGGGGTTTATCCAATTAATTCATTTTGCATATTGTAACTACATCCAGGGCATCTTCCATCCTGTTTACCACCACCTTGCTTGCCACTTTACAGTCACAGAATATAGCTGTCTTCTAAATTTTTCACTGCTTTTCAGGATTTTTTGATCAGCAGTCAGTAGCTGATGCAGTAATACACACGCTTTTGAGGCTCCTTTTCCTTAGTCCTTCAGAATTTAGGCAGTGAGATACAAAGCTTTTTGGGATCGAGGGGTTTTGGTGGTTGGGGAGGTGCAAGAGTGCTGTGGGAAGCAACAAAGAATTGCATGACCACTTAAAATCTTTCTGAGGTATAGCAAATTCCCAGGGAAGAGCTGCTTGCTTGAAAAGGAACACAGATGTTTAGGCTGAGGTTATGGAGGTAAGGCTTTTTCTGTGATCGCTTCTGTCCAGGGACCGGAGCATATATCATAAATGAACAAGCTGTATACATCAAAATGCCCACAGCCTTCACCCGACGTTTTTTTTCCAGCACGAAGCCAACCTACCCCCCAGCACCACCACCCCCAGTATCCCCTGCTGCACCACAGCTTATTCAGGGAGGCATTTATGCTTTTGTCTAATGATTCTCTGTCTTCGTTATGAAACGCATTTTAACTTCCACCTGTCAAAATCCTAGTGTAGACAGGACAATCATTATATATTACAGATCATCATATTGAAGACAAATGAGTATTTACTCTGTCAAGCTACCATATCATAAAATCACTTGCCTTCTCCACACACATTAAAGATGTTTTTCTTAAAGTAAGCAAGCTTTCGTTATTGAGGGGAGGGGAGTTATTTCACAGGGGGAAGAAGTTTATGCAAAATCAGATTCATAGCAAAAAAGTTAACAAGTTTATTAGCAAAAAAAATACCTGCCACTTAGTCTTTTATAGACCCACTGTTTAAAGGCAACACAAATACACTACTGCTCAAAGGGAAGTGTTTCTTTAAAAATGCATAGAAGCTAGAGATGAATTTTTATGATAGCATCAAGTTGATCATTAAATGCTGCAGATTAACTGTACAGTGAGATGAAAGACACTCTTGGGTGTCTCAGGTGCTGTATTTCTCAGTGTTGCATTCCCTTAAGTGTTATAATGTTTTCCTGGATATAAAGACTGTTTATCACTTCATATATGGTTAAAATTCAAAGGCTAGAAACAGTGTTGTTTCTTTGATTAGCCCCAATGCCTCCTTCACTGGATGGCTCTGGGCAAGTTTTTTCACTTCTGGGCCATCTGCAAAGGTGCAATAATAACACAGATAACACCCACATTTCTCCAGCATCGCAGCAGTCTCAATCATATGACAACTGAGAGACTGACCTTGATTGCAGTGCATTTTTATGAGGTACACAGAAAGGTAATACCATGCACTATCACCTGTTCTGTGCTCTTCTTGAATAGCAGTTGAATGAACCTGACATCATGCTCCACAGATGCCCCACATGGAGGAAGTTTCAGTCACACACAAAAACCTTATGTGACTTCAGAACTACTGTGCAAGGAGCCTACAGGGATACTACCTCAAAGCATCTTAGACACAACATGGTATAAGAGAAGTAATATGTAATCGTTATTCTCTATTGTCAAACAATGACATAGAGGTGGTACATGAAACTGAAGCAAATCTAGAACCTGCAAGTGGCAAAACCAGAATTTGTCTTAGAAACAAGGGAATTGTCACTTGATTAAGAATCTGAAATTTATTTCCATGGTGCAGTATAATTTCTGATGTCATTTGCACTATGGAACATTTTAAAAGTATGAATGAATATGAAACAACATGAATATGGGCTTCATAGCCCTTGCAGAAGTCTTTTTCAATTAGGTCATTCCTATGAATCTCAGTTGACAGTCATGCTAATGGACTTTCAGACAACAAGTGGGTACTTAAACTTGTGACTTTCAAAGCAGCACGAAAGCAATATTACCAATGCATGTGATTTTACTGAGAATTTCGTCATGTTCTCTAGAGGTTCTGAAGGTACGTAAGTAGATGAGAAGCTCAATTTTCATGAAGAATAACTAAAGCAAATTTCTAGACTTCCTAGGTGCGTAGGAAGGGTGAAAGACACAGAAGAGCTGCAACCCAAAAGCTCTGAAAGTGGAGAGAAAACTGATAAACTGTGCTCTGCGTTTTAAGGTATCTGGTGATTTGGGGGGCTCTGAGATGTTCTGGCAAGACTGACAATGAAAGGGGACTTTGAATATGACAGTGTGTGAGTTAAGAACCAACAAAGAAGAAATCCACAAGCTGGCTTAGATCCTCAGACCTCTGAAAGTCTCCTGGAGACACAAAAAACACAGTGAAAATTGGTTGGCATGAAGCCTAACATACTTTTGGAGGGGAAAAAATTACAGTAAAAAGCTATAATAATGTGCTCTTGCTGGAACCTAAAACCACTAGGCTTGCAGTCCCAAATGCTGCTGATTTTATCCTGGGTGTTAGCTTAACTTGTTTATTTTGCAATCAAAAGAAAACTCACAGATAAAAAAAGTCCTATTTAAGGAAGTGGCAACATCATAATTCCAAGAAAAACTCAACTGGGTACTGTCTGGCTTGTCTTATAAAATATATACTCAGAAATATACAGCTTAGAAAAACAGAGTTGTCTGAGCTGAGCACAATGTGAATCCTGCTAGGGGTTGTGTAGATGCACATCTAGGTTACCCACAACACTCCAGGTTGTCGTCTCCTTCTTGAGCCTGTCTCCAGACTACCGTGCCTTGGCTTACCACCAAGTTCATTCTGTCATTCAGCCAGCTGCTTAAAACAAAGCTTCTCAGCCACTGGCTTCCCTCTCATTCCTCCTACCTGCCTCAGTCCCTATTTTTGGCCAACCAACACCTGTTTTTAGGACAGTATTCAAAGCTGTGAGAGGAGATCAAGAGCTCCCTCACAGGGAAAGCAAGCCAAATGACAGGGAAGTCAGATGGGTGAAGTATTCATTCTGGGGTGGAGAACATGATGCACCTATTTACTCTGGCATGCATGCCCCAATACCACCCCTCAAGGTAAATTTACTGCTCTGTTATAAGATGGGACTTGCATCACTCTAATTTACTTTGGTAGATTGACAGCAAGTAAGAATTTCAGGTTTCACTTTAAGAAGTTTCTTGGCCTTGTAAGTGTGCAGCTTTAAACATGGAGTACACCCAAAAGACTAAAATCAGAAATCAAATACAAAAGGACCCAAAATTTATACATAAGCACATCAGTGCACTTAGTGCTATTGCAAAGTTTTCTAGTCTAGACAACCTCCATACATTCAGGAAATTCTAATTCATTGATTTAATTAACTGAGATCACAGTCAAGTCTTTTGCCAAAGCACAACCTGCTTCACAAAGAACTTGGCTTGGTCTTTTTCTAGAGTACATTAAAGTAACCTCTTTTTTCCACCCACCACCTATTGTACAAGTCATGGATCAATTTTGTCCCTAGTGCAATTTTATTAATGTGGGACAAAGTCCATTGTGGAGGAGCATGCAGGAAGATTATCTGTACTTTCCTTCTAATGATCACTAAGCTTGTAGTCTGACCTAATATAACTCCTTCATATATAAACGATGCCTGCATTAAGTACCTGACATGGCTGGCTGGTACCAGCTGCCTCTACCCCTCTAGGAAACCCTGAGGCAGGCTCCTGTAGAAGGCAATCCAGAGCACCAATCTCTACCTTTGCTAATTACAGTGGGTGCCTGGAAAGCCATCTAATTTAGTACTCTTGACTATTTCGGTGCAAAAACATGCATGTTCTTGAAAATAGCTGGCATGGTCAGCCCATGAGTTCATGAAGCCTTATATTCTCCAGGAGGTGCTGGCAGCATAAAGCAGCTTTACTGCTTCCCCATGCTTTTGTTTCCACATCCTGCTTAAGTACATGCTGCAAACCCACTTGTGCAGAGACAGTTTTGCTCTTTATGTGAACAGTATGTAGTGCAGTGAAGAGCAGGAGTGTGGTCCAAGCTTCCAGGTGCACAATATAACACTAAAAGCTCAGCAACAACACACGAAGGTGATCAGGAGATAGGAATTATTTAAAAAAAAAAAGTAAAAATAAGCGGATAAGAAAGATTCAGATATTTATGCACCCGTTTGCTTCAGTACATGTAGAAACACTGAAAGTTAAAGATGAACAAAGCAATATTAACTTTGAAATTAATGCCAGTTCTGACAATGTGAGCTGCAGAAGCCCTGATGTCTACCATGGAGAAGATGTCCCTGATGTCCCACCTGCTGGGAGAAGACAAAACTGTGCAGCCAGGTAGCTTTTCTCATGGCAGGAGTGGGGCAACCAGAATTACCACGAGCTAATGGTACCAGACCTCATTCTGAGATGAGACCAGCCTCGGAAGTGCTGCCTGGACCATGAAAGACTGTATCAGATGTATGTTGTCATGGACAGTTCACCACAGTTCTTCTTCATTTAGTTATTCCCCAAGTCCACGGCATAGCTGCCCACAGCCTTGTCAAATTTACGTGCTAACGCTTTCAAACGTCGTGACCATCCCAAAACGCCTGGGGTGATACAAATGTGCCACCAGGGGTCAGGCTGAACACAGCACAACCAAGCAATATCCCGAGCTTGGGTCAGAAAACCCCTCTGTGCAACGTGCAGACAGAGCAGCTGCCAGAAACTTGGCCACAGGGTGTGGAGACGGCCCAACCTGAGTGGAGTCTGGAGTTAACCCAGTCAACCCGCGTGGGGTTTCAAGTTCTCAGCAGAACGGAGTCTGGAGGTTGTGTCAGGTTGTCTGGAGCCTGTCTATTCTGCTGATGCCATCTACTGGCTAAATCATTACCTAGCCATGGCAGGTGGGAAGAGCCTGCAGAGAAGTAGGTGCACATCTTACGTCCTTGCTGTGGGAAAGCTGACAGGCTTGTAAACCGTGAGAGTGCTGATCGTGGGGAACAACCAGCAAAAGACTAAAGTATGCATGCACACAGTCCCTTCCTAGCCCTTCTATATCTGCCCTAGTAGAAGTGCTGGGAAATGAAGCTTTGAAGGGATTTTTTGCCCCCCTCCCTCCCATCTCAAACTGCCTTTTAATGTTCCTTCCTTACATATTCAGCATAGACCCACTCATGGGATGCAACTCACCAGAACTGAAGCTATCCCAAGCTGGAAAACAGTGCTGCCTCTGCAAAGTGAATCTGTTCTGGTGCCTGGTATTGCTGTGGGGGCAGCTCTGGCAATGTTCTGCTGGTGAGCGCTGTAGGTGGCACAGTGCGGGCAGCTGGGTGTGCTTAGCCTTCTAGTGATCCCACAGTGGGCTGGGGGTGGGGGGTGGGGCAGAGGACTGCTCACTTCTCTCATTGATGTCCAACTCTCGGGCACTTCAAGGAGCTCTGAACTCGAGTGTTTCCTGCAGACTGAGAGAAACCTACAGTACAAGCAAGCAACAGTGTGACCTGCAGTCAGATTTTAGCACACCAGCTCTCCCAGAAGAGTAGAGAGCCAGAGGAAGAGCGAACTTACAGGGTAACCAAACCACTGTGCACGTTTAAGTGCAGCTACTTAGCCAATGTAAAATCTAAATTACCAGACAATGAAACACTGCAACAGTGTGACAGAAGCTAAGAAAAGTCAAAGCATCTAAACCTTCTGTTTTTAAGATTCCATGATCGTGAATCATGTACATTTGCCAGTCAGTAGTACTGACTAAAATTTTAAGATGTGGTCTATGATGTATCTTGAAAAGCAACAGAGGAGGCCCAGAGGAGTTGTACTACTGAGACACTTTTAAAAATGGGAGCCAATTGCTTTTGAGTATGTCTATCCTAAATGCCATATTGTGGCAGTAACTGTGCTGATGTGATGATCTAAGGATTTACAGGAACTGATACTATCTTCTGTTAGATGCACTGATCTAAGCAGATGATACTGCTTAATTTGTTTGGTTTCCCACCCCACCTCCCCGACCCTCTTCATGCTGTGTGATCCCTTTTGCAGACAGATAATCTGATATCTGAGAAAAATAATCTTTCCACAGTGTTGCAGAAGGGGTGTCGCAGCTGTGTTGCAGAAGGGGTGTCACAGCTGTGGTGGCCTTGGCTGGTACAGCCATGTGTTCCAATGACAATATTACTTCTCCCTACAACTCTGACCTCACTTTTAGCCACAGATCCCTTTTTAGGAACGCAGCCTGATCTCTCCAGTAGCACTGGCACTGTCTTGCCTGGGCCCCATATACTTACCATGTGAAAATCAAACTCTAGCCACATATATTAGCTCCAAATATCTTCAGACCTGGTTGCTCAAGATAATGGCCAGTCTTTTACTGTGAACTACAAGATGTACCATCTGCTAGACTTAAACTAAAAATGCCTTCATTAAAGAAATGCTAGCAAAATCCTTGTAATTAATGAAAAATATTGTAATCCAAATTTACATTGCCTGCAGTTCACTAATTGTGTCCTTCTGTCTTTCTATTTTTTTTAATTAAGATGTTAGCTATATTCTATTACAACTCCTTTTATTCTTGCATACCAGCTCCCTGTATAAACTTCAGTGTATTTTAATAATTCCTGAGATATCAAGCTGTAGCAAGTTATTTCTTTTCAGCCATTTTCCTCCCACAACCTCCCTCCTCATTGTAGTCTATGGACTTTGGCTGAAGGTTTTGTGCACATGGAGAGAAAATCAAGATGCGGTGGGAATAATAAGGAGCAAAGAGAGAAGGAGGGAGCAGAGCTGGTTCTGAGACAGACTTCTGTCGTGACCTCAGGAGTACTCCTACTTCACGGTTGTCATACCTAACATAAGCACATTTGAACTGGATCATCTCTTACAAAACATTTGTAGATCATCATGTCCAGTGGAAATCTGACTGACAGGAGCCTCGTTACATGAGTTTCTATATCAAGCAAACCGTACAATTATTTGCACTGCAATTTCTTGTGATATGATGATGCATCAAGCAGTTCTTCACTGCATTGCAATGTTACCACATTTCCTACTGAGTAATAAGGACTCCAAACATTGCCAATGGATGGTTGTAAATAGATAAACTAAAGTTTTGCAAAACTTCCAATAATTTCAACATTATTATGTGTGAGACATGATGCTCAATTAATATGAATCAAAAGCAATGGTAATAAGCCACTTTACCACAGGAAATAACTTAACCCAACATTCTTGCAATTGTATTTTATTTGATCATGCCTACTGACCCTCAACGTCTCTTCAACTGATGTTAAGTTTTACAAATGGCCAAAGAGAACATTCTCTTCTGACACAAAGTGACCTACCCTGCAAGTGTACTTTTAATAGCTAATTTCACAGAATAGTCAATGGAGCAGAAAGAATCTACACCTCCAGAAATTAATATATTGGGTGCTTACATTGCAAGGTTCCAAGAATCACCTTCATGCCTCGTGATCTGACGTACACAAAGGTGAAATGTCCTATGGCTGCTAGACCACTGAGTGGAACTGCTCAGGACAGAACTATCCATCACAGACAGACCTTTCTTTAATTTTGCTTGCAGTCTCAGGTGAAATTAACAGCAAAGCAAAGGATGGCAAGGACTTTAAAGGCACTGCTACTGCTGTAGAGCGAGGCCCAGTTAGAGACCATACAGCAATTAGGTTTTATTTGCTGCTCAAAAAGCCACTCAATGAAGATGTTCCTTCCCCTTTTTGGGAAAAGAAGGCATTACTGTGTATTTCTTAATTCATTTGATCTTGAGCTATTTATGGAGTGGTGTCCTATTCCAGCTAATAGCACATATCTGAAAAGGAGAATAAGTTCAAAGGTGTGGTTTGAATACCCATTTCAACATTAGGAAATACTCCATTTCCTTCCCAAACAGGATCTTAGAAAATATGAAGAGCCAATGTGATGTTGGCTTAGAAGTACAAAGATCTGCTCAAACATTTCTATGCTGGACAATGAAAAATGACCATACACATTTGCTTTCGTACAACAGCACAGGACTATAGATACGGCTTAGCTTTTAGCTGGGATTCCAAAGAAGATGAGGTGTATTCAGTTCCTGCTTTCTAGCAGCTTTTAAAACCACATTGGCCAACTTCATCTAAATTTGACTGCAGGGTAAGCTTTCAGTCACACTCAGTTCTAAAAAACTTGTGAAAAAGGGACGGTAAAATAGAGCTGCCAGACACCAATCTGTTCCTCTAAAAAAGGCTGGGCAAGCATATTATTCAGTGCCAGAGAACTTTAACAGAAAAGAGCTTTAAGAATGCCACAACAACAGGAAAAGGGTCAGGCCCTCCACATTTTTAGACATTAATAATGCAGTCAGAAGCACAAAGTCCTGCTGGAGCATGTCCAAAGAAGAGCAACGAAGCTAGTGAAGGGTCTAGAGCACAAGTCTTATGAGGAGCAGCTGAGGGAACTGGGGTTGTTTAGTCTGGAGAAAAGGAGGCTGGGGGGTGACCTTATTGCTCTCTACAACTATCTGAAAGGATGTTGTAGCGAGGTGGGTGTTGGTCTCTTCTCCCAGGTAACAAGTGAAACTGGCTCAAGTTGTACCAGCAGAGGTTTAGACTGGATATTAGGAAAAATTTCTTCACCAGAAGGGTTGTCAGGCACTGGAACAGGCTGCCCAGGGAATTGGTGGAGTCACCATCCCCGCAGGTATTTAAAAGACGTGTAGACGTGGCGCTTAGGGACATGGTTTCGTGGTGGACTTGGCAGTGTTAGGTTTACAGTTGGACTCGGTGATCTTAAAGCTCTCTTCGAACCTAAATGATTCTATGTTTCTATGATTCTGTGAAACTGGGTTGCTGTTTCTGAGGAAGTTGTGAACAGGTCCACTAGTCCTTGCTCCATAATACTGCTCTGACAGTAGGTACAGAGACCTCTTGATTTCACAGGGCAATGGGAAAGACAGAATCTAAAATACACAGCTGAGGCAAAACAGCAATTACAGACAAAAGATTCATGAGCTTCAGTGGAGAGTATAATGGAGAGAAGAGTTGTCCTCAGTCCTGGCTCTCAACTGGAAGGAGATGCGGTTTTTCTGGGCAGAAAATGATTCTTCAGTTGGGCTGGCCTTCCTGCGACACCTAAAATACTCATAGCAAAAATCTGATCATCTCTTAAAAGACTGTAGGTCATTAGTGTTGTGACCTTCATGACACTGTGAATAAAACTCTACCAACATAGACTACCTTTCTACCTTATATGGTATTTAAAGTCAGGATAACTTTCTATTCTGCCGTCTGAGGATGACCTAAATCTATATATGCACAGCCCAATTTATGGTGATATTTATTCCTGAAGACAATTGCTAAAAAGTCACGTAGTATAGCTCTAAATCCATAATAGAGCCCAAGGAACAAAACCCCGTCTCTGTTCTCTACTCAGTGTGTTATTGAGGTAAATTGATGACTCCCACACAGTAATGCAAGTCACCAGTGCAGTCAGCTTATCAGTAATTAGCATTGCATAGACATAAAATAAAAAGAAAATTAATTCCTGAGTTTTAAAGCTCCTGTGGTGCTTTCTCAGGGACAAATTGTCTGTAGCATAATTTTGCAGTACAGCATATAAGGATGTGTGTGACTTACAGAGCCATCTTAGTGCTCCAGGGAGTTGAGACTTTCACTATACTTAACTGAAGGGACATGGTAACAGCTGATTAACTGTTTGGGACAGAAGGAACCCCCAGATTTAAATTTCCAGATGGCCTGTGAAGCTTCTTTCATATGGTCTCTGGGGATAACACCTTGGTATTTGATAACTTCTTATTTCCTGGCTCTTTTGCTGGCTTGCAACGGAACCTTGTATAAGTTGCTTTAGTATACTGCCATTAGCTCACTTTTCCCACCTTGTAAAGTGCAGATATTTACACTGACTTCTTTTGGAAAATTCTTTCAGCTATGCTAGGTTTTTGCAATCAGTGTTTTCCCCATCACTAATACAAGGCACAGATATAGATACCAGTACTGCAACTTGAAAATCAAATTACACATATATGTCAACAAAGAGGGTACAAATCCAGTGAACCAAAATATATAACGAGCATCTTTCAGCTGAGGAATAGGTTTGTGTGAAACAAGCTTTCAGTAGCAGTTCTGGCTTCAACAAAACATGCATTAAGTTTAAAATGCAGTCAACTACATAAAAGTCTTATCTTCTAGCACTGCAAACAACCTGCCTTATCATCTTCATTATCTGTCCCTCCTTTCACCTTTGTCATAGAGCTTTTGGATTAAATATAGCAGTTAAGCACAGTTTCTCTGAAGCATTCCCAAAGTGAAATTTTGTGAAAGTAAATAACTCAGGGCAAGCAATTGAAATGCAAAAGTTTCTCCTTAAATTCTAACAGGAAGGTTTCAGCACCAGAATCCCCATCTAACTCCCTTCCCAAAGCTAGCTGGCTAGCAGTCCTGGCAGCTGGTAAATAAATGACGTACATGGGCAGCAGATTTTTAGTTTGGCAGAACTTGTTAGTGAAATTTCAACAAATGCCCCCCACAGGCTTTTCCATTTATGGAGGATGTGGCTTAGCTGACACTTGGATTATTCCAGCAAGTCTTCAGAAGTCTTAGTGGCTTGAGAGAAGTTGTGCTTTATGGCCCCAGATTTAGTGCTGTCCAGCTTCTCTATTACTCACACCTTCCCACCCTCCAATCCTTTTGACTCCTGTTTGTACAGGGAGCAGCAGCACGGCGCTATGAGCTGCCTGGGTGGCTGCAGCGGGCAGGGTGATGCTCTCTCTGACATTCTACATGGGCACTACGCTGGCAAGCAGCAACATGCAGTGTTTTCAAGGTGTATCTGCTAACCAAGTCATGTATGATCCTTCTGAGGACTCCCTGTCTCTGCTCATTGCCCTTTCCCCAAGTATTCACCTCTCCAGAAGGCTCTCTGCACACTGTAAAATCCTTGAGACCTACATAGCCAACTACTAAACTGATCTCTGTTCTATCTTATTTGATGATGAAAGGCCATACTCCCCTTCTGCAACATTTTTCTGGGAGACACATGCCACAGACTTTGGGAAATACTTTTCAGAGTAGACACAGTCTTCCCCTACCAGTAAGACAGCAGACAATTTTCTAGAGCTGAGCATCCGAATACCGCTCCATGGTTCTTTACTGGGGAACCCAAATGATTTTAAGAAATTTAAAAAATTGCTCACCTACAAAGCACTACCTCAGCTCTGGGGCAGACTACAACTCGAGGCACCACTTCATGTCTTCTGTCCAGAGAGGAGCTATAACTGTGTGCTGAGGAAACTCCTCTCTGCTAAAACCAAACTGGATCCCAAAGATCACTTTAGAAATGTGTAAATAAGACAATGGATGAAAGGCCAGGCTAAGAGTAAGAGATGGGGGGATAGGGGAGACAGTTAATTAGCTGCCAGTGCAAAGCATCCAGTTTGAAAACAGAGGGACTCATATTTGAACTCTTACCTGGGAGCCCCATGCCAATGGTGGAGGTATCACTATGTACAATACTGCCAGAAAGTGCAACTTCATCTCCCCCTCTGCTGACTCACAAAAAAAGATATTTTAGATAGGCACACACTGGTTTAACATTCGTGAGGAAGATTATTTTAATCACTGATACTTTACACAGATTTGTATCTGACCATTAATCTACCGTTCCAAAGGAGATATTTGAGGAATAATGTAGGGCCAGCACATCCAGCTTATCTCTTTCAGACATGAAGTTTGCAGAACTGTGGGACATTACCTGAGCAAAAGTGCCTCTGCTATCCACAGGCTGACGAAACTATCACTGCTGGCAACTCCAAGTGAAAATGGCTCTCACAACACATGAACAGATACAGGACACTGAGATATGAACAGTGAGAAATGATCTTGTTGCAAGAAGTAAAAGGGCTGTTGGTCTCTCAGATTAGAAATTACATCCTTGCCCATTCAGCACAGCTGTGAATAATAATATTAGAGAATCAGATCCTGCCTAACATCTGTTGCTTGGCCTTGTTTTGAAGCATTCAGTAAAGAAAAGCTCCCTATTTGCCTGTGCTACCACATGTGCAAATCAAAAGCAGCACCTGGTCCTCTCTGATATTTCACCTCCCTCCTCAAATGCGAAGACCATGCATACATGGTCATCCCACAGTTTCTCACCTTGTAATTGGCAAATGTAAAAGCAGCCTAGTGCTGGCCAGGCAATTCTAATATGTTTTAAAAGCATACCATACATTCATTTCCCATAACATCTTAACTGTAGCTTAATATGAACACTCAACAGGAATACAGAGTACAAAAACAGGTAATACAGACTGTGTTAAAAATCAAACAGAATGGAAGAGACTTCTTACTTGCTGATGCACAGGCAATTTTCAGTTAGTGCTACTATGATTCAGTACTCCAAATCAATACTTCTTTAAAAGGATATATCAGTAATTTTTTCAGCTGTATATTCAAGGCTTTCTGGCATATATCCTCCCTCCACTTGCATCCACTTCATATAAAAATACACTGACAGCAAAGAGAAGATTACTTGTTCAAATACTAAGAAGTCACTCATGTTCAATTATGGATTCCACATATTAGCACTGGCAACCGCACTGGCAAGTAAGTGTCTTCAACACTGTGACTTATAATTGGCCATCGGAGAAACTCTCTTCAGATAAGGTTTGCAGTGTTATTAAATCACTAGATGGCGATGTAACAAGGAGCTTTACAGTACTGCTGATGTTTTTGGGACAGAAAATTTTTTTTGTGTAAGGAAAGAGTTAATTTCAAGTGGAAGAAGTGGGAACGGGCACAATGTAAGGGGAGAACATTATGTTTTGCTTTAAGTGAACTTGAATAAAGGCTCCATTTGGATGAAAAAAGTCAGTGGAAGATTTTGAGTTAAAAGATTTCTCCAAAATCTGCATAAAAAGATTATTTTTAATACAAGTTCTATTTTTTAAAGGTCCTATAAGGGGTCATTAGGTATTGGAAGAAACGCTACCATAGTGACACAATGACTTCCTGAAGCAGAGACTATGACACAGTGACCCTATTCACTTGTGTGTCTGTTCTTTGAAATAAATATGCTTTAAACCTATTTTACCTTCCAAAATTCCCTCAGAAACAAGAAAGAGACAAAGACAAGATGAAAATTTGAGGCACTTTTCTCTAAAGCCAAAAATATACAACTTTTCCATCTGTCGCTGCTAAAACTGGTATCATTGAAGTGATGCTTTATTGAGGTTAACAGGTTAACTTGTGTGCACTCACTTGCCACTGCCAATAAAGAAGAGTTATACACTGACTCAAACAGTAAGTATTTGGCACCTATAAATTATGAAATTATTTCCAAGTATGGGACAGCAGCTGCTGCAAGTCTACATAAAACTGCAGAAACCTAAGACTGGGAAAGAAAGGAGGAGAAATGTGAATCCCATTACACGGTGTGAGATGCATACTTGAAACTTATGACAGAGAAAATGCTGCAAGAGATTGAAGTCAAAAGATAAATTAAAATTCCACATAACTGTTGATACCACAGAAAGCTCCAACCAGTTCAGTGTCTGCAAGTTCTGGGATTGAATACTGTGACTTTCGTCCTTTCCAAGTCTACTGTGGGCTTCTTTTCTGGGTCATCTAAGGAGTGTGCATCAGCTAGGTTAGACGCAGATGTCTGTCTGCAGACCAATGGCTTTGGGACAGCACATCCCGAAGCAGCAGTTCCACATGTTGTGGTACTTCTGGAGCAAAGAGCAGCAGCAGGGAAGGTGGAAAAGGGAGCTCCCGGGGCCGGATAAAGGGATGGGGGCACATTGTCCTGGCAGCATCCACTACCACCACAAAGAGAAGTCATATGAGAAGTTCTGCTGCAGAAAGGATGAAGTAAAATAAGTTAATGCACAAAGCAGCTGGCTTTAGGGAAGAAGGATTTCCTGAGATGCAGCTTCTCTCTTTTTTGAAAGCCTGACCAAACATTTATTCCACAATATTTTTGAGTTTTTGAAATAAATCCAAGTGTATTGCATACG
>NW_008824033.1:171597-172261 GCF_000699105.1 Pygoscelis adeliae | reverse complement strand
ATCATTCACATAGAGCTTTGCCTTATAAAGGTCATCTAGAAAACATGCACCAATAGAAAAAGTTTTCACTACTTCTTTGAGTATGTGAATGTTTAAAGCTTACCCAGGAAAAGAAGCTGTCAGCTTTTCGTCTTTCTCAGATCATCACTGGTAGAGTGTGAAAAGAGTTCAAGACTCACTGTTCAACTCCACGTTGCATTATGACAAATAGCCAGTTTTTAATGGCTAGTGCAGCCAAATTGTGTGTGACGGTGTGCTCCCCCACCCAACCTGGTGTGCTCCCCTGCCCAACCTGACCTTTATCTCCTGTAACACTCCTCAAGCGACAACTACCAGGGGTGGTCCTTAATGGATACTGATAGTGATAGCTGGTCCATTCGAAGTGGATTCAGGAGCCAGATAACAACACAATAACCAAGAGTTATTGTGGGAAATAGGCCCGCCTAACCACAGTTATTGGTATGCAAATACGACTATGAGTCAGCCATCTTATCCCTATAAATAGTGAACAGCGCAAGAGCCCTTTGAGCTCCCCTGCATGGCAGCAGGCTGCACAACGGGATCTCCCCTTGAGTAGAATCATACAATCATTAAGGTTGGAAAAGACCTCTAAGATCATCGAGTCCAACCGTCAACCCAACACCACCATGCCCACTAAACCAAG
>NW_008824033.1:163023-170637 GCF_000699105.1 Pygoscelis adeliae | reverse complement strand
GAGACGGTGTCAAAGGCCTTACTGAAGTCCAGGTAGACCACATCCACAGCCTTTCCCTCCTCCACTAGGCGGGTCACCTGGTTATAGAAGGAGATGAGGTTGGTCAAGCAGGACCTGCCTCTCATGAACCTGTGCTGGCTGGTTGTCCCACACATGCCTTGTGAGCGCCCTCAAGATGAACTGCTCCATTATCTTCCCTGGCACCGAGGTCAGGCTGACAGGCCTGTAGTTCCCCGGATCCTCCTTCCGGCCCTTCTTGTAGATGGGTGTCACAAGTCGTCCCGGACCTCCCCCGTTAACCAGGACTCCTGATAAATGATGGAGAGCGGCTTGGCGAGCTCCTCTGCCAGCTCCCTCAGCGCTCTCAGGTGGATCCCATCCAGCCCCATAGACTTGTGAGCATCCAGGTGGTGTAGCAGGTCGTTAACTGCTTCTTGGATTATGGGGAGTTTATCCTGCTCGCCATCCCTGTCTTCCAGCTCAGGGGGCTGAGTACCCTGAGGATCACTGGTCTGCCTGTTGAAGACTGAGGCAAAGAAGGCATTAAGTACCTCAGCCTTTTCCTCATCCTCGGTGACAATGTTCCCCCCCCCTGCATACAATAAAGGATGGAGATTCTCCTTGGCAAAGGAGTAGGGACGCCTCTCAAGGTTACTACTTGAGGCTGAGAGATTCCTTGCCGCCACAGATCCTCAGTAAGTGACTAATAGCATGCTAAACTTTGAAATCTTAGCTAAAAGTGATATAAAGGATTAATTGTACGTATATAATCCTTTTGACATAAACCGTTGACCAAGTCTGGGACTAGGATTGGATCCAGCTGCACGTAGATTCCTCTCTGAGGAGGAATCTAGAAAGCAAGGGGGTCCTTTCTGAACCTCATGGCTCAACAGGAGGGTCTCCCTGACAGTTTTGTCTGACCCTGTCCTCTATGCAGTAAATAATCAAATGTACCTTGCCATCGAATCTTGTTAAATCACTGTTGCATTTACCATTGAACTCTCACTCACTGTTTTCTATCAATAAAGTGTATTGTTGCTTCTCTCTTAGGAGTGAAGTGCAGTCTCGCTTTCCTCTGCAACAAATTGGCAAGGATTTCCTAAAAAGGCCTAAACAACAACAAACCTTCTGCCAGAATTCAGCTGACTACTATGATCCCTGAATCAGGGGGAACAAACAGAGATATGCAGAATCCCCTAAATGCACATAATATTTCATGCTTCACAGTCAAGAAGCCTGCAACTTAAGTTAGGTCAGTGGAGCAAACCAAGGCCATTAATCTTTTCCAGTAGCTGAGGCTTCTGAAAGGCAGAAAAATTAAGGGCAACATCCTAACTGTCTGCCAGTTTCAGTGGTTTTGATCTGACAACAGAGAATAACAAGGTAACACTTTGAAATTATTTACCAATTGGTCCCACGTATGTGGGAACAAGGGGATTTAGGATCACAGCATGCTTGGAGGTTATGCTAGAAGTTTGAGAATCACTTCCCACTGCAGTATGGTTAATCAGATATAGACAATGCAAACACAAGTCTATCATTTTGGAGTTACACAAAGAAAGTCAGAAAATGTCAGTGAGGGAAGGTGCAGAGATGTAGGACACAGACTGCGGTCACTGTGTTTTCATATGCAGAATCTGAACACCTCCTAATATATTAGTACTCAAAAGCAGCTGACACCCTTCCTTCCCACCAATAGCTTGCACACAATTAGACACAGGAGCAGGGCAGTGCTGGGGAAAAGGAGTCAAGTACGGTGAGGACAGAAACATGGGGGTTACTCCCTAGAGAGACAGTTGGGAACTGCCTGTGTACATGTAAAACACTTTTGCTTGTGTTTTTGAAAGATAACACATGGGCAGGTGCTTGAAAGTATAGCAAAGCTGAAAGTATAGCAAAGCCAATAAAAAGTAATCTAGCTGAGCAGGAAATTTTGGGAGTCCTCGTTCCTATAAACACCCTTCTAGTCATCCCCAGGCAGTCATATGTTCTCCATTGCTGCAGAACCTGAGTGCCTCATAATTTTATCTCTCGTCAGTTTATGATAGCAGAAGAATTGTTACCTCTGTTTTCACATTTCTCTGGGTCAGAAAAGCTGAGATCCTTGAAGGTATTTAAATGCTGCTTCTCACATACAGATTAGAGATGTGATCAATGATAGTTCAAAACCGGAATAACCCTGACGATCTGAGAGAGAGCCCACACAACTTCTCCAGGGCATATACAAAGTCTGGAACTGGGGAAAAAAAACAACAAACCAAACAACAAACCCAACAGTATTTTGGTTCTTCAGGTGGTGTTTGACCACCCCAGTCTGGGAATGGTGAGCTTGCCAGGACTGATTTCCACTAGCTCATCTTGCTCCTAGCCCAGGTTCCCAAGCTTTTTATGGCATATATATCCCAGCAGATGAAATGGGAGTCCAGTGTCTCAACACCTCTGTGGATCTGATTTTGTAAATTGCCACGCAGCCACTTTCTGTAGATGTCTTTTTATAAAATAGACACCGTTTTTATCATCTCAGAATACAGCCAGCGCCTCTCAGTTAAGTGTATTTTCATTTTTAATACAGTTAGATCTGCCCGTCCTTTTTCTATGTCAGAAACAAGAATGGAAGACATGGGTGCCTTTCCAGAAATCTGTAAAAGCAACAGAAAAGGCAGGCATCTCCCAGACCTCTGCACTGGAGAGCTCCTGAATTACTTAAGTAAATTAAGTATTGATCACTTTTCATGCAAACTTTTTTTAGTCTGAATAGGTGGCCTGGACAGAGAATTAGGATTGCAGTTTTTCTCCTGATTTAACCAGGTTGTTTAAATAACAATTTACTGGAGAGAGAGAACCCAAATCTTTACACAACCTTGTAACTTCTGAGGTGGAAGGGAAATGGCAAGGAGAGGGAAACGGGAAATCAATCAATGCATTGATTTTAACACATGGGGATCCCATTTTTGTGGAAGAAACTAAATCTTGCCAATGATTCAACAAGCGAATCTTCTCTCCCTACCAGAGATGGATATTGACACCCAGCTTTCATAACAGTGATACTTCCTTCAGCTGCAGGTGTAGTGAAAGAAACGAAAAGGTTGAGATTTAGCTCAAATTAACAGAGAAAAATTCTGTTGTCAATCAACTCCTCCTTAAATCACTAGTCCCAACACATCAGGGCACTTTTCAGACCCAACTATACAGGGAAAAAAGCCATAATCTACATGGATATCACTGTAGTTTTCTGCAGACATTTCCATTTCTGTTCCTGTATGGGACTCACAGATAGCAAAGGCATGGAGGACACTACAGACATATACAGGATTTGGCATAATGGGAGGAAAACCTAGGGGTTGGACAAAGCATAGAACTTGCAAAAATTGTGACACCTTGAAATATGGTGTGTTCAATGACAAACTAATTACTGAAACGAAAATCATTAACAACTACAGGCCACATGCTACTCACCACAACTTTTGCGGCTGGATCATCTCTTCCTTGTGCATTATACAGGCCAGAATTCAGCCTTAAGAGTCCCTGATAACCTTTGACAACTCACAGGTAACCATTAACCTCACAACAACTTAGGCACATTAAAAAAGGAGACTATGTTCAGGTGTTCAGCTTCACACTCAAGTACCAAACAGTTGGAACTGACGTGGCACAAGCACAAGTCGTTGTTAGGCTTAGGTGGCCTAGTTCCCCTACAGGCAACGCAAGCAGGAAAGGAACTGCACCCAAAGGGGGAGGATGGCTAAACTTCCTTCTCTACCTTCTTTCTTTTTTTTTTTTTTTAATAGCATTTACATTTCACTTAGGTCCTCAGAGTTGGACCTTCACAAGCCTTAGAAAACACAGCAACACTGAACCTGGCTTAACTTTTCGGTGAGAGCCTTCACCTGTGTGCCACTGGACTGGTATTTCTAGTATTCCTGATCATCTTTCTGCCCTAGCTGCTTAAAAAAACATATTGAGAGATCATATATCAAAATAAACACACTTTTCACTTTGCTACCTTGTTAACGGACTCCTGCTGTTTCTGTAGTCCAGCAGACTGATGCAAAGCCCTTCAAGACACATATTGTCATTATGGACTGACAGTCATCTACCAAAGCTGGCCAAAACTAATTTGCGGGAAAGGTGATAGTTTCTCTGCCAGCTTGTATAGCAAGTACAAGTCATCCACAAGGCTGGGAGTTAGGTGACAAAGCTAATTAAAATGTGCTGCGTGCATCACCAGGCAGTATGATTCACTACCATTTATTCAAAGCCATTCCTCCAGCAAATAAGAAAAAGTGTGCATGATTGCAGTGCGCACGCCTGTCAGTGCTCTCGGTTCTTCAAAGTATTTGTAGTGCCAAGCAGACAGTATTCTTACTAGACCACTGATGATAATTGATCTGTTAGGATGCAAACTAGCCAATTAGATTTTTTTTCTTGGGTCTAACGTCCAATGTGATTTTCCAAAGCCTTTCACGCTTCTGAGTTTAGCTGCCTTTTCCTAGTTATCTCCTACCACCAGAGAGGGACTAATCAATGCTTTAAGAAATCAGAGTTCAGTAAAGCTGGCTAAAGTTAAGAACCTTTGTTCATTAATTGCTTTGAAATTGTCCACACTGGTTTTCAATCTGGATGCACATGGTGAATTATTCTATATTACGTTGCTTGTCCTCTTTAAACAGTGGTTTATGTTACTTACACAGATTATAAACATAGCAATCAAATATACAATTCGAAATGTAGGAAATTGCATGAATGGCTTTTTTCTCTAACTATGATGGGATGATTTATGTCACCAACAACTGAAGAAATAGAAATTTTATAATCAAGGGAGGTACTTCGAAACCAGCTTTTCATGAATCTTCAAGCTCACTGTCCTCTCTTTTTCCAATTAGCTTATCTCAGTATGGCTAGAATATATAGACACAGGAAAAAAAAAAAGAAAAAAAGCATGGGAGATTACCTGCACAGCTGAATCCAATTTATTTTTTTAATTTCAACATTTCAATTTCCTACCCTTTCCATTATATCTTTGGCTCTCAAAGCTTAGTGTAAAAAAATTGAAGGCAGATGACTAAGGCTACGCAAATCAACACGTCAATAATATCTTCTATGATTTCAGTTTTCTCTCTTCATTATACTCAGTTCTAGTTGTAAGAAACATTACATGTATTTTTTATTTTATTAGGAAAGAAAGAACTTTTTTTCTTTGATAAGCAATTCCTCCAACAACCCTGTAATGGTAAATTCAAAGTTTCAGCATGCTGCATTCTGGGAGCAACGCCAGCGACAGACTGGAGAATCTAGGGTAGCTTTCAGTATCTCTTCAATCCCATATGGAGATACTTCAAAACAGAAGCAGAGGTGTGCAATTTATAGTCACAGTATAGGCTCAGTCTCCCCCACTGAAGTGACACGCAGAACTTGGTCACCAAACGGCAGCACATGCACCACCCACTCCTCTGCTGTGTTGCTGTTTCCTGGTTTTTTTCAGACATCTGTCAGTGATTATTAGCCACAACGACTGTAATGAGCTAGATATATTTTCTATTTAAAGGGCGCTAAGTACAAGTAGATTTTTGGTTCAGATTACACGCACAGGCTTACTGGCTGAAAAAATATCTGTCATCTGTCCAAGTTTATGAGAAGAGCTGTTGAGTGCCTCCTCCCGGCAGTACTGCAGACTGGACTATCTGTCCTAGCAATGTGGGCAACATTTCTCCCAAACAGGACACAAACAGGATGCGGCAGCCTCCAGCATTGTGCATCCCCTACCTCCCACCACGCCACAGCTTGCTTGTGAAGGATGTGTCTAGGAAACCTATGGGACTCAGCCATTGTGTATTGCATGCCAGAAGTATTCCTGTGAAACGCTGGCGGTATTTTCACCTCCTGCGGGAGGCTTGATTTCATAGATGGTCCCAGAGGGAGGAAAAAGCGGCTAGCCTGCTCTCTGATCAGAGCATAAGGAGGACCAAAGTGATTCAAAACTGCCCCCAGGCCCCCAGTCAAACCTTGATATTTGCATCTGACAGACACCTCTTGGTTGTTGCCTGTGGCTTTGCCTTTGTTGCTTTGTAGCTTGGTTGTGCAGGGCTTTGCCTTCCAGCCACACATCTGCGCTCCCATCAACACCTGCAAGAAAGGGCAACAGCAAGGCGGCTTCTGTGTGACTTTCTCTCCTCACCTTAAGTGTGCCAGAAAACAGTGCAGAGTAACGCCTATGCTCTGAACCCCCTTTTTTTTAACATGGCTCCTACTGGCAGGTACTAACAGAGCACATAGATTGTACGGTGCCTGCATAGCCTGGCCCTGCCCCCAGCAATGGCCTGCTGGGCAGGGGCTGGAAGGCCAGTATACTGCTTCAACTCGAGCCACTTGAGAGACAAAGCAAACCACATCCTTGTTCTCCCAAAGGCTGCACAGCATGTGTGAGAGGAGGGCTTTTTTGTTACACCCAGGTTTTGTGCATAGCATTTATCCTTCCAGAGTTACAATTTTCATAGTAATAGCTCTTTGAAGGCAGACTATTTGCTCTGTTAAACCCTGCAGCTCTGCCTATCTGCAGCAGATTTATCAGATACTGCTATTACTATAATGCATTTTAATTTCTTTCACTGAAGTTATAGGGAGAACAGCACTCTTGGGATGAGCTATGCAAGCTGCTACATGAGTCACCCCAGGAAAGAAACAGAACATTTGTAGCTGCATTATCTTTTTCTTCAGAAAAAAAATCAGCTTTGCTGGTCCCTGGGCAAAACTTTTTGGGGCCTGCCTCAGATGTGCAATGAACTACACAACTGCTGTGTCATGCTAATGTTTCTGTGACTGATAACGGCTTAGGTTAAGAGGAAAACCTTCTGAGAAAAGATATGGAAGCCTCAAAAAACACAGGAAGAATAATACAGCCTGAGAATATAAACACATGATCTGGACTTCAAAACACTCATAAGAAATTAATAACTGTCAGCTAGCAGGACAATCCCTCCTTAGTGTTTCCCCTGCTTCTTCTGGGAGAAACAAGCATAGTAATAAACTCTCTTTATGATCCTTAAAGACTGGCAAAGGCAGGGTTCTTAGCAGGAGATTTAAGGGCCACTGGAAAACTATGTATAAAAAGCATCTCCCGTTCCATACTTTTCAATGTGAAGGAGGCCTGACCTCACCCCTGTAGAAGTCACAGCAGACAGCTTTCTCACAGTATTTCCTACTCAGCTCCCCTGCCACCAGACCTCTGCAGTCCACCTGGGTCTCTGAGCCCCAGGCTGACAGCAGATCCAGCTCCAGGGACCAGATGGTTACAATACCTATCAGCAACTGAGGTCAAGGTGTCTTTCACCTCCTGCTCTCAATGCCGGGAAAGTGAGGATTTGATTCAAAGTCCATGGAGAGTAATGGGAACCGTTTCATTGAATCAGTCATGTTATTCCATGGATTAAAGACCTAAACGGTGACATTTTCACTCTGATTTCCCAGGAATAAAGTAAAAGCAATGCTGCCAGAACAATGGGGGAAGGATCAGAAAAATGCTGTTCCAGGGATGAAGAGAAGCAAGCTAAGCAGTGTATGTAAAGGTTTCGCTTATATGCCTTTCCAGCCACCTGGGGAACATGGATTTGATTATCA
>NW_008824033.1:152887-162980 GCF_000699105.1 Pygoscelis adeliae | reverse complement strand
ATGTGCACACTGCATGAAGTTTTCTGAAATATCAGGCATGAATCTAGCTCGGATCCCACTATTAGCTTCATTAGAGAATAGATTCAGGCCAGTGCCATTTCTGTAGAAAACATTATTCCAAGATGTTCCTTTGAAACAGGATTTATTCAGCAAATAAGGCAGATTGGTCCTTTGCAAGTAGATTCAATCATGTGTAAGCACAAGAAGGGCAGGCAAGCTCCAAGCTGTAGCCAACAATCAGCAGGTACATCCTGTTTGCACCTTTCCCAACT
Organism: Pygoscelis adeliae; assembly: GCF_000699105.1. Classification (NCBI taxonomy): domain Eukaryota; kingdom Metazoa; phylum Chordata; class Aves; order Sphenisciformes; family Spheniscidae; genus Pygoscelis; species Pygoscelis adeliae. Next base: position 162,708 of record NW_008824033.1, on the reverse strand, counting down.
AGTAACATGTGGCTGTAACACCATGAGAGCTCAGCTTGGTTCAGCCCTGGGACAACCGATAGGAAGTGCCATCTCTGTAGTAGGAAACATGTTTTTGCCTGTTTTGGGTATCCAGAGTCATCAGTGTCTTTTAGAGAGGAAAAAAGCACTTGCCCTGCCCCTCACACATTCTCACAGCTTAATGCATTTGACCTGGTTTAGCCAGCCCCCAGGGTATTCATGTCTACTGTTTGTAATTACACAGTGTCAAAGCATCCAGTGAGGATACCTCAGGGCTTGAAACAGGGCTAAATACATGCACAGGGCTTGAAAGTTGTTTTCAGTTATCCTCCCTGCCTATTACCCTTAAGACATTTATCAAACCAAGGTCTGCATCACTTTATAACTCAAGATGTCCAGTCAGTGCTGCTGACATGTGATTTTGCCCAGCAAATGCAACACTTGGCAGTGATGTGTGTTGCCTGCCAAGACACTAAGCAGCTGCGGCAGGTGCTGCAAGTTGAAGTAGAAGAGATGTAGTCTGCTGAGGGCTGACACCTTCCAAACAGAGTATCTGCACAGATTTCTGGGTGGCAAGCTGTCGTTACGAACACATACTGCTTTTATCCATTTCTTCCTCGTGTAGAGAAAGCAGGGGCTGGTCAGCAAAGGCAGTACGTCATTCAGCAGGGATGGGTTGGCAAGAAAACCGTGTCACAGGACAGGACACAATACAAAGCATTGTAAGTCATTCCTCAAGGGAATAGCTTGGCAGAAGGCAGAAGGTTTAACACATCTATAAATACAAAAAAGGTTCTTTCTTATACAATGGAGAGAAGAGGAATATCCTAAAGAAATATTTTGAGGAAGGAGACTGCAGAATGTTCACAGTGGGCCCCTTCAAACTGATCATCCCAGCTATGGAGAAATGCTGTGTTTTCTGTCTGAGGGCTGCTTACTGACTTCCCTTATTCAACAGAGTAGTGCCATTTCAGATCAGCAAGGACTTCCACTGACTTCAGTGCTCAGCAGCTGCACAAATGAAATTTTAAAGGCAGATTCGGAACTTACCCTGATGGATGCTATCAGCAAAGCCATTTGAAAAGACTCAGATCATTCCGTCAGATGGAATTTACACACATTAATATGTGTGCAAAGAAATAAGTCGAAAAATCCCTCTCCTCCCTGCACACTCAGAGAGCAGCTCTGCATTCATCATGCATTTTGACCATCTCACTGCAAACCCCTCTTTTCCTGGGATCCACGGGGGAAGAAAGTGTCAGGCTTTTTAATTGCAACACATCTATTCCCTGGCAAAGGCATTGGGAGTCTTGGAAGACCAAATCTTTACATTTCAGTAACAGAGAAAAGCTAACCTGAAAGTTTCTAGGGCCTTATATCTGTAACTAACAGATACAGTTTTATCTGTCCAAGTTCAGACTTTGTGTTAAACGAGCACTGCTTGCCTCCACAAGCAAGCAGTGTATTTCCTGGGTTGTATCCTTCCCATTTCTGAATCTTTTACAGTTAGGCCCAGAGCATATGTGGGAAGCTGTGAGGCTCTTGCAAGTCAGCTCTGCCAAATATTTATAGGCTGTAGTTTTTGAATGGGTGATGCAGCCTCCCTAGGACTGAAGACTGGATGACCTAAAGGCTGTGGTCAGTGCTCCTTTGGGAGCTGCACTACTTCAATGCAGATGAAGGATGAGGAAGATGGTGTTTTATTTCCAGCTCTGCCAAAGACCCTTTACAACACTTACCAGAGACCACTTCCACCTCTTTGTTTCCCTTTTCTTTGTGCTGGAGGTAGGGCAAGGTCTGTTCTTTTACACCCAGACTCCCCAGCAGCTAGGAGAGGTACAGCTGCACTAGCAGGAAAGATGCAATAGCAGGTTTTCCAGTATTCACCTGAGCAAACAGCTTGCTGGGAACACTATTGCCTCTAAACTTGGTTGTCCGCATGACAGCTTGTAGTGGTAACAGCGAAGACAACTTTCTTCAGGTTGGTGAGGCTCATACCACAGCCACCCTGTGATATGCCCTAAGAAGTTCTAACCATGAATTCATCCCAGTGCAACACCAGCCAGCTTATAGCTTTGCAGATTAGACTTAACTCCACCAGCAGTAGCAGATGGTTCTGTCCAGCATGGGAAGGTAAAAGTGTCCAATACTGTCAGCATAGGTGTGTTTCCATGTCTGCATGTTGAACAGGAGGGGTTCTTATCTTGGAGCTGTGTGCTTCTGGGGCCACTCCACTATGAATTGTGTTCAACAGTCTTTTCTTTACAGCAGAGAAAATCATGGGGGCAGAGAAGGAGATCTGGAGAGCCATATGTCTGTGTGTAAATAAAGGCCGTTTATAAGAATGATCACAAGAGATTGTCTGAAACTCAAGGGAAAATTTAACAGAAAACAGATTTCTCTCTTTGACCCCAAAGAAAAAAATATTAAACAGATAAACACTGACCCCTCCACACACATCTATGTAAATTTGGTTTTGCTCTATGAGTGCGTGTTTGTTGTATAGATATATAGGTGTGTGTGTGAGTGTGCGTGTGTGCATAGTTATAAATTTTTCAGAACTCCATGAGAAATACAGAGAGACAGAAAATCAAGAAAGATCCATTTGGATGCTGGCAAACTGAGATAATAGCACCCTGAAACCTGCTTAAGCCCTTATCTATACACAACACCCTGTTTCTACGAATGTACAGCATTAGAACATATGGATGGCCACTTTGAAGTAATGCAACACAATTTCAGCAGCCCCTAAATAAAACAAGCATTGTAGCCACACTAAAGGTGACATAGTACACACCTTATCTCCCCTCGGCACTTACTTCAAAATAACATGCGAACAGCACTACTGTCCTTCTGATGGTTGGGGAAGTAGGGTTATCCTGCTAGTTTCTGGTAGGGTTTGAATCATCTCTGCTCTTTCAGCAAAGATTTTACCTATATTGGCATAAATAAATTTGTATAGAAAGAAAAAGCTGTAGAACCTTCTTAGAGGGAGCATATATGGTAATGAAATTGAAAGTGTTGCACCACCAGTATTACATTGCCAGTGTAAGGAACTAATCATAACGTACAACTTTAAATCCGTCCAGTCTTTGGACATAAGGTGTGCAGTTCATCTAAAACTGAATGACTAGTTAAGAGAATCCTGTTTCACTGGTTTGATCCTCCATAGTCAGGAAAGCTTTCAACCTTCCTTTTACATGGGTGAGAGCAATGTCATCTTGTGGCAATGAGTGCCAAAAGTTCATTATCTGCTGTGTAAAAAAGATTTCCTTTTAGTTTCGCTCAGTGTCCCCTCCTGGTCTCACAAGGTGAGCAAGATTGAGCAGAAACCCTGAAATGTCTTATAATGCCCTACTTCACCGAGGGTTATCCTGGCACTGTCTCCACCCCTTGCCTAACTCGGAAAAGGGTATATTCATCCTCTATTTACAGACATCTCCCCAGCTCTGATTACTTCTGTTGCCTCTTTTCAAACTCTCTCCTTTTCAAACAGACCCAAGTGTAATGTTCAGGGCAAGGTTTTCCCTTTGTTTGATATAATTGCATTATCTTTATTTCAGCATAGTTTACATTTCATTCTGGTCCTTTCCTGCTTTAATACTCTGGTTCTCTTTTTCTCGATTGTTACACTTATTTATTACTGCACTGTGGGCTGTTGCAGTGACAGCCATTCAGTGGCAAGGAGCTCGGAGGGAAGATACTCCCCCCCCTTTCCTGCATCTTTCTACAATCTAGTCATCTATGGTTTTGTTTCCCTCCCTAGTAAGGCCTGATTTGGGCTTGTACCCTAAAGGAAGGGAAAGAAAAATGGAGGAAAACTCTGGTCAAGATTTTTTAAAAAAAGAAGTTATGTCTATGTGGTAGAATAATGTCCTTAGAACATCCTGACTTGTGAAGTAATGTTTTTATTACATCTAAGCCAAGAATTTACAAATACTTTTAAAAATGGGAAAGAATTAGACACATAAAAGATAATGCAACTGGCATGCGATAAGAGAGCTGATCTCCTAAGGCACCATCCTGTTAACCATTGCGGAACTCAGAGGAGCAACAGGCAAGCCAGGGAAAATCATCTTCATTCAGGGGTAAGCTAATTACAAAATTTGCTGCTTTGGGGAAAGAGGTTATGTGTTAAATATGTACTATACCAGTCCAGTTCCGTATAGCATGTTTACATTTTACACATACACTCTCTGAGCTGGTGCAAAACAGGAAAACTGGAAAAGCCTCTTGGAGTGTTTTAAAACACGCTATCTTCCCAGGCATAGATTTACCTGCAGGGATGGGGTGAGGGAGGGCTGTGAGAAGGAAAGGCGTTAAGTGCTAGTTAAGTTCCCACATCAGCACTTCTGACTCAGCACACACCGTCACTGCTCAGCGTGAGGTCTAGCCACCTTTTACCCTGCTCAGATTTGGGTCATCTTCATGGCTTTCCATGTTCATTTAGGCAAGGGTCCAGCACTACTCTTAATCGCGCTGTTGACTTCAGATATTCAAATTTCTGTAGCGAGGGCATGAGCATGTGACTTGAATTTCAGCTCCAGCTGAGGGAGAGTAAACCATTTTTCAACAGCTGGCCATGGGGAACTGTGATGAAAGTTTCTCTAACGTACTGTAATGAGAAAAATCTTCCTGAGCTGGCACCGACTATGTACCAGACTCATGCAGTCCTCATTCGTTTGTTGCAATCAGCAGACCAATTAGATGGTATGAGCAGGTCACCAGAAGCAATGCTTGGAAGCAGCTAACCAGAAACCTGTTGCCTAGTGGGACTCTTACTGACATGGCTGAGTGCAAGATTAAGGTTACTTTCTGTGATTAAGCCTTCATACAAACTTAATTACTGTAATAGTTCGAAATCAAGAACTGAAACCCAGCTAATTAATGGCAAGCATGAGCTGGCCTTTTCAAGTCCCACATGGGACCATCGTCTCATTTCATCACATAGATTGCATTAGAAAATGAAAACAAATTACAGAAGAGCAGACCTGAAAATCTGAGAAACTCCAGCCAGATGAGGAGGTTGGTGTCTCGGGGAACATTTTCTGCTTAGAGCAAGAGTTGAGCCTGGGTTGCTTGTTTTGTGCAGTGTCTTGTGTAGTCAGTGCAACTTCAGGAGTATGGACAGTCTTTGCAGACACCTTGCTGTGCTAGCACAGCCCAGGTGCTTCATGCATGTGTGATGCCTGCATGATGTGCATGGACTTCCCGCCCCCTGCTAAGGCAGGGCATACTGTGGTTTAACAACTCAGAGGATTTCAGCAACAGCTCCACAGCCCAACCTGCGGGTTTCTGTTCCTGGACTGTTTAGTATGACAGCTCTGGTAGGAACCTCCCTGTTCTCCCAGCTCCCGTGGCAAAGCAGTGCCTTTCCACATAAAACATTTACAGTACAAGGCCATCAAGAGTGATAAAGTATTCAAGAAGCACTGCCCAAGATTGCAGTGGAATAACTGAGCAAATGGAGAGGGCGAAGCAGCTGCTCTCCTGAGTAAGGGTGCCTGTGTACTGCAATGTTGCCTGAGTGCAGAACATTGCTTTGAGGGCATGTTTTTCTGAGGTCACTTTCCTCAGTCCACCTCCCATTTGCCCATCTAAACATGAGCTACTTTCTGAACTCAGCAAAGCCCTCTGGCCCCAGTTGTAATAAGCAATGACAAAGTACTGACAAAGAAATTAATTTATAGCCCATCTACCCCTCTTCAACAGTAGGAAACATTTTTCCTTAGATGCAGGTAAGTGTCTGATTACCGCAAATCTCTGGGTGTATGAGCTCTGTCCTCCCAGCTGTTGTGAGGGACAGTGCATTCACCCAGTTCTTCTTCACATCTCTTCTTGGTCAGCCTGGTGCTTGACTTCGAGGCCATAACAGATCTGCGCCTATGCAACAAGTACCTGAAGCACTGTGGCACTGCCAGCAAACAAAATCTCCAACTGGAAATCATCCACAGCAGAGCCATACAGGGGATTGTCTTTATAACAAGCATCATTGCTTAGAAGACTTATACGCAACCTGCAACTGAGTGATTAAAATGTCTTCAAACCACAAGTAAAGGCAAAGAGAGGTACCAAAAATCCAAGCATAGGATGTTCATAACACCTAACCTGAATTCACGGACCACCATGTAAGTGGTACTGACAGAACATGGCAAAAGCCCAGGAGTCAGAGAGATGTTGCAGAGACCTGTCCTGCAGCAGTGCTTTGCAAGGCAGCTCACACAGCATGCCAAGACCACCACCTCCACATGCATACACAACCCAGAACACCACCCTCCGGGATGTGCAGGGCAAGTCGTACTGAGCTTGATGACTAAGCCTACATCTGTATCAGGGAGAGAAAAGGACTCTGATCCTTGCCACCATAGCATGGGTAAGGAACATATCACAAAAGTCTGGCCATTTGCTTTTAAAAAATGTGAGCACCTTAAGGGGTCACTTTTGTAAACAGATTAGACACTGCAAGGCTCTGTGAAGTGATGCCTTAATATCTTTAAATCTCAGAGTCCAGATCTTTACATCCCTGTTACAAAGTCAGTCAATGTTCTGTACAACAGCTTTCCAGCTGATATTGCTATTTTAACACTGCCCCCATCTTATATTTCCCTTCCTTCATTTGTTTTGCTCTGTAACAGCATGATTGTTTAATTAGCCAACAAAAGCTCTGCTGCTCTCTAGCATAACCCTTCGTGCTTCCGCTGAGCATTCAAGGCTGTTTGGCTGCCTGTCTGCTGCAACCACACCACAGTTCATGTGTACAATCCATCTATGAGCTCTGTGCTCTCAGGACTTGTCAACACAGGGAATTTATTGCCAAATAAGCTCAGGTGTGAATTTAATGTGCCATCATTATTCTTCCCTAACTCTTTGTGTGGGTTATCTAATTTCACAGAAAAATGCCTTTGAGCTGTTCAACTTAATCCACTTTGGAGGAGTGCAAATAGAATATTTGCAATGTTTACATAAATAGCTGGTGCTAAATAGCTTTTTTGCACTCTTACCATAAGCCAAACCATTACTTAGTATGTGCAGTCTGGAAAGCCTGCACCTAATTTCACTTAATCCCAGCTGAAAATTAAAGTGATGGATCATATGACTTACTGAATACAACATGTCAGCCTCACTTTCTGGAGGACTGTCTACATAGAGGAGGTCAGTCTGGATTATTTAATGGTTTGACTTGAAAGAGGAATACCTATCCAAGATTAACTCTCTAACGCTCCACTCTTTACTCCAGACAGTGTAACTGATAACCTGGCTCACTCAGGACCGGGCCCATTTCATCTGACCACACTCCTGATCTGGAATAGATAGTCTAGAGTATCAGGAGAGGAATACATATACTGACAAAGTAGGCAAATCTTAATTTATCTAATTTTACGTCCAAGGCATTCATCGCTATGATGTTCTGCTAAACTTGTGTCACAGAAGAACTCTCTCAATCTGCGTTAGTGCAAAAATATAAACAATTTTATTTGTAGGGTTCACAAATACCTGTGAACACTGGGGTGATCTAGGACAGCTGCCCTCACTGTGCAAGCATTTGTTCCTTTAGGTGTAATTGCCGATTTTCACTGCCTCCTATTCTGTTTTGATCACAGCTTTATTATTCAATGACAGCATAGTCTGAATATATGATGCATGCATTTGAAGGATGTTGTTGCAGTTTTTTTAGCAGCCCTGTTCACTAAAATATTCAGATTTGTAAGAGCAGATGGTGTTTTTGAGGCAGAGTTTTTTAATTCAGGACAGGTTTGGCAGTTCCAGCACCATCCACAACACTTCATGAGTATGTTTCACTGCTTGCTATCCCATTCCTTCTCATGCAGATGCCAGGTTAGGTCTGATGTGTGATCAGCCTTTTCATCTGCAAAGCTCTGCAGTTGACACTGATCAGTATCAGGTCTGCTTTTCTTCAATTTTCTATAAGTCTCCTAAGTACTTAAACTGTATCTATCTTTCAAACAGCACCAGAGAGCTTCTGAAAAAGCTGTGCTATCAGAATTACATTCAAACTTATGGCAAGCTTTTTTTGTTCTTTTTACTGCTACTGTTATTAATCTATTCGATATTTACCATTATGTTTATTTTTATCAGATTAATAAAATGTACTTTCCAAAAATATAAAAACCTAAACTAGATAGGACAGACTAATTATGGACCAGAACTCTTGCTCTACATCATTGCTGTTTTTGAAACTTTTCCATCACCATTTGTGTAACTGCATATTATGACAAGACTCAAAATGTTGAATGCGCACCAATCATCTTTTAGTATAGAACACTTCAGGAGATCAGCTCTTAATGATTCTGCATGTACTTCTCACAGCATGACAAAATGAACCAATGACTAATTAAATATACCAGATTTCAAAACCTGCACTTCTTTTCTGTGATCAAATCTGCAAGACGGAAAGACCAAAGCCAGCTGAAGAGTGTTCCTGGTAGGAAAAAACATTGCAAACAGGAAGAATATATACATTTTCCTATCATACTAGCCTCCATGAAATGTAGGGGGCTACTGTTTAAAAAGTCAATTTTGTGAACACTTGCTGTAAGGTGCAGTACCTACAGGTAGGAATGGCCCATTGTCACTAGTAGGACTGGTGTCAATGCGTTGCAGCATTGACCATGGTGTCATTGCAGCAAACAACTGTAATGTTTCCTGGACTATCCCCATGTAAGGCTACAGGTATATTAACATTTTTTATTTGAAACAGCGGTGCAGTTATGAAGAGAAATCCACAGAAATTCTCTCTTTCTGAGCATTGGTTCAGTATGCAGAGTGGTTTTGGGATACGTGGATTCCTTCTGGAGGAAAACTCTTCAAAATCTCTGCTCTGGTTTATAGCAGATGCACTCCAGACCTTAACAGGGACATAAGGGTTTGCACCAATGACTTCTGCTTGTGACTGCTTTGATTCACAAGAGTCTAGATGCTTAATTCAGGGGGCTAGACTAAACCCAGCTTGAAATAAAACCTGAACTGCATACAGTGTAGTTGTAATGATCGCAGCACCAAATGTTTCAATCTGCTGGACTGCTCTTTCTTTGCCAAATTATTTGCTGATGTGGCCAGAGTCCATAAACACCAATAGGATCGATCTTTTTTCCCCCTCGTCCTGCCAATGGCTCTTCAAACACAAGCAAAGGGGAAGGAGTTGCGAAAGATAGCATATTTTGAAGATATCTATCCATTGGGCACCTGGTGGATGGAAAGACAACTGACCTTGCTGTGTGAAATGAGTGAATGCAGAATTAATCCAACCAGATTATCAGAGACTCATGTGGGAGAGGAGTTTAGCAACTGATCCCACCATAAGAAAAGCATTGCTCAGTTCCTCATTTATGAGACCCCCCAAAAACAAGCAGGGGATGTAAACAAAACCTCCAGATGTAAATATGGTATTTGTGATGACCTGAATTATGGATACCTGTAATGCAAATTGAGCAATATTCATTACTAATGTGATGCTCTATATTTGGACCAAAGTTCCCAGGCACTGATGCAGGAAATTTATTCAGTCTTGCTTAAAGCCCTGAGTAATCTTGAAATATTTGAAATCAAGTAGATAGTTTTGGGAGATTTATTTTAGAGGTCTGTATAATTTCCATGTAATTATCCATCACTGAGAGGAAGAGAGGACATGTAACCACGCATTAGGAAAGTACAGGATGAGCCCAGGATAGCTGCATCTCCTAACTGCCAGCCCAAGTGCCAGTTCATAATAGTTCACAAATTTGCTTCACCCAGCCCCCATATTCTGCAGAAAAACCACTGCAGAAATACTTCATAGCCAACCCTTGATTCAGGGTCTTTCT
>NW_008824033.1:147155-152826 GCF_000699105.1 Pygoscelis adeliae | reverse complement strand
GGAAACAAAAATACTGAAAAATCCCATGGACACTGGCAGGTGCAACAGAGCTGTCCTTACAACATGTACACAACTATTTCAAGCCATCCAACATTCATGCATCCAGCTGCTCTGGCTGTTTCCTGGTGGCTTCTGAAAACTGCAGCATCAGAAAATATGAACACTCTTTTAAAGGATGCTGCCTTATTCTTCTACATTGCGCCATCATTTAGGAGAGAAAGAACACACACATACACAGAGAGACTGCAATGCCCTAAATGTGGAGAACTGATGAGCATTTGATGCCATTGGTTCTGTTTATTGTGATTATTAATAGAACATCCCTGTTATATCAGGTGGAAAGCCACTCGGCAGAGAAAATAATTTCATTTTTACATGTATCTTAAAGAATCACATTGTTCTTCCAGGCTTTAATATGAGATTTAACAATTTTTAAAAAAATATGCTGTCTAAAAATTAAATTGGTCATTAAGGTATCATTAACACCATAATTATCCTAAGGCACAACATTTTATCCCTTTTCTGATTCCTTTGCATTATTATTCTGAATAGCTTCAACTATTCAAACAGATTCTGTGTCTTAAAAGGCAGACTGTGTTTTGACAGGTAGGACATTTCTCTAGGACTCAGAGTATCTGCTCCTAGGTGTTAAGTGGTATTGGCTACTCATTTCACTCTCCTTGTCTGTACTTCCAGAACTTTGTTGTCTTGCCTAGTAAGGTTTCAAATACTTTGAGACAGATACTGCCTCTTATAAATCTGGACAGCATGCAGACAACTGGACAGAAATACAAGGGAACTAACTCACTTTCAGAGTCCCTGCTGAGGACTCTTAGGTGTTGCTCTAACAGAAAACAAACAATGACTCATGTCAGCTCTGGAAGCAGCTTAATGTTTTTCCTTTAATAGAGAACACAACACACAGCTCATAGCCTGATTTTTTTCTGAAGGCTTTAAAACAGCCTTACACTAGCATCCAAATATTTGTGGTTCATCTACAAATACTAAATGGATTTCATGTTCTTTTCAGCTTCCCAAAGATATTGAAGCATAGATTCTTTTAACATCTTTCATTTATACTGAAATGGACTTTCACTACTAATACTCACAGCTTCACTGACTATTTCTTCATGGCTTTTGCATCTGCAACTGAGATAGATAGATACAATTCAGACTTTCTGCTTCTGTCTTCAAAGAGCTGTTGCGAAAGGTTAGACTGACAGTGTTCAGAAGAATGCTTTTCTTCTGTAACAACTGTAATTCACAGGAGGAGGAATCCCTTGTGCTTTAAGACTATGATAGATGAAGAACAGGTAGCATTACAGAGGAAGTAAAATTTTACACCGTTGTTCCAGCAAGCCCTGTGTATATCATCATTTATATTTTTAGCCATTTAACCATTAACCTTGAAAAACAGGTTGAACTGACAGATCAGAATGAATGTGTTCAGATTAAAGACATATGGTTTTAGTTACAGAATGACAGTGAGATGGGAGAATTGAATCATGTACCAAAACTAGACTGCTTCAGGAGGTGTAGATGCAGGTCACTCTTGCTTCTTACACAGATCTTTTTGCTCGTGTATCAAACAGTTGCAAAGAGGAGGTGCCATCAGCTCCCCTTCCCCTTTCTTTTTTCAGCTACACAGCAAGCTGAAGCTCATAGGTGTGAAACCAGCCACTCAAGGTTACCTGGCGGAGAATCCATCTCTTGTGTTCCAGCCCACTGGGCCACACCACCCTCTTTAAAATAGAGCAGTAAGCTGGGAGCACTGTAATTCCTCTGCTTCCAGCATCCATCAGACAACGTTATAAGGAACAAAGGCAAAGGCTGAGCAAGGTTATTCACTTAAAAATGCAATAACTTCTTAGGAAGAAGCACAGAGGGTTAAATTCTTCAGATCTATTACACGTGTAAATCATTATGGAAGCCCAGACATGTTAAAGAAACTCAGTAGCTCAGAAATCTGTGTGCTCTTAACAGTAACTGATTTTTTGTCTATTGATCTTTGCAATTAGCTTTACACAGCAGAGCAACTACAGGGAAAATCTCAATGCAATGGATTTTGTACATTTTTATGTACTTCACATGGTCTATAATTTCTTACCACCAGAGCCTCTTCCCCTGCTTATAGTGCCTTCCTCCACTGGCTAGCTGCTGTGAGAGTGTTGTGAGGGTCATCAAATAGCACATCACCATGCAATGGGACCTCCTTTCTCTCCTCCCAGGAAGCCAATGTGTTCGTCCTTGCTCTGATCTACTATTAATTTTGGGGGTCCTTTGCGTATGCAGACTCAGTAGAGGCCAAATTATTATTCTGTTCAACTGAACAATTTCAGGAAGCAGCTTTTTTGAAACTCTCCAGAGCACTTTTACATGTAACCTTCAGCCTTCCCACAGGGGCAGCTGGACTCAAAAGCTGCCCCTCTTTGGAGTGGCAGCAGACATTCTGTAGCATTTGCTGAAAGAGAGAGTCAATTCTGATATACAAGACGTGGTTTCCAAAGGAGATTCCCACCCCAAAATTATTTTCAAGATTTCAGTATTTTCCAGTGCTTCCCGTGCTTTTCCCAGGAACTTAGCCATAGTGATTCCAGATGACTGCCAAAGGGGAACAGTTCAAGTCCTAAGTTACATTTTGAGCATGAGTCCATGGCTGTGTTGTGTCTGGCACACAGATACATGTTCTCAAGAGCCTACCCTTGGCATTGCGGCCTTGCACTTCCTAGACGCAAAGAAGGTCCTGGTGAGCGCGCTATGGTTCTTTCCTTCCCTGCAAGCAGGATGCAAACCTGAAAGATGCCATGCCACAAGGAAGACAGCAGTGTATCCAGGCAGGGGAGGTGTCAAATGGGAGTGAGGGGGCTGTTGCCTCCTTGCCCTGAGGTAAGACTAGTTCATATATTTCTGCACACATGGTGCAGACATGTTCATGCTGTTCTTCCCTAACTCCTTTTTCTGATGAGGCCAAAGGTTGAGCCTTGCTAGGATTGGCGAGCATTAAGCAATCTATGCTCACCTTTCCCCTTAAGGGCATGCCAGATGGTTTTGGTCTGCACCTGAGTAATTTACAGAGACAGCAACTCCAAAGAGATCACACTGTACATACGCTGCATCCACCTGCTAAATGCATTTGTCACAAGGCACAAGGCTTACTAAACTTTTCTGACAGGGTGAGACAGAAGAAAAAATAATGTTCCTTAAAACATACAACCCTTGTGAATAAGCAAAAGCGTGCTGGGGAAAAAGGGAAATGACAGAGGATTCCACTGAAAACAGGAATCCTTGCACACTGAGAAAGTAAGATCCCACTCTGCATAGAAGCAAAACCGCAGAGATTCCAGTCTGTTGCAGCCAATGAATTTAAATGATGGAGAATAAAGGTGGGAGACTTATCACTAACACAGAAATTGAAATTCCTAGTTCACTTCCCCGGGAGAATTAATTTAAACTTATATGGAGACCTTAGATAGTCTTGGCCCTTTGAAATAACATGATCAGCTTTCCTTTATTAGCACCTGGCCCAGCACTGCACAGCTTTCTCTGCATGAGTAGTCCTCTTACTGAAGTTAATAGGCTTTTCAATATAATTAACTATTTGTAGGATTTGAGTTCAGGGGTGACATACCATAATAGTGTGAAAAACAGTTTGCTGCATCAAGCAGAAATTATGCACAGTTGGGGTAAACTCCGAGGTCAGTGCAAGAGGGTGTGAATATATGCCTCACCAGCTGTCTCTGCTTCCTTGATTTGGCTCACGGCCAACAAACCCATGGTAAAGTACAGTTCTATTTATTGGCTTCTCAGAGAAACCCAGATATATTTGTACATTCATGACTGTTCTTACCTTAGATCCAAAGACACCAGGCACCTATTTGAAATCCTAGCTGTCCAGCACCTTTCCAGATGTGCCTAGCCACATTGACCTGGTCAGTAAAGTCACACTGTCAGCAGTCAAGTTTGGGAATTCTCACCTTGTTGCAGGCCCTGCCAGGGCTGCCTGTAAAGTTCTGAGGATAGAACTTTGCAGTACAAATATGGACAGCTTTTCAGTGGTATTTTGTCATGGAGCACTGCACAGACAAAAACGTGTAGGAAGAAAGTGACTGAAGGCAAGACGGAGAGGTGGAAGCAGTGCTCTCAGGTATAGGGAATCCATAAAAAAGAATTTGTTGCAAAAAGATGGTAATGCAACCCAGTCTCCCCAAAAGCATTTAATCCTTTTTGCCATATTATGCAGTATACTTTAAGCATGCATATGCATACACACAGTTTCTGTAACTTCATCAGAATACTTTCAGGTTTGCATTTTTATCAGTGCACTTGGTTCTATAAGCTATGTTTTAAACCGTAAACTAATGATGCTTTTGTAACTTGTGATTTCCAAGCCATTAACGTGTTACGAGACTCCTGCCTGTTACCATCTTGGATTAATCATACCCATATTACATTTTCACCTAGGAACATACTTGGTAGAAAAGGTGATAATTATATTAGCACTTTGAGGGTGCTTACCATCTTCAAAGCATCTTACTAATACTAGGTTAATTAATAAAACAAAAGTCCAGCTTGCATGGTCCTGGGATGGGTGTCACGGATACAGAGTACCTGAAGTAACGCTTCTCTCTGAAATAAGAAAATGATCCTATGAAGGAACACCTAAAACAGGAAGAGGAGAGCAGGCATGGGAGAATGCAAGTATTAAATTAGGTCATACACATTTGAAATTATACCTGAGCTAAAAATCTACACACTAGCTAGAAAATAAAAAACGTCTTACTAAAAAAGCTCACAGATTTTCCTATATCCCTCCTTATTTTCTGGACAAAAAATGTGAAAACTTGACCTCAATTTATGGTAGCAGCTAGTTGGATAGTGACAAAATATTAAAATCCTGTAAAAAGTGGGTCCTATTTTTTTTCTGTTTAAAAATTGAAGTTCCTGGCCTGCGCGCACACACACACACACACACACACACACACTTGACTTCTAAAACTGTACACAAGATAGAGTAAAAATTGTGAATAATTCCTGGACCCTAACTAGTAGGTACTGGGATGCATTTACTCAAGCCTTGTGAGCTACAGGACCTAGCCTTGATTCAGTTTTCTGAACAGCTGTGTTTGTCTCAGGTTGCTTTTCCACTTTAGGCGCTGGCAGCACTATAAAAGGATTTGTGAAATGTTACCTGCTTAGGAAGGGAGGGTATACGTTATGGGAGCTGTAAGTGAGAGGCCTCGTGGCTGCTTATATGAATATAAGGCAACATGGAGGCTGCTTTGATTTGATGTAACAAATGACAGTTAAAAGCAGATGTCCTACCAACAGGAGACTACCCACAGCATTGCATCCTTCAGTAACACCCTGTTCAATGTTTCTAGCTCTCATCCTGAATCCCAAATTTTCTGCATACTTCCCCATGGTTAGAATGTAAGAGGAGGTATCTGGCCCCTGGCATCTTCAGGAACCTTTACAAGTTAATACGAGCTAGTCACAGGACCCAAATCTGCAACTGATCGTATGATGCAACAGGCATCCGTATCCATGTAAAGATAAAATCATCAGCTGAGATGAGCATCCATACACCTGAGGAGATACCCATCCAAAACAGCCTGCAGGGGCTATTGCAAGACTCAAGGTGTGACACCAGCTTCCCCAATTAAGCTCAGAA
>NW_008824033.1:136090-147109 GCF_000699105.1 Pygoscelis adeliae | reverse complement strand
TTAAGTTACTTAAATCAGTACAACTCTGAGTTGTTCAGGGAAGCCCGGTGAGAACCACAAACTGGTGAGATAAGGCTTTGAAGAGTGACCAGAAACACTGGTTGCCTTCATTTAGGTGCTTTCAACACACCTCAAGCAGAGTACCCAAATGGTGTGGTTACTTTTGCAAGTCCTCAGCAGGTCTTGCAACTGCATGGCCTCTTCTAGTGCAGTGAGTTACTTGGTTGCAATAACACCCAAAGGAATTTGGTTGCCTTTCCAAAATGCCCCAGGAGGCACTACGGCTCTTTTTTTCAGGTCATAAACCTACCTATCTGCCAGTTTCCTCTCCTTTAGAGGGATTCATACTCTCTAATGTTTTCTTTCTCCCAACTTTCTGCTAAACTACTAATTTTTTTAAAAGCATTTTCAGCAGTAAAGTATTAAATGATGGACCAGAAGCAGGGGAGAAGAAGGTACCAGATAAAATACACCTTCCCAAAGGAAGGAAGGAACATTTATAGTGAGAGAAATATGAGCCAGCACTACTATTGCTGGAAAGCTATCATAGCAATCATGATAGAGCACATGGATGTTGCTAAGTATCAAGAGGGGCAATCAAGCCTATTTCTAAAAATGGGTCTTTGCAAAACCACAAGTCTCTACCAGCAGTAAAACCAGTGTTTCCATTTGGAATTGGTATCAGTAGGGTGTTCTGATGTATACTTGGACTACTGACAATCAGTTGGTCTGACCTCATCCATGACAAAGAAAGCTAATTCTCCCCAGCAATTGTAACATGGAAACAAATAGCTTACTGCTGACATGGAACATATCTCAAGTCAGATGCTTTACATCACACCAATCTTTTTAACAGTAAAAGTAAAAGAATTGATCAATTTTTAAAGATTATTTTTCCAGGTATTTTATTCTCACAGATAACAGAGCTAATTGGCATTCAGCACATCAAGGTGTTGGAGCACAACTTTTCAGATAAGAATGCTCCACGACTAACTTTAGTTATCTTCAGTCAGCTGAATACTCACAAGCTTTGAAAAAAGAGAGAAAGGGCTTTTGACAGTCAAACCTTGATTACTAAAGCAACAATCAAAATTCATTGCTGAGTAAACTCTGGTTGGATTCCTAGAGCTCTGCAATTTATTCTCATTCTATTCATCTAGTATCATTACTGGAGAAAACTCTGTAAGAAACTGACAGTTTTATGCAAGGCTGGCAGACATGTCAAAATGTCAAGAAAATTCTGTTACTTGGTTTTATTTTATAAACTTGGTGTTAACTTGTTTTTTTTCTTAGCACATTTCCCACTTCCCACTTTCATGGAACAAAGGTAGGGTAAAAAGAAGTCAATGCTCTGAATATTTTCCCCATGATGACCAGGTAATCGGCCTTGCTAGATATGGAGTTCACACTGATCTGGTGAATAAGAAGAGATGCTAAGCACACATCAAAGACCACACTGGAGACATCCCCCATGCTGTCCTGCAATATTAGCCAGCAAGCCGTGTCAGCTAATGGCAGATCTTCACAGACAAATACATCTTCCACAGGTATTTACTCAAGGAAAGGACCAATAACTGTCAAGGAGAGCACTAGTAAGTACTACAGTGGTACTTAATGATAAATTAACACTACTTTGTTTCTAATGTCAGACACTTCTGTCTTCAGTAGCAGTGTGGGAGAGCTATAACAATTGCAAGACTGGCAACGAAGCACAGTAAAGATTTAATTCACCATAGGGGCAATTTGCATGGATTAAGTAATTGTGGTGGAGATGGTTGACCTGCTTTACTATGGAGGTCATCACAGGGTTTGCAACAATCTCTGTTTTGAAAGGCGGAAAAAAAATTCTGGTAATGATAAGAAACACCAGGGTTCTTAATTTGCAGCCTTCATAGAAATAAAAAACACATGTAAAAATGTAGATCTAATAAAACTGAAGCTCTTTCAGTTTCAGAGAACCATTATGGTATTATCTAAGAAAACTGGCAATAAGACTGTATACATTTGAAATAATAAGAAAGTTGAAGGGATTCTCAGCATGTGTCAGAAGCAAACCAAGGCAATAGATCCTACTTTTAAAATATGTTACGAAGCTAAAATTTGCTTTCTGAGTTTATAAATCAACACCACTTTCTGAACAGGAAATGCTTAAAAGTTGATTTTTCATGATCTACACCAGGTGGCAGATTATAGCAGCTCTAGAAAATGAACAAAAAATACGGAGATGCGCCCATTTAGAAATCTACACGGAGAAGCAGAAAACAGCTCAGTATTTAAGTTCAACAAAGACAAATGTAAGGTCTTGCACCTGGGAAAACATAATCCAGGAGTGCAACACAGGCTGGGATCTACCCGGCGGGGGAGCAGCTCTGTGGAAAGGGACCTGGGGGTCCTGGTGCGCAACAAGCTCAATATGAGTGAACAGTGTGCTGCTGCAGCAAAGAAAGCCAACAGGATGCTGGGTTGCATCAACAAGGGCATCACCAGCAGAGGTAAAGAAGTCATTATCCCACTCTACTCAGTGCTTGTCAGGCCACACCTGGAATATCACGTTCAGTTTTGGTCCCCGCTATGCAAACAAGATGTGGACAGGCTGGAGAGGGTCCAGAGAAGGGCCACAAAGATGATCAAAGGACTAGGAAGCCTGCCATATGAGGAAAGGCTGAGAGAACTGGGTTTGTTCAGCCTTGAGAAACAAAGGCTTAGGGGATACCTTATCGCCATGCTCCAATATTTAAAGGATGGCTACAAAGAAGATGGAGACTCCCTTTTTACAAGACGTCACATGGAAAAGACGACGGGTAATAGGTACAAGTTACTCCTGGGAAGATTCCAACTGGACACAAGAGGAAGATTTTTCACAAGAGAACAATCAGCCATTGGAATAATCTCCCCAGGGAAGTGGTAGATTTCCCAACATTGGATACTTAAGATGCAGCTGGATAGGGTGCTGGGCCATCTTGTCTAAACCATGCTTTTGCCAAGAAAGGTTGGACCAGATGATCCTTGAGGTCCCTTCCAACCTAGTATTCTATGATTCTATGATTCTATGATACTATTAATGCTGTCCTGCAAAACATAACCCATATGTGGTACAACATTGTAACTCCCTGTGGCAAAAGCAGGTCCACTTCTTTAACTCAGAAACATCTGCCTTTTTACCAGTAATTCAGCAAGGCAAGATCAATTCCAAGAGAACCAGCCCACTGTTCAAAAACAGAGGTAAAACACCACCTTCTGGTCCCAGCCCTGTACTAGGACCTGAGCAGAGAGGATTACACCCATCCATCCTAACACCATCAGTAATAAACCCCTAAGCACAGCAGTGGGAGCTAGGGGCTATATGTTTGTCAGTGAACTGACCTGCATCCTCTCTTTGCAACGCCCTGCCTTCACAACATCCCTTTAGGACAAGGCACTTCAGCTTCTCCCAGAGAAACTGGGGCAGAGAGGAACTGCCTGGCTACAAAGTCTGCAGGCATGGTGGGAATGAAGCTGTGACTTCTCCTCCCCCCCCCACATCCCCAGTCATTAAGTTAGTCATCACTGACCTTGGTGCTCTGCCTGGCATACTTCAAGGCAATGCAAAAATATCTCTCTTCTTTCTGAGGAAGGCAACAGTTGGTGTTCTCAGGCTGCTAATTTCTTGTGTGCGTAAGTCAAAAGGGTTATTGCTTCTTCCCACTCCTCCGCTCCCTAACCACTGTTGACACTCTTGTCCTGCTGTTGCAAGGTTTTCTCATTTTGCTCTTTGCTTCATTACCTTTCCCTGGAATAGACAGATGCAATTCTATGCTTGCCCTAAAAAGCGAATATAGCAAAACTTACTCCAACTTTGCCTCTACCTGCAGGTTTATCCCAGGCATCCAGACAGGCTGCAAATATACTGCTGCACACTATGTAGTGAAGGCCTTTTTTGAACTCTGCATTAGCACTGGCAGCTCCAGGCATAGCTTCCGCTACCAGACACAACAGCCAACACCAAGTAGCTGGCTTCCTGAGACAATAGCTCCAATTCAGGCATTCAAAAGGTATGCTTATATTTAGCCTGTTTTCCAGGCTGACTGCTATGCAGCTCCCACTATTAGGACTCCCAATATAAAAGAAAACTTTTGTAATTCAAGTATTCAAGGACACTTGTGGCAAACCGCCTCAATACAGAATTCTGAAGCACTAGCATGTGACAGCCTCAAAGTGCTGTAAGTAACTCAGTGTTCCCTCCTCTATTTTATAAATCCAAGATTTGGCCTTATTTCTTTACAAACTTTGCTGGCTGTACCTATACACGATACTCATAAAAAACACAGACACAAATATGTACACTCAAATCCCTTGACATTTTGGTTTTCCACATCAAAGGCCTTATCATAAGCACATGGACATTTTAAATAGTCCTTGTAATAGAAATTTGATTGCCTTTGTAACAGCAAGGGAGAGTCTTTTCTGTGTTGGGAAAGAAAATTCCAGTTCCGGTTGGATTTATTTAATTTTTTTTCATCTTGCTTGCAAAGATCTGTATATGGGCATTTAGACTGAAAGTATATTACTACCCTCTTAATGTGGTAGTAGACATAGAGGATAGTGATCAGAGGTGGAAATCAAATGGATTACAATGAGAGAAGGTTGCATTGTGCCTACACTGGTATGTCCTCATCCAGCCACCCCAACAGAGAATAAAGATCATTGATTTTGCCATGGTGACAGGCTTCTATAAGAGTTATCCACTGCTTCGTTGTGTATTTCTAATAACTGTCTAACCTCATGAATTATTTTCTCTCATTTTCCTTTCCTCCAGTCTCCCTTGGTTTTCTGCAGACCTGGAACAATATACGTATTTCTTTGATCCTACTTTGCAGAAACTACTGGGTTAGGACTGTGTCCTAAACTGTGCTAGAACATCCATCCTTCAGCTTGGCAGCTAGATGATCCACACACAGACAGCACTAAGCACCCTTTTACAATTTATCCTTAGGGAATGATAAACCCTGCCACGTGAGTGAGTGTAAAGCATCTATGGACAGGATTGTGAGCTATGTAAAAACACATCAGGGACTTTGCAGCATGCAGGAAGGGTGTGTGAAGAGTTCAGGCTAAGTCAACAGTACACAAGACCTGGGGACTCAGCACTGCAACGCTATCTCTGCAAAACCATACCTGACCTTCGTGGCAAGCATACACATATGCATAACCAGAGCTCTACCCCAATGGGACAACCAGCCACGACAAGTACTTGTAGACCTTACAACACATAAAGAAAATCAATGTGTAACAACAAAATAATGTACCAGGGTGGGTTTTAACACACAATTAAGGATAGCACTCCCCTCAGTAATAAATGCACAGCAAAATTCAAGCTGAAAGAAAATGAAGAAGGTAAGTTATCAACTTTTATAGAACTGATAACATACCTCTTAAAAAAGAAAGCAAGAAAAGCACTGAGGCTTTCGTTTTCCTGAGTGATTTGCTGATTTTTAGATAAAATCAAGAAGACCACTAAAAATTACACAAAATCAGATTTCATTCTCTGGCTTTGTTAAACGAAACAGAAGTGCAAGGACTGTGAACTTATTTTTAAATTGTTTGCTGGTAAGTACCCAATATTTCAAGAAAAAGAATTTTGCTTCTGCCAAATTTTTACACCCACACAATAATTTGAAAGGCTGGATGCACTAAGTAAAAGCAGGTTACCACAAACTGAGTTCTATGCACCCTAATCTGAAAGAGACAGAAGAAAAGGAAGTCAAAGTCAAACATCTGACTGTTGAATGAAGCAGCCTTTGGGATTTGAGCTGCGTTTTGAAAAGGTGGTGGGAAATCTCATGTGCTCTCAGCAAGGCTTTGGAAAGCTAGAGCCTGCAGTGAATTGCAGGGTCTCACAATGTAAACACTGTTAGGGATCCCAAATTAGAGGAGCACTGCTTGGCGTGGTACTGCTGGCTCCTGGCATGCAGCAGAGATGGGCAGATCCCTTCAAATGGTGATTCATCTGAGGATTGAAAACCTATCCAGCCACAAGCAAAACACTAAGGCACAGGGTCTGAGCTAGAATTTGAGCCATGTAAATACCGCTCCTAGCCTTTCAAAATACTTGGTTTTACTTGCATCAGAGGTGCAAAGTAACAACACTGCCTTCTCCATCAGTATATGATACCCAAGTACAAGAAACGTTGTGATAAGAAGGAGGTGTATTTGTGACCTGCCACATCCTCATTTGTGTTTTCAACTGAAAAAATGATTTAGGAAGCAGAACTCAAGCCCACTCTGCAGATGATGTAAAAATACTTTCAGAGACATCTGGAAAACTATTCCTGCACACTTCTTGTTTGGACATGTCATAATGATTTGCACGGCCATACCTTTGCTTGTCTATTTGAGAAAGTCACATCACATCTTTCAACAGCCCTGGAAGATGATCTTTTGTGAGCAGCATCATTGTATTGCTGTTCTCTGGGAGTGATCAGCACACAGACAGCATTTCACATGCTCAAAAAAACTTGCAAATGCAATCTGCAGATGATCACCATAGAAAACCTATAGAAAACCTATATATTTTCTATACAACTTAAATTTTTGTATGCTGTTCACTGCAGAGACTAAATTCTTTGACTGTAGAGACATAACCCAAGGCCAAAGTACCACAAACAGAATTACCCATTTCTGAACTTCCAATAAACTGTTCAGTTTTATCCTGGAATGGGAAAATTGCTTTTACCAGCTTGGCTTTTAAGCATTCATGAGTATATTTTTAGCTGGTGTAAATTGTCATAGCAACATTTCTCTCATGAGATCTCGATCTCCTCCTTCCTCTCTCCTTCTCATGTCAGATAAAGACACAAGGCAGATTTTACCACATGTGCCAGAATTTTATACCATACTATTATACAACCACAGTGCATCACATTCACATTACTAGTTAAAGTGCAATGGATTTCCTGCAAAACCAGTAAATGTTTTTGATAAATGCAGCTTGTTCCAGACTCCACACTCCTTTCTAGGAAATTGTGGACAGGATCTGCACTAGTTCTTCTACACTCTCCAGTCATCTGCTCTTGTTAGTTTTTGCTCTAGGCTGGGTAAGAATAAGTCTACATCAGAGGAAGATGTTATCACAGATCCTGAGCAAGATTTGAACTAGCTCCAGCACTGAAAACTATGTACATCCTATGAAACCTGCTCAGGACCTGGAAAACCCCATCCACATTGAGTCCTACCCTGATGTGTCCCCCAGACCATCAGCAAATAAGTGACAGCAAGTCACTTTTGTGACTCAAAACTATTTGAGTCACACCTTTCAGTGTGGTGTGTACATATCATTTGGCAGAGCCATGAATGTGGGTTTTTTAACATTATCTCCAATGTGAACTGCTTTCCCCCTTGATATGGGGGAGTGAGGAGTATAATAGGTTTCTTAGTTTTCCTTCCTATATTTTTTGAAATCTTCATGACCTCTTATGCTGTCAGCTACTTTCGTTGAAATTACTATAAGTTAAGAATGACTAGCTTGCATTCTGTTGGTAACACCTAAATCTATCATGTGTTAGAGTTTTACACTAAAATCCAAAAGAACCCTTTCTTGTGAGGGCAAAAAAGAGCACAGTGGCTTTCTAAATTTGAATTGTGACTGAATCTGTGGGGATTTTAAAAAAGTCTCCCAAAATACGAAGGTGGGGAAAAATTCCAGATGAAGTCCTATTATTTTATGTTAATTTTGAGGAATCTAGAAGGACACTTGCTGCCTATAAGCCAGCAAGTTTCAAATGGCAAAAAGTTTCCTTATATAGATGTACAGCTCACCAGGTAACATGGACAAGAACATCTGCTTTCCTGCTATGGACTGCTGGGAACACATCTGCATGGACATCATCACAGCAGAAAAACATGGGAGCTGGGATTGATGACATCAGGCAGGCTGAGTGTGAAACAGGTACTGTGGCCAGCTCAGAGAGAGGGGAGAGATAGAAGATCAGGTGTGCTTTATTTTAAGAGATAATTCTTGATCCTTTCATTTACAGACCAGCCATTCATAGCTCAATTGAAAAAATGGTCCTGGTGCCAAGGCAGCAATAGTCAGCTCACAAAGAGCAGGAGAGGGTAGGTCACCTTGTCTTATTCCACCCCTGTTTGCAAACCCTTACAGCAAATCCAGAATCTAGTCATGCATAGACTTCAAAACTGCTGTGGAATGACTCTGTGATTATCATGCAAAAGAACCCATCCCCAAAATCAGTGTGAGCACCTGACTCCAAAGCCTCTGCAGAGAAGTGTATCCTGACTGAACTACAGTAGTGTATACTTTTTGCTGTTTTTCTGGCCTCTTTCTAAAAAGAACATAAAAGAGATTTTGATAGGTATCTAGAGAATTGCATTTTCACTGTAAAAAAAAAATAATTTGAATGCTTCCTAAACTAAGCCATCCTTAGCAATCCTGAGCACTCATCAGGATGGTTAAGCAAAAGGATAGGGGGCCTGCTAACTGTACTGTGTTTCCTGGCAAAAATTATTTTCCAATGCAAGATCAGATTCAGCCAGCTTACATCCCAAGTAACTCCAGTAAAAGTACATATATAAGCCTGGGCAAAATATGTCTCCCCATGCAGTGCATAAAATACTGATGATCATTTTCAAGATATAAAAAGCAGAGATCTTTAAGCTGCCTCATAGGTATATCCTCTCCCTGTCTTCTTCCCTCTCCTCTGTGTGTTTCAGCTTACACATTTGTTTTACAGCTGTGTTACAGATCCAGTCTACACATGAAAGAAAACAGCTTTACAGTAACTAAATCTTCAGTGGAACAAAGAGGCTTGTTAGTCGACCTGTGTGCACTGCTCTTGTGTGAAAGTCTGAAATGTAAGGTGATTGAAGGTCTAGATGCTATCTGCCTAAATCTGTTTTTTTAATACCTCAGCAGCCCTACAGCCCAGCAGCCTATCCAGAGTATGTCTTTTCACTGATGGTATACAAAGGTTTCTTGAGCTTTTGGCATAAGTATAAATGACTTGAGAACTAAAAAGAGCGCATCTTCACGACAACTCAGCTATCCCCAGAAAGACCCCTTTGCTTTATAGCCTTGCTACCTATCCCTAGAAAGATGCCTTCACTTTACAGCCTTGCTAGGGAAACCAGGGCTAGCATGTGTGCTTCCAAAACTTGAGAGCATGCAGGACTGACAAACAGCCTTTAGAGATCTAGCTAGACAGCTGGGACTGCAGCACTGCCATGGCAACTCCTTCAAGTCAACAGAGCTCCATGACGTTCTCCTCCCTGGATCAAAGCACCTCCATACTTTTCCTCCACAGCCAGCATTGCCATGTTGTCAGGAAAAAAGGTGACTGCAAGCTGAAACACCTTGATGTATGTTGTCCATTAACATGTATAAAATCACTAATGCCACTAATTCATGAGTGTTTAATGGTTTTCCTCAAAGCCCATCACAACCAATGAATGGGGCACAATCAGTACAGAACAGAAACTTTAACAAAAAATGAACTTGAAAAAATTGATTGCATTGATTAGAGCATTTCACAACAGACTTGCATAATTACTTCTCTTCTCCAGCATCCTCCGTCTATCAGAAAGGAGCAGATACCAAATAGCACTATTCAGGACCTGTAGTCCAAGTAATGCACACTAAGGAAATCCCTGTGTTTTAAGTGTATGGCTAAAGTACCTAAACACATGATAAAGAACTTACTGGAATCCAGGCTGGAGGAGAAGAACAGTATATACCAGCATATAACTGAGGAGCCTGCAGTGGCAGAGAGCTGACCCCTTCTCTTCTGGAGGAGCAAAGACTTTAACTTCAGGAATCCAACAAGTTGAAATAGATGTCATGCTCTTTCCCCAGAGACACGCTTACACTGCAGAAGGGGAAACACAACTGCAGCAGGTGTTCTGCAAGGAGTTTTTCCAATAACCCAGGTGCTGCAAACACGAGATCACAAAATACAATCTGAAAACAACACAGACTAAAAAGCACATGGGGAAAAAACCCCAACCTTCGATTGCTGCCCTACTAGCAGGTCTTGTACTTCTGCCTACTGTACAGGATAGCAAGTGAGAAATATGGAGAATGGATGTTTTATGGCAAGATATATTTATCTGTAGTATACATCCCAACTGTGGAACACAGTGTGCATACGGGTGAGTGAGTACCTCTGGAATGAACCTCTACCAGCTACTAATGCTTCTTAACCAACAATGCACCATTTTAAAAAATCTATTGCTACTTTCTGTGGTTTACACCTAAACAAAGAAAAAGAATCCTGCAACACACACACAAAAAGTAATATTCTTGGAAAGACTGTGAAAAATTTGCATACCAAATAAGACTTTAACACTACCATCTGGTGACTGTTGCAGTGAGAATAACAAGCATTTCATCTGAGGATCTCAAAGTGCTCATGCAAATTTAGTCCTTACAATATTAAGAAAGTAAATATGTAACACAGAAAATGCATTCTGAATCAGAGCAACTGTGTAGTCCTGTATTTTATCTCCAGTGGTGGCAAATGTAAAAGGCTACTTGGAGAGACCTTATCGGCATGCACTTTTTGCAGCATATTCCTCAACTTCCCCAGCAACC
This sequence comes from Pygoscelis adeliae, assembly GCF_000699105.1. Lineage (NCBI taxonomy): Eukaryota > Metazoa > Chordata > Aves > Sphenisciformes > Spheniscidae > Pygoscelis > Pygoscelis adeliae. The sequence continues at coordinate 136,527 of NW_008824033.1, read as the reverse complement.
ACAGCTCGGGATATAGAATCATAGAATCATAGAAGCATTAAGGTTGGAAGAGACCTCTAAGATCATCAAGTCCAACCGTCAACCCAACACCACCATGCCCACTAAACCATGTCCCTAAGTGCCTCATCTACACGTCTTTTAAATACCTCCAGGGATGGCGACTCAACCACTTCCCTGGGCAGCATGTTCCAATGTTTAACCACTCTTTCAGTAAAGACATTTTTCCTCATATCCAATCTAAACTTCCCCTGGCGCAACTTGAGGCCATTTCCTCTCGTCCTATCACTAGTTACTTGGGAGAAGAGACCAACACCCACCTCGCTACAGCCTCCTTTCAGGTAGTTGTAGAGAGCGATGAGGTCTCCCCTGAGCCTCCTTTTCTCCAGGCTAAACAACCCCAGCTCCCTCAGCCGCTCCTCATAAGACTTGTTCTCCAG
>NW_008824033.1:127287-135354 GCF_000699105.1 Pygoscelis adeliae | reverse complement strand
TCCACTAGGCGGGTCACCTGGTCATAGAAGGAGATGAGGTTGGTCAAGCAGGACCTGCCTTTCATGAACCTGTGTTGGCTGGGCCTGATCTCCTGGTTGTCCCGCAGTATCTGAGGGCATATATCTGAGGGCCCCTCCCTGCCTGTTGTCCTCAGCAGTTGAGTGAAATAATCTTCTTCAGATATAAAAGCATATTGTGTAAATTTTCTTATGGCTAGGGCTTGCCAGTGATAAATTAAAAATCTAGATATGCTGGTCAAAAACATTCTGTAAAGAATATTTTTACACACAACTTCTGCTAGTCCAAGTTATCTGGAGTTGCCCTAAAAACCCATCACATCAGAAGCCCAAGGATGATGGACAGAAGCTTTGTTAAGCTGTTTGTAAGATGATTATAATGATGATGATGATGATATTATTATTATTATTATTATTATTATTATTATCATTATTATTATTACAAGTCTGGAAAATCTAGTATTAACCCTTACAGAACATTGGTTTTACTATGAGAAGTAAGAACCAATTACATAGACTTTTTCCAAAACCAGGTTCTGAGGTTATTCAAGCTGAAATTTTCCTTTTTTTCTAAATGTGAAAATTAATTCTGACTATATTAATTTAAAAAAATCTTTTCATTCACTTCTTGTTCTGCTGAATGCATTAATTTTTAACTGGCTCCTTGTATCTATTCATGTGAGGTTCTCACAGTGATAGGCAATACTACAGCTTGCTTGCTATTGGAAGGTTTTGATATGTTTTATTTTATTTTGTTTCATTTTGTTTTGTTTTGTTTGATTTTTATCCAGAAAATGAACAGGAATGTCCAGCTTCACACACACACCCCCATCTATGTTTGAGGAATATTGTAACAAGAGAGGCCGTATGAAAAGTTTTGGGACAGGCTGTGCAAGACTAACGTAGAAGAGGGCAGGGACTGCTTTGTAAACATATCTGCCTAGTTCACCTGTGCCACCCTCTGCCTCGCGTGCAGGCACTTCACTATTTTAATTTACACAGGGCAAGGTGTGAGTAGGGGTTCACACATCAGTTCTGACCAAATCCTGAGCTTCTGCAGACAGCAGCCTTGCAGAATCACACTTTATTTCCTGAGACTAAGCAGTGAGAATAATTTTCTACCTCTTTTATTAAGGAGGTTTACCAAGGATTAGTATCAGTTAATAAATAATGAGAAATTTGTTGTCCATCACAAAGCGTCACTGCTGCCAATAAGTAAGCTTTGCTTCTTATCCTAGCCTGTTTTAAAGCCCTTGGTGGAATCAGACACATGATAGGGCCTGAAAAGTGATATATAAGAAAGAGAGCTTGAGAAGAAGACATCTGCATAGCAGGATCCACATGGGAAGACATGACTGACAGCAAGCATCTCAGTGAGAGGATACGAGGAAGCAGAGAAGAGGATGGAAAAGAGATGAACAAGGAAAAATGTTAGATACTGCACAAGGAGATGGAAACTCAAGGTGAAAAACAGCAGCAGGCTCCTTTTAAATCCCTGGGGAAGTAGAGCATAGGGAGATTCTGTTCCACATCAAGTCCTTTGCTTAAAACACACCATCAGTTCACTAAATTAAATATAACTCAGGCAGATCTGTTTAACTATAAAAAGTGTCTTTCAATCCTGCCCATGTTCTGAGAAGTTGCTGTGCCTCTGTATTGCATTCTGCAGTCAGACTTCCCTCTCCTTGGCTATACACAGGGACAGTTCCAACTTCTCTGGCTCAGGGTTGTCAAGGCAGTCTGCACATGGACAGTAATCACAATAATATCTGAAGGCACTGGAGTACGTAGTGGTATGTATTTGTTTTGCCTTCCTAAGCATAGAGAGTTTAAGATGCATATTGTTAAGCTTAAGATGCATATTGTCAAGCTTTTCTCCCAAAACGTCTGGACAGAACTTTTTTGAAAAAGAGGAAAACAAAAGCAGGGAGATGTAGTAATGGACTCCAGGAGCTGGACTTGTTAAAGAGAAGTGCAGATGATAAAAAGGAAAAGAAGTAGCCATTCTTGTTCCTTGACTCAAACAAGAAATAATTTTTCATCCATCATGTTCCTGATGAAATTTTTACATAAAAGCATTTCAATGTGTTTTGCTTCTTCAGTAAGGCTTCAAACAGACTTATCACTTGGCTTCACAGATAGGAAACATTAAGAAAACAATTTCTCAACAGCCAGCACCTGAACACCCTCAGTTTCATTTCTGCCCAGAGAAGATTTAAGTCAAATATGGGTAAATGCAGTCTCAAGCTTTCTTTCTGACTTAAACGTAGATCACATCAGTCTACAATATGCAATTTTAATCTTAAAACTTTGGATAATTGAATACAGGTGTATAAAGTTGACCTTGCTAAAATTCATTTGGATGGTTCAGTAGGAAAAGGTCCTGGTTTTAATACAGCTGGCATACCAAAATATGGCACTGCAGCTTGTCCCTGCTCTGCACTGGCTTCACATATAATTAAGGTGTAATTACTACCTCCCAAAGCCCTTCAGCTCAAGGCCTCAGGACTCCTAGAAGTTCACTGTGATGAAGAAACCTTCTGGAAATAACTTCACCCAGCAGGCAGCCTTGGGAACCTCAGCTCCCCTGCCAGGCTGAGCCATGGTAATTTCAACCTGGGGCACAGGAGCTCAAGAGATCTACCTGCGCAACAGACCAAGTGCGGCAGAATTAGTGATTAAATGTTCCTGGTGCTAGACTTTGTGAAAGGTTGTAACATGACTGTCACATATCAGAGAATTGAAAATCAATGCACTTTTTGGTTCAGCTTTCAATGTAAATTACTGACTCTTCTCATGACACCTGTCAAGTCCTGAGTGCTCTCTTCCTCTTGTGGAGTTTCAAATAGCATCTGAGAATGTGTTTTCCTGTCCCACTACTGCATCCCTACAATTATTTTTCTTTTTTTAAACATATTTGCTTTTTCTCAAAATACGACCCCAACTCTTTTATAACCAGGTAAAAAAAAAAAAATAGAAAAAAAAGAAACAACCTTTCAAGGTTTAAGGAAGAGTGAACCTATAGCTAAAGTCTGAGTAATTCCGTCTCAAAAGCATGAGTACTGTGATTGAGGAAAAGACCAGCTCAAGAGAACTGGTGATGACCTAAGTTGCAGCAGTTGAGCTTTGTCCAGATCCAGTCTGCACAAAACCAAAGATAAAAAAGGCAGGTCTCAAGGTAGGGTACAGAAAACATTTCAGCTCTTTCTCTACTCTGGAGCTTAGCCTACACCTCTTGGCATGAGCTTGAGACCTCTGAAAATGGATGTGGGGTGAACCCGTCTTCAGAGTGGACAGGTGAGACATACACCAAGCACCATCCTGAAATGACATTAAAAAAGTAAAAGAACCTGACAAATAAATACTATGGGGTATCCCTCTTACTCTGAAACACTCCTGACCCTCAAACATGCAGCGCTAGTAGGCTTGAAAGGATAAAACAGACAAACTAACATAAGAAAAAGTAGAAAGTAGAGAGTCAAGGCATGTCTGATTTATTGCTCTGTGTTTAAGTTACTGCATTAATTAATCATACCCTTTCATTTCACCTATTCTGCCTTGGGACAGAAAAGGACTACTAAACTGAAGACTGCAGTAACCTACCCTGGGGAAGGGGTATGCTTTGGAAGAATCTAATTTTAGAAGGCAATGTAATTTTGTTGATTATATTAATAACAATGCCCAAATGCTTACTTTGCAGTTCAAAAATGCTTGAGGGAGATCATGACTTCCATGGAAATGCTTTTGCCATTTTGGTGGGAAATTAGTTGGTGCATTTCTTTTTTTGTCAGAAATCAAAAATGCCAAGCTTCTTTAGCAACTAATAGCATAAAACGTTCATCTGATTCTGTACAAATGTCCTTCTGGGCTCAAACATGGTCTCCACCACAGATACTATCTTCTAGATACCACTCTGTTTAGTTAGAGTATCTGCCTATCTTGAAAAACACATCAACTAAAATTAAACTAAGTCACGTCACATCAAGTAGTCTCCGGCTGGAAAAAGTCTGAGGTCAGTCAGGAGTGGGCCTGCTCTTTGATGAGGGGTAATGGGATGATGGGGATACATTTACATCATCTGAAGATCTGCCCTCACAGCTCCTGCTGACTTCATTAAGGAATATGAGGCATATCATCCTGGGGAGAAAATAAATGATGAAGTAACAGAATGAGAAAATAAAATAATTGAGTTTGGGCTCCAAACCACGTCACTACAAATAGAGGGCAACCAATTAGAAACTCCACAGGGTAGCTTTAAATGAAAGCCTAATCGGAGAGTCGCCTGGGCTTGTACTCTGTCTCTGACATGCCTTCCTCTTTTTGGCTTTTTTATCAGTCTAACTTATTAACACCCGGATCTAGGAATTTTTTCTAAGACAGTTACAATGTCCCCATAATACTCCCTTCCACCTTTAAATGACTGAGCTCTACTATCAATGATAACTTGAGCTTAATGAGATTTTTATGCCTGGAAATTAAATACAGATTTCTTAAGAGTTAGCAAATACTGCAGTGCTGTTTCACGTGAAGATGCTAGCCAATCAGCAGTCTACAAATTCAAAATATTTTTTCCTTTTTGATGTTATTCTCCCCCTCCGGATTTTTGACTGGATCTTATGGTAACCTAAAATGACTATCGAAGAGAAGTGTATACTGGAATTAATTTTTTAGCTCAACACAGCTGAGAGAACTGTGTTGTAAGCTATAGCACTATTCTTTACAGGGAGAGCTGATCCACAATTCCTAAGGGTACTGTATGAGCTGACACTTGTTTGGAAAACAGGTACAAAATTCTGTGGGTGTCCAGGTAGTTTATTACCATCTTTCCAAGAAGGAAAAGAAGTAGTCCACTGCTAGACACCCAAGAAATATCTAATAATGTTAATCAAATTACATATTGTTGTGTTTGCCCAAAACAATTTACAGGCAAACTGACCAAAAAGTCAGTGTCAGGCACACCAGTCACTGCAGCAGTAAGTAAAAGACAGTCTAGCTGCCTTGGAATTTTCAATTCTTTAGAGATTAAGGCAGCTAACCTCCCTTGGAAGTTTATGAGAGCCTATGAGTTGAAGGGCTTTGAAATTGCCCAAGAACAACAGATGAGTGTGGATATCATTTCTATAGTAGCGCATGTTAAGAGCTAAAGATAATCATACAGAATGGGTGTTTTCATTTTGATGCTAACAATCAGTCACGTGGGTGAGTATGTACATAAGCTTTTATGTCTTGTCAAAATAACAAACACATTTCTTCTTAATTATGACTCTAACTCGGAGTACCTGATACTATAGTGGTTTTTTAAAGGGCCTCTTGCAATCATAATAATAATCATAATGCATAATTCAGAGCCACATTAAAGGAGGCAAACAGTTGGCATGATAACCTTGAACTTGCTGTGGAAAGCAATTACTCAATGCTCCCCAAATTCAGAAAATTAATTTCTGAAGAAAAGAGCACAGTTACATAAGAACACAGAAAACAGGCAGAAAACACAGTGTAACTTAGGGCTAAATCAATCTTTCAGAGAGGTCAAAACAGAGATTTGTTACTGAATTGGTTTATTATTCCTTCCCTTCCCAGTCCTATGATTTCCCTATTCCCTCAATATAAAATAGTTGTCCTTAAAATAGAAAAAGTTATTTAATATACACTGGAGTCTTCAACATATTTAGACAGCATAGAATTATTTTCCAGTTACTCTCCTAGGACTTGCAAAGCGACATATTCAGATAGATTCTAACTCTTGTTAAAGAGAAGAAAAGTCTATTCAAAGGTATCAAAAACTCAGAATAAATAGCGGTGGTTTCTAAAGATCAGATTCTAAAGATTTTGTGCATTTGCCAAAGCAGAAATGTTTGGCAGGCACATACAAAGCAGCTTGCATATCTTTAATATGCAGTTCTGATATACTTCATCACCTTAGTTTTTGAAGGTTTTGAAAGATGGGATGGAGGCTAGGGTCTTGGGATGGTTCTGTTGAGGCAGGAATCATCTCCAAATCCTGTTACTAGATCTTGATCCATGAGCTAGTGTGGGGTCAAAATGGCAGCAGTACCCCAGCCAATTTTGACAGTCTCAGCTTTCAAACTCCAGTAAAGTAAGTGGAACTTGAATGGTTTTAAAAAAGAGTCAGAAGTTAAGATGCTCTGGTATGGCACCAGAGCTGCTTTCAACACAAACACCTGAGGCAAGAAATTTAGCTGATCTAGGGATAACATAGTAACATAACAACAGAAAAGAGGCTGTTTGAAAAGACCTTCTACTAAAGTAGATGGTAAAATCTCTATTGATTTTTAAAGTGAAACAAACTGGAGCACAGTTGAGTCCTTCTAAAAATCCTACCCGAGGTGTCAATTAAAAATGGTGTGCAGCTGTTTGGAATAAAGTCTGATCAGTAATATATGCTTTCATTCCTTAAAATGGGTGTTCAAACATCTCATCACAAATCAGTAATCTATTTACTGCATGTTCCTTTCCACCTATTTTTTCAGTCCATAATGTTTACTTTACAAACAAACCAATAAGAAGTTGAAAGAAGACATCATTTTGAGGACCCAAATGTTTTATGCTGCAACCACAAAGCTAAGCACCTAAAATCTCCACCTGGTTTCCAGAGACTTGTGTCCTCCTTGAGTCCCTGCAGTTCTCAGAACAACCAGTTCACTCCCTCAAAACATCCTTTTCACATGCTAGTCCCTTGCCTACTATTATTATGACATAAACAGAAAACAAAATTCTATGATGCTTTACGAAAACTATAACTGAAATGTTAAATGATTCAAAAGAAATTAAGTTTCAATCTTGAAAGCTTCTTTTCTCACAATCTCATAAGAAGATTCACAGTAAGGTTGTCTTTTTGTGTGAATATTCATGCAGGCACTAAAAATTATAAACCCATTAGCTGTATTAGACAAGGATTTTTCTCCTCAATCTGTACTTTGAAACTCCTGTCCCTTGAGATTTCTTCCCTCCCTAAAAATAAAGCAAAAAAAAATGGCATCTTGTTATACAACTAATAGTTTGGGTCATTTATTTTTGGGGATTAACTTCTGAATTTTTTATATGCCAGACTAGCTACCGCTTAGAGGTGACTACCTTATGTACAGCATCGACTGAAAGCTCTAGTGTGTAGAATGACTGGGTCCGTTCTGAACACTTCTCACCACAACTGAAAACACGGGTTACTCAACAGTGTACAGCAGTCCTATGAAAGCAACAAATTTTTTTTCCAAACACAAACCCTTTCTTTCTATTACACATTCATATGCTGTGAATGATGTTCACTGATCTAATAGAACCCTTATATCAAATGGAGAAACAGCACCTCAGTTTCAGCCCCACAGTTAAACCTTTTGTTGGCAGGACATTTCATGACTTTGCTGCCATCCTTGAGGATGGGGAGGGTGAGGTGGAGTTTCTCTGTAGGGAACAGGGGACAGAAACTTGCCCTTTTTCATATACATCCACAAACTTTCAGAAGTCGTCAGTCAATGCTTCTGAAAGTTCTGCCTGTATTGCAGGCACTGACCACTACAGAGATGATGCTAGCTGCTTGATATACAGCTCTTCAAACTCATACATTTCTTCTGGTATCAGGAAGTATAGCAAGCCCATTAGCTAAAATAAGCGACTCCTGCCTCTCTGCCAAAAACTTTGCTCATTTTAAAGAGCTTAGCTTTAAGCCTAAGCTTCTGAACCTTTTGGAAATGGCTTTTTTTTTTTTTTAAACTCCAACCTTCAGCCCATTTCACAAGAAATCATGCAAAAGAAGCTGCTTTCAAAATGGCTCTTGCTGTCCATTAGGCTGGACTAGAGAAGACACATTCTCATGCTGCCAAAGGGAGTGGGTTTATTGCCAGGCACTCTCATAGGAGGGAGATGGTCTTGTTTTCTGCATGAAGGGAAAGGGGAGAAGAAGCTGGAGGGATGAAAAGGAAAGCAGAGAGGAAGAGGAGGTGACTGCTCCAGCCCAGAAAGCCCTCCCAGCTCCCAAACACGCAGATGCATCCAGGTCACCAGGTTGTTGCTCAGTGGTGAGAAATAGGGAAA
>NW_008824033.1:109411-127273 GCF_000699105.1 Pygoscelis adeliae | reverse complement strand
GAAAGAGGAGTGTGCAGAGAAAAAGGCCACTGTTATGCTCCTGAAAGTCTCAGTATCTTGAACAGAATTCAGAAGGACTAGAAGAAGGATTTCCATGTCTTCTCACTGACTCGGGCCTTAAGCTGAAGTGTACCATATGACATTAAAGATTCACGCAATTAGACTTTTCATTTTCATTTAAGCATCTGCCAAAACCACAAGCCTGCCTTTGTCACATATTAAAATAATACAGGCCTCTTACTCTCTGTTTTCCCTCCTGGTCATTTTGACTTAGGAAAAAATCCAGCCAGCAACACAACACATGACCCTGTGTTGGGTTGCTGGATGAGACAGGCACACAGCTAGCCTTGGACTAGAAAGAAAGAGAGAGAGAGAGAGATGGTATCTTAGAAAATGGAATGAGAAACTGAAAAACTCCACATCTGTTTCTGTTGTTTCAAGAGAACCTTTAAGGTTTTCCTGTAAGATGAGTGACAACTACAAGAAATAAAATTCGCTGTCTTACATGATGTTCTTGCTCTGAGCTCATATGATGTTCACTTGCCAGCACATAACTGACTCACCTGCAAAAGGCTTTCAGATCCAGTGGTGAATAATGTACTGTAGACATTTAAAATGTTAACCTAATGCTATGCAAAGGTCTGCTAGGAGTAGTTCTAGCTGCTGAGGCACAGGCAGAATGGGAAAATAATTGATAGAAAAATAGCCAGTTACTAACCTGTGTGAAGATTTTACCTTAGAAAACATTAAATGTGATTTTTTTTCCACTATATTAAACTCTCCTTGTGGGCTAGCTCTGGCCTTCAGACTGTTTTTGACTTCATTTGCTGGAGAATTAAGAGATTTGGAACCATACTCAAGCAATTTGTTTAATTGACAGTTCAGCCCAACTACTGTCAACCAATTGCAGAATGAATTCACGGTTTACTCTTTTCCTTAAGTACTTGTGCTCTAATAAATCATTTAAAATAGCTGTCTTTTGGGAGTGCTTGAAAAAAGAAATGATGATGCAGCACAAAGCATGTGTCTGAAATGGAATGGTAAGGAGACGGGTATATATAAGTAAACTGAATAACACCTTATTCATTGTCCTGATTCTGAGGGAAGCATTATAAGCTGTCTCTTAAGTTCCCTTTGAGAACAGCTCTGAAGTGGGCTGTGTGTGTACATGGGAGAGGGAAGAAGCCTTTGAAGCAGGCTTATATGCATGTTTCTCCTGATTTTATTTGCTCCATGGCAAAGAACAGTACAGGGTGTTGCAGAAAGCCATAATACTCCAACTCCAGCTGAAGTATTCAGCTCCAACTGTCAACACTTTGTGATGGTAAGTAGGAGGGATTCCTTTGCTTGAATCCACCTTGGCACAAGGTGATGATGTCCTGCTGCAGGTGGCAGAAAAAAGTGTCTTTTCTATGGGAACTGCTTAACAGAAGGTTGTTGGGTTTTTCTTTTTCCAAAATTTGAAAAAAAATCTAATTTATACTGACATTCAGTACTGGAGTTTCAAGACACTGAATATCTTTACTTCCAATCTCTCCTTTTTTTAAAAATTTTTTTTGCTCTAGAACCCAGAGTATTAAGTAATACTTTTTAAAAATCAGCTTATCTTCAGAGTTATCCTGTCAAAAGGAAAAATGAATAAAAGAAAAACTTATAGTAGTCATCTTCTTGCATTCCATGGCAAGAACAGACAAGGGAAAGAAAGATACAGATATAGTCAAACTTTGAAATAAACAAAGCAATCAGATTTAGAAAAGGAAATTAAATCAATTTAAAACAATCATTTGGAAGCATGAACATGCAAAATAATTTTGTTAAGCAAAATTTTAGTTTAAAGTTTATAACAGAAACTTAAATTGAAACCATTTTCTATATCAAAACATAATTTCATAAAATCTAATTCCAGGGGAAAATATTTCCAAGCAATTCTCCTTTTTAAAATACTTTTAATGAACATTGCCACCATTTTGGTGATCCTGTGAACCAGAGAGCAGCATGTGTACAATTACATGTTCTACTACTTGCAATAATTACTCTGTTTGCCTAGCATCATGCAGGCTAAGCGAACTAAATGTTTCACTGATTTTTTTTCTCCTTTGATCAGATATTTTAAACATGCTCCTGGCAACTGCCATAATTTTTCCTGTCACCTTTCCATTGCTTTAGAACAGGGATTCTTTCTCTTGCAACCTGCTCCTTCCTCCCCACCCCGAGAAGGCAGACAGGCGATGGCAGTGAGAAACCTGCAGCAATGGAGCTATACGTGGCCTCTTCCCCCACTGCGTAGGCTGGGGCAACTTGTCCTCCAGGCAAGAAGTCCAAGGCCGGTGTGAGTTACATGAGGCTAGCATCCATATCCCAAAGCATACTTACTTTTGAAGAACTACACTGCTGTTGGTCCCAATTGAACTACCTTTCACATTAGTCTCATGACTTTCCCCCTCCAGAAGTGTTTTGATCAGACTAGAGAGAGAGCTGTTGCTCCGCGAAATACATTTACCCTAAAGGGAGAGATGCCACTTTCCCTTCTGCTAACTGCATGAATTACTTCTGTGGTTTCCTCACTCCACATAGTTTTGTGTATTCCTCATACTTCTTGCATTCCTCATTACTTTTGTGCCTTCCTTATGAGGAGCTTCTGGTCTGCTCTCCTGCAACCTGACTTCAGCTAGAGTGTGGTATGGGGATTGTTTTCCCCATGCATTATCCCAGAGATATTGAGCCGGCTTATCCTAGATAAGCTGCTGGTTCAAGTAAGAAATTGAGACCCTTCCATGGACCAGCCATGCCCCTTTTGGATGGAGACACCATAGGGTTTTTTGTCAGCCACAGACCAGACCACCCTGAGTCCCTCTGCCAGTCCACAAGGTACTGTAAGATAGTAGGAGACCCATTCATACTCTTCCACAGGCTAATCAAAGCTTACAGCAAGGTATGTCAAATAAACGGATGATGTGCTTTTATTTTCTTAGTGCAACTGAGCAAAGAAAGCAGAGACAGATCTCAAAAAAAAATATGGAGCCCAGTAGCTGGCAGATATGATGGGAGATGGAAGCAAAGTGGCACTTTGTTGCTGCAGTGGCCTGTACAAGTAAACATCCTTCTGAGGACAGCTAGTAGTATCTACATCTGCCACTTCTGGTGGTGTCTGAACTGGGGGGGTGTGAGAAAGAGAAGCGTGCACAAATGAAGTGCAGTGCAAGATGCATGAGATTTTTATTCCGTATGGTAAAGAAACACCCACCTTAGCTTTATCCTACCTATTCTTACACTGTTAGATAAAAAGTTTATTTTAAGAGCCTAGCTGTCCTAAGGTTTCTAAATATAGTTGAAAGCATTTCCAGAAGGCAATTCAGACCTCAGAGGAGGTGATGAATCCTCTGGAGAGGTCTCTCTTTCCTTTATCTGTGGTGTAAGCCTAGGGCAGCTGCACTCCCGATGTAGGCACTTCAGCAAAGGGTCTAGCCCTTGGTTAGGTGGAGGCTGGCCGATTAAGAGGTCTGGCGGGCACAAGGTCAACCGCAGTGTAAGTAAGTGACACAGAACTGATATTTAATTGTCCCCATGTCATGGACCCCAAGTAACGCATAAAGCCAAGTGGGGCAACGTGTACTCTTTGTTCTCACCTCCAACATCTTGACCCTTGTCATTCAACTCACAAGGCTACATGGAGTCCTGAGGAAGGCAGAAAATACCAGGGCCCTGTGCTGTGCAGCAGGTGGCATCTGCCATGTAATCCCAGAGCAGCCGTGATCTACAGCTTTGTTCTCTGCCAACACAGCGGATGCTGCTGGGCAGAGCACAGTTAGTGTTTTCACCAGAGCAGACCATCTGGAAATACAATCAGAGTCCACAGCCTCCAGGGATTACTGAAGCCGGCAGAGCATGAAAGGAAGATTTGTGCCCCCAGCTACTTGGTTCTGCCATGACCTTAGCTATGTGCAGCAATAATTTCAACCCTCTAATGCAACTAAATAAAGTACAGTTACTTTCTCAGGCGCCAGTTCAGCCTGCTGTCATCAAAGAACAGACTTTGAACAGTAGCAGGTGTTGAGGCAATATAAGCCCTTGACTATTCTTTGGATATACAGAGTTGTCACAATACCTTGTTTAACATTAATTACAGATAAATTCCCATATGTTTCTCACCTGAATTATTAAATATTGAACAGACTTATTCAGTTTTGGCTGGGTTGTGAGAGTACAAAGGCAAAATTACTCTTATACTGGTGGCCCCAGTTGTATGCTGGAAGCTAATCTTCCTCTTAAAACAGCAGTTACATGTAAAAACAAAAACACAGACTAGGCACCCATCCCATTTCACTGAGGTCTAGGAGCCAATCCAGTATATAAAGCAGATGGTTACACCTTGGAGAGATCATAACTTCTGATAAAATATAGAAGTATAATTCATAAATAAATGGACTATATCAAGCTTCTGAGGAAACCCTCCCCTCCAACCTGCCAAAGCTATGAAATTTTTTACTAATTAAAAAAAAAAAAGGGACAAACAACAAAAAAGGCAACTGGGCTATATGTAACAGCTTCGTTTCCAAAGCCAAGCATCTTGTTCTACAAAGACTTCAAAGTTAAGCATTGCACAAATCTTTGCAAGCATGGAGTAAAGCAAAGTTCATGATAGGTTACAGAGACTTTTGCATTAAGCTTCAAAACCTCTTGGTAATTTAAACATCATCTGAGAAAGGTTCAGGAAGGGGAACAACTCCATTGTCAAACAGTGTAAACCATGAAAATTTATCCTTTAACCAATTATTGCTAAGAAAACAAGGAAGAGGAAGAAGTGTTTGCATTTGGACAGGGTTGTTTTATTTGTACTATTTGAGTTATTCCCATTAAATCACTGGAAAGTGCTCAGGGAGGAGGAATGTATTCTAAATTCACCTTATAATTTTACTCACTAGTGAAAGAACTGCAGGGCTATTTTTAAGTACTGTAATGAAATCAATACTTACATACCAGGCTGAGATTTTCAGGACCTGTAACAAATTTCCCCAAAATAAATGAAAAGCAAGCCTGTAATTCTCCTCTTAGTTTTGCAAATTGTCCCCACAGAACATCCCTAAATATGCATGAAGGATTATCAGATTTGAAACGGAACTAACGAAAGGAGGAAATGGAAGAGGAATCAACTGTACTTGCTACACCTGTATAGCATGCAGATGCCATGCTAGGAATGGTAGGTTGGTTAAAAGAGTTTTCTTACTATTTTTTTACTAATTTCTTCTTTTATGGCATTTTCTTCTTAATTTCTCTTGCTGTCATCTGTAGCTAACTATATCTCCTTTGTAGCCCTTTTTGTCAGCGAACTTTAGCAGAACAGATCTCTACAAATGCTGTCTCAGTAGTATTTACGGAGTGACCTCACTGGAAGCAAATTTGTACACTCACTCTTGTTCTTCTGATCCATCCATCCATCCATCCTGGAGCCTGTGTAGCTGTGAAAATGGTAGTAGACATGATCAGTTTACCTGGTCCTGTATGCACTTTACCAAGTAAATGTTGGTTGTCCTTCTACAACTGAAACAGTATATATAGGTAAGCATTTGTAAATAAATATCCTGTCTAGTCACAGTGACTTTAATCTGGCCTACAAAGAACTAAATGCAGATGGTCTGTCTGGAAGGAACAGACTAAAGCTACGTAATCACAGTCTGATAGCTTACAAATAGTATTATTGCGTATTATAGCAAATACATTGGAAGTAAAGACAAAACAAAGAAGCTGGACTGCACAAATAAATAATAAAGGTGAATCTAATCCACTTCATGCCGGCTGTCTATCGGCATGGATGTTAAACATACGGCTTAACTTCTTATTGCATCCTATCTACTACAAAGCTACATATTGTTATCAGCTCTCTAACAAGGCAAAGATCATGTCATATAACACAGCAGATAACACAGCAGTACTTCTATCAATATGACAACAGACTGGATTCAAGACCATGACCAGACACCCTGGCATTGGAGCCATCCGTGATGGCATTGGAACTATCAGAGAAGAAAAGTGTAGATAACAGGGCCATCTCAGCTTTCTAAAGCATCTGACCAACAGACTGATCAGAAAGTGAGTCACTTTCTATTCTCCAGAAATCCCAGTAAAAGTTATTAATGCTCTGAGGGCCACATATGTAGGCCCTATGAGGGCCACGACTTGTAAGGGTGACCTACCACATGACAGAGAGGTCCAACATCACACTGCTGTGAAAGACAGCTTGATGTCAAATGCCTACAAGATGTCAACTTCTGCTGACAATATTGTGCTGCAGACCTAAAAAGATACACTGTGAAAAACTGATAATCTGTGTAGAAAAAGATCAGTTCACTTTCTCAGCCATTTGCAGGAGGGAGTACAGCCTGTTTAGTGCAAGCACAGTGAGGTTTTCCAGCACCTTGACATTTCCTGCAGCAGAATCATCCTTTCTGACTTAAATTTGCACCTTCAGCTATATTTCTGAACTCAGGCCTTCAAGTTATTCCAGTAAGCACTTTTTTTAACACATTGTAAAAACTGTATCTTCTTTTTTATAAAGTTGTCTGTGTCTGATGGCAGTGTTCTCCGGCAAGATCATTCCCATCTGCGTGAAGACAGGGGCTGCCATTCTCAGCAATGTCTGGGGAACACAGTAAGTGCGAGACCAGCATCCATGTGAACAAACTGCTGGATATCCAACAGATGCAATCTTGGTGTCCTGCCCTGCAGCTGCTCCTCCTGTTTTATCTCCAAGTCCTGTGTACCAGTCCTCATCCAATGTCTGATATCTCATGTTTTATGAATAAACAGTTTGAATTTATTCAGTTGTTCTAAATAGGAGACGAAAGTAAGTCTCTGAGGCCAGAAGGAAATCATTGAACAGGTTCGGTTTTCAGATGGTTCTCTTCTACACGTTTTTGGTATCCACCAAGATATGGTTTCCATGCAGAACTACCTCTGTCCCTACAGGCCTGACTACCTTTGGTTCCCTCCTGCTGTTTGCTGTTTCTCAGGGACTGTAATGGATGCCCCTATGCATTTCAGGTTTCAAGCCTTCTGATGGATAAAGACTGTGACCTTTTAGGAGCTATCAGCTAACTTGCTAGAAGCTGAGGCACAATTCAAGAACTTTTCCTTTTCTTGGCCAGCTAGCCAACACCTCACTTGGATTTCATGGTGTCATGTTAAGAGTTTGTCTGCATTTCCCTGAACTTCAGCCTCTTTTGTCTGTTCTGTCCCACCCATAGCGTAACTATGAAGAGCACATTTGCAAATGTAAGGATTATTAACAGACAATTCAGTAGACAACCAAGGCCTTTTAAAGTCAGTCTTGACAGCAACATCAGCTATGCAGCCACAGTTTATCGAAGGATAAGATTTTCTGTTTGAACATAATCCCTTCTACCTATCAAAACTCTACATAATGCCATGTGTCACGAGCCTGTGATTGACTCCACAAAAAACTGATTTCTTGGGGCAATACTTGGACTGAACAGATTCTCTCACAGCCTGTGGAGTCTACACATTTAACATTTTCATGAAAACCTTGCTGTCAGTGTGTGTCTACATTCCCTCAGTAGATTATTACTCCCTCCAGTCAAGTTCACCTTTTTTCTTGTTTAACAGGTGAAATGGATTTTACATCAGGTGTTTTTACTGTTGGTTCTACAGACAAGTTGTGAAGTTAAATGAAACACAACCCAACCACAAATGAAAAATACATTCACTTGCTCTGGTCTCGTTAGATACATTGTCAGGTTCTGCTTCAAGATTCACCCTTTAGCCCCTTCCAATATCACAAACCTACCAGTAACTGACTTTTGCTTTGCAAATTTTGTATAGATGAGCTGTTATATTCTAGTTGGGCAATATTTGCTCCTCCTAGAACTGGGCTAAGCCATTTTGCTTTGCACCGAGTTGCAACCACTTCCAGATTCACTGCAGATGGGTACGGTATCTGCCATTTGTTTACACCATGTTCTGTCTTTATGCTTTGCCCATACGAACATTTGCTTCCGTTCTCAGAAGGAAATTGCTTGGATGCAACCATTTTAATAAAAATATGGCCCATTAATTTGTCAAATTAACAGAGGTCCTCATTAGCTCGTGCATTATTCACTATATAACTGTTCCTATTGAAGCCCTAAAAATAAAACATATCAAAATGCCTTTATTTGTGGAATGAAGAGGGAGCAAAAATGGCAGTGTATGCCCCTGGGAAGCTACAGTCTAAACATAAGCCTGAGGACACTCAATGGACACAAACAGCTTGAGATGGTGAGAAAAACACACACATAAAGGAGTGTTAATTGTCTCAGGTGCCAACTAGCTTATTTTGGGGTTTTTTTGGTGAGGACAGGTTTTGCACAGATCAAGGTATTAGTGAAGATTTTGAATGCTTTTGGATAATAGCTCCAAGTCTTCCCTGTGCACATGCTGGAGGGAACTGTCCTGGACAACAGTATGCATCAAGGGTAAGGATAAGGACTTTTCAGACGGTGGACTGTCCTTCCAGCACAAAGAATTCAGGAATCTCCTAGGTTACAGGCTCCAGGTAACGCACTCAGGTGTTGGTAAAGCAATCAGGTTTATCTCCTATCTCAGCTGGAGGGACTGCAAGGATCAGCAGACATGGAAAAACATTCTGCTGTTTCACTAGGCAGTCTCTAAGGCATTTACCATTGCTGGCTTAAAAGGTAATTACCCTTCAGTTAGCTGGAGCTTAGACACCCAGAGGGGACCTGGATTCCCTTCCTTGTTAATGGATCCAGTAACGTAACATCCCACCAACATTTCTTTTAACCTCTACTAAGATTTTTGTAAAGATGAATAAGCATTTCTAAAATAACAGACTAGCACACTGCTTGAATATTGCTCTCTGTTTCAAGGGCACATTAACAGTTACACAGCTAACCAGACTCGTGGTGTTCCCTGGTCCCACCAAGTCTGAAAGCCATGCTTATGGAAAGCACCTCCAGACAACACTAAAAACATCTTTTTTTTTTGAAGATGGATAGAAAACTTATGTGCCAGTAGGCTGTTTTAAATAAGCTACTTAAAAAAATTGAGGTACCTCACTTTTTAAGGTCATTGCCTCCATCTGTGGAAATTATTTTTACATTTTAATGGATAAAGACAATTTCATTTTCTTTCTTTGGGAGAGAAACTCAAAACACTTTTCTGACACTTCCTATTTAATAAGAGGAACTGAAGGGAAAAAAAAGTTCATAAACCACTTAATAGAGGTAAAAGCCAACCCAAGAAAGCACTATTCTGAGACTATGTTCTACACAGGAGTCACAAACAAATATTTGTATTAAACAAAACTGACATCTTTTATTCACCTAATCTGAATAGTCATAAAAATAAGAACACTGTACATGTGCAGTATTACTTTCATTATAGAAGCACTATGCAGAAGGTTGTTTTGCATATAAAAAATGTTCCCTCTTTATTGTTACAAAAGTGAATTTCTGATGACTGCTGTTGAAAAACAATTGGATTATACAATGCTTTAGAGGATAAATTCAAAAATAGAATCACAGTTTTCTGGCAGTGTTCTTTTCTGGGAAGTTTATTTATCAAGAGAAAAAGAATATATATTAACTCTTATGTCTTCCTCCACTTTCCCAACAAACTTATGTCAGAGATATGCTGGGATACATGAAAAATAGAAAAATGTTTAATCAGATAGAGGTAGCTAAGGTGCTAGCTATGACAAGTCTCACAGTTCTTCAGCTTTCAAAAAAATGCAAAAAGAGGAGTTAGATAAGAAAGAGAGCAAACAACAATCCTGTTCATAACAAAAGTATGGTAAACTTTGAAAAGATATTGTTCTGAAAGTCACACACTGATCACCAGCTTATTTCAACATCTGAGGCATTAAAAAGTATTGACTGTGATTTTTTGAGTTTCTAGGTGTCTGCCAGCTTAAAATATTAGGCTATCTGCAGAAATGCAATTGATTAAAATCCAGTCATTGATAACTCTGTGTTAATTTTAAAGGGGTGAGATCATGCCAAGAGCTGAACAAACTGCAGTTTTTCTACACAAGTGCTCCACAGCAGCCAAAACTAATCTATGATTAAGGTGAAAGCTTCTTCCTAACTTATATAAATCTGGCTGAGCAGAAGATAGCCATGTGAAGAGAAAAGTTCAGTAGACACTATTCTGATCTATGGTACAAAAATGCAAATGAGCCCATACCTTTGGTGGAATTACCCTTATTTGTTCAAGGGTAAGCAAGAGCAGAATTATCCTCCAACTGCTGTATAAAAGACAGCAAAAATAAATATCCCAATATAAGCAGGCTTTCTGCCACAGGTAAACAAATACATTGTTATGCCTATTATCTTTAGGCATAATAGAATAAACATCAAGCACTGTATTGAATTATGATTCACAATTTAACTTTCTCAAATTATAGTTTGCAATAACTAGTGTTAGAGGTATGATTATTGGATTGTAAATTATTTCAGTATGCCAATAATGCATTTAACATCATAGCAATGTTTCTTTATAATCCAATTTCTTATTATTGATTTCAGGTATTACAATTATGATGCAAGAATTTTAGTTAAAATAAAAAAATGCGGTGACTCAAGACAGTTAGCCATTCAGTATTTATTAGAGAATTTTTATCCCTTCTGTTCTATTTTCCCGTTAGACTACAAATTTATTTAGTTTGTTAATAATTGCTGGTGAAAGTTGTTGCTGCTTGGTCCAGACCACCGCACAGTCTCCTGGGTACCTCCTGGGAGTTTACCCTCATGGTGCACCATGAGCCAGGGTGAACTGAACAACTGAGGACCTTAATCTCTTCCAGGCAGTAGTCAGACCTCCTACGGCATCTGAGCTCAAAAACCTGACAAGCAATTCAGGCAGCTTGCTAAAACTTTAAAGCTTCTAGCAGGTTTGTTCAACCAAGCACTCAAGGTGGCTTGAATGGTTTTCACTAGGTGACTGCCGGTGGTGTGTCCACTGCATCGCAAACAAGCCTTGGAGATAACGGAGAAGAGGTTCCCCTCTGCCTCATAGCACAGCCACGTGTTACTGCTGGACGGCCTGGCTTAAAATCGCTTTGTGCCTGTTGATTGGTGCCATATGTGGTGATTCAGTCACACCAAGCGAACACCCACCAGCTGTCAACGCAGTGGAAATGCCGAAGCGGTTTTTGTTGGTGTGTTTTCACAATACGCCACCCAGCTCTTGGGGCCTCTCCCCCGCCTTACCGACAGCTCCAAAGCCTTGCAGGACTGGGGATTTAACCCTCCTGGGAGGTCAGGCAAAAGACATGACCTGGGAATGAGCTGCTGGTATGAGCGCAGAGACTGCAAGATTTCCTGCCTGGTAGTCTGTGTCTGTCCGTGGTCACTCTGCGGTGGTAGAGCTGCGCAGGGCAGCACCGTGCATGCTGCCTGACAGGCCTGAGGACTGGCCTGGGACCGACACGGAAAGAGCAAGAGTGCCTTCGAGTACCAGGTCAGGGAAACACAAACGAGACGCTGCCCCCTGCTCTGCTGTGCAGCTAGAAAAAACATGTTAAACACTGCAAAAGGCTCAGAGGAGAGCCACATAAACATCTCATCAGCCAGACAACATGCTTGTTAAGAGGGAAGGAAGAAGGCTGATTTATCAGCTTCCTGAAGAGAAAGCTGAGAAGTGCCAGCCTGTGTGAAGCAGAAGCTCTGTGCTACAAGAAAAGATTTTTCTACTTTCGTCAGGTCAAGGGCCTAATGAGATCCAGTGGCAGGGAGCTCAAACTAGTCTAGTTCAAACCAGGACCCACAGAAGACAGCAAATAGTGGAGAATAATTAACTGCAGGACAAGGACAGCACGGGAAGCAGCATGTTCTCTATTTCTCTGAGACTCACATGTGGAGGAGGAACAGATGTCTTTGCAAAAGAGCTGCTGCAGTTTAACTACACCCTATTTGAGAAACTGCAGGAATCCCAGGTGACATGACCCAATCTCTGTTATTCAGGAGGTCAATTAAATCTTCATCACGTTGCCCTTCATCCTTAAAGAGCAACCTGACAACACCTAGTGCCTGCTTGTGCCAGATGAGTTAAAACGAGGTTTGCTGTTGCTCAGCAGTTGTTCCCACCTCCACAGCCAAAGACTCCAGAGGAAACAAAGGGTCCCATAATGGGCGTTGCTCACCATGCAGACCTTTTTCCCTATATTATACAGACTTATATATATAATTTATGGCTCATTGCAGCTATGGGCAGTCCCAGACACCCCAGCTCACAGTGACCACAGTGCTTCCCAATTATATGCTCCCATTTACTTATTTATTTTGGTTCCTAAGCTGCTCAAATGCACAGAATTGGTAAAAACAGGGGCTGGGGAGGACTCAGAAGCTACTTCCACTCTACGCTGGAAAACTACATTTTATCCAATGCAGTATCTACTGCTACAGACGTCTCTGGCTGTTCAGTGCTAGATTCTGGCACTCTCTTACAGATCTTTCTACAGACATCAGCAATGGCAGTTCTGTCTAAATAAACCAGCATCTCTGACACCTTCTCTGCTACCCCTCAGGATATGTTCAGCTGCCTCCCAGTAAGTCAAGAAGTTTGGGTGGGATCAAGTGTGCAACTAGCCATTTTTCTATCCTGGGCACATGTAACCATTAGCAATCAATGCACACGCTTGTCACCACGGTTTATTTGAACTTTAATTTTTTTGAAAATGAAAAAACCTCCACTCCCAATGGAGTTTTCTTCCACACTGTTACAGACAGGCCTAGCTGTATCTTTTCTTTCTTTTCCCATTCTTCTCTTTTCTTTTTTTTTTTTTTTTTACTTTTTTTTTGTTTTAAACAGGCAGCACACTCCTCCTCTCTGTGCTGAAACTCTCTTCTCCCCCCTGGAGACAGCCTTTTTCTCATTCCAGTACCTGGCAGTCTCCGGGAACACAAGCAGTTCAGGAAAACAGATGGGTTGCAGCCTACCGGGTCATTCAGCCGGTAGGCTGAATGGAACCTTTACACCGCCATTTTTCTTCCTGTCTATTTAAATGGGCCCAGTCATTCTGTGGTAATCTTTCCAATGCTAGTGTCAAGGCTGAATTGTCAGTCCTGTCACTGTAGTTACATTGGGAATGTAAATAGAGTCACAAAATACATAAAAACCCCTGTCAGTTGCTGTTCAGCTCAGTTCAGAAATTGCTCCATGTTACCAACAGAAGATGAGTCTGTTATAGACTGACAGTGTTGACCAACTGTTGGATCATAATCATCATCAGAGAGGACCAAAGGACCTGCATTTTACTCCTAGATACACCTGTGTATTTGCATAAGACAATGGCTCTCCACACCTCGATTTCTGTTCTCACTTTTTGTCTCTGTTACCACTGTTATTGTAACAAGGAGTAACAAGGACTCCAAAAGCTAAGATTTCTCTCCCAGCATCTTCCTTCAGTAGAGCTGTGGTTTTGGCTGGGGCTTCCTTTTCGACTCACTGTCACTAAATATAGACAATCACCCTTTGAAGAAACTTTTCCTGTCTTCCTTTTTCTTTTTCTTTTTTTTTTTCTGCATGCACCTAAGATAACTGCTTTGGGCACCCTTCCTTAACCCTCACTGAAAGCAGCACGCAACAAGCTGCACAAGCAGAATAGTTTGTCTGCACAAAGGCAACAACATTTACTGACTTTCTAAAACCTCTGAACATTCCTTCACTCCTCAGCATCACCCAGAGGTGATGCTGCACATCCCACCTTTTTAAAAAACATATAACATTGTTCTAAAGAGCTCTTATATCAACTTCTTCTCTTTCTGCTCCATGAGCACACAAGTATCAATGTTCTCAGTAAGCCTGAACTCAGACATTTTTCTTTGCAAAACTTGGGAAATTCTAACCTCCAAAGAGACTAAACAAGGATCAGCCACTATGGAAAATATGAGCTTCGCTCTTTAGTCCCCACCTGACTGAGAGCAAAGAGGCAGTGGTCACAGGGGCATGTCGAGTACTCAGTACTCCGGTGAGCAAGAACACAAAAGTCCTTTTGATGGATGTGCCACAGTTTCAAAAAAATGAAAGTTCAAATAAGCCGTGGTGACAAATATGTGCATTGATTGTTAATGGTTACATGTGCCCAGGATGGAAAAATGGCCAATTGCACACTTGATCCCACCCAAACTTCTTGACTCACCTGCTTTCTCTACAGTGAAAACACTCCTCCATTGCCTGCTAAAGGATAACAAAGTATACTGAATCAAATTACCAAAAAGTACCTTTCATCACCCCTTTGAATTAAAGCAAAGCATCTTCATTGAGATGACTAATTTCTTGCTATTTTCCCTTGCAGCTGATAGTTTGTTCTGTTCCTGCCCACTTCAACCACAGGGTAGTGAAAGATGCCAGCAACAGTTCTCAAGAAATAACTTGAGAGTCAGCACCAGTTACCATCAGCTCTGGATCGTACAACCCAGTATTATTGCAGCAATATGGGTGCCACCAAGAGAAACCAGAACTGTGTTAGAGGGAGCACAAAACCGTCCCAGACTCTTAAAGGATGAGATGCCCATATAAACTTTTGTCTGCTGTTCCCACAGCCTGCGAAAGAGCATGCCTGGCTACTCTCTCAAAGAAGAGGCTGCTGGAAGGAACACAAGCCAAGGAGCTGGTTGCCCACTGGGAACAACTCTGCTCACGTCCCCTTGCCCAGGGTGCCCTATCCTGTGAAGTGTTGGAAAATTTTGCTCACAGGATTTATCAGCCTTCACAGTGGAATGAGTCTCAGTTCCCTGCGGCTCTCCTCCCCAGTCTATTGATGCCCTTAGACATCACTTAGCCTTCGGGACAAGGAGACACACCATTGTCTACACACACACCTTTGCCTCAGAAGACCAGGAGGAACAAACCTTTCTGCCTCGTCTCATTACAACATGAGTTTCTTCTCTACGCCTTACTCTTTCAGCATTGGAGGTGGCACAATGGAAAAAAGACTATAAATGTTGCCAATGGTAACCTGTTAGTTAAAAGTTAAGTTCCCACTTGAATCCCCTTAATAATTTCTTATATTTTATGTAGTCACAGAAGATCTGAACTCTCTGGAGGCCCAACTACACTCTGAGCCAATTCCCACATATCACAGCACAGTGACTGTCAAATGTGAAACTTACTTGGAAGTAATCAGTCTCTTTTTCTTAGCCCTCTGTCTCCAAACTAACTCCATCCAGGCAAAATTTAGAAAATTAACTGCAACAAAACATTACCAGAAACACAGTTGCTCAAATGCATTCTCAGATTGGCCATTACAAATAAATGCTATTCCCTCAAGGTTACTAGTCAATGCCTCTTAGCTGGTTTCAAACAGATGACTCAGAGGCTGAATGCAAGCCTGTCTTTCCTACTGTTAAAAATTATTG
The DNA here is from genome assembly GCF_000699105.1 of Pygoscelis adeliae. NCBI lineage: Eukaryota > Metazoa > Chordata > Aves > Sphenisciformes > Spheniscidae > Pygoscelis > Pygoscelis adeliae. The sequence goes on along the minus strand of NW_008824033.1, from coordinate 111,899 downwards.
TCTCTCCTCACTGTTTTCAAGAGCTTTACAGTCTAGCAGTACAGCAGATGCTAATATACTAGCACAGCCTTTCTAATTGCTTCCTAATGTCTTTTTCTTGTGGTGCGTATTTACAGTCCAAATATCCACAATTATTGTGATCAGATTATGTCTGCAAACCACCAATTACTGGCTGGCTAGAGATGCATCAACACAACACTGTTTCTGCATGCGAAGGTTACAGTTTTGTGTGCTTAAACTGCAAACAGAAAACTTGAGCCTTTCCCCATTTATCGTCTCATCATTGTTTCTCAGCCTTTTATAATTGAAGAAATACCTTTCCTTGTGCCTGGGGATAGAGAGGGGGGAATGAGCCATATTGTACAGTACTGCTACAATGGCTTTAATCTACAACTCACTCGAAATTAGACTAATACCCTGAATATTGACTTCTTAATTTCATCTCCCTTTCCCTTTGTTTGCTTACAGGCATGCACAGAAACACATATGCCTGGGTTTTTGTTTCATGCAGATTCACAAGCAGTTTCACAGAGTTCCTTTCCCAATGCCTTACGGATATCCAGTGGTAGATGGAGGTTGGCTTTACAGCTTTTAATGCTTTAGAAGTGCTGTCATTAAGATAACCTGGGGAAAACCAGACTAACACTGCCAAATATGTCTGTGACAGACGGCAAAGCACAGGGCGACAATACAAGCAGGAACCCTAGAGAGGAAAGGTAGCAAGGAGTATTCAGAGCACAGGACAGCATGAGGCTACATAAGAAATACAGTCAAGTTTTTCAAAATGCCTGAATTAACCATATTTTGCCCTGAGGACAATGTCAAATGAGAAGATGCATTTCAGTTCAGATCAAAGTGTGGTTTTATTTATATACATAAATACACATTATATTATATGTGTATTTATCTTCTACGAGTGCAGTCTCCATTTGTTTCAACTGTCTGTTTTTGGGAACTGTTTTGCTTAATTTCCTTTTCAGATTTTAAAACTCTCTTTCTTCCTCCTGTTTTTTTCTTAAACAGTGTCTTGCTGGAGCAGGGAGCTCTTTTCAGTATTTGCTGATCTGGTGATTGGCACAAACCCACCTGTTTCTGACACAAGATGGTGTAAACAGAAAACTTCAGAAAGATCTAGACACAGAGGAGAATTCAGACACATAGTGCCTAGCACATGTTCTCCTCTGATGGAGTGATGGGAGAAGACCCAGATGGGAAGGGTAGGATCATTGTCCATGTGTCCAAAGTGTGGGAAGAAAAGCATATTCCTAGAGGGAGGAGACTAAGAAGGGTCCCACCTCCATCTATTTGTTGCTTAAACTCTACAAGTTTTCTGGTGGTGTGAATCTTGCCTGAATTTTGAGAGACAGAACAACTCCAAATGCAATTCTACACTATAGGTGCCAACTTTGAAATAAATGCTTTGCTGAGCTCCAAGGACATCAAAGCTGTTGATTTCTGCACAGTTTGTAGCAGCAAGTTACAGAACAAGACTATTTGTTTTTTTTTCCCTGCTATTTTCTCATGATGCAAAGTCATGATAACTTTGAGAAACAGCGCCATTCCCCCTAAAAATCAGTCCTGTCTATAAAATAATTATGTTCATTTGTAAAACCTTTGACCACAAGATAATCTAACCCATTCTGATCTTATCTGATCTTCATTGCAATGGCACTGAAATCACTCATCACTCAAAAAAGGACTTTCAAATTAATATACCATGCCATCTAGTTCTTAAAATATTTTCACTTTATCATTCAACCTGGGAGTTAAACAAACTTGTCTTCTGCAAGTGGGGAACTTCCAAAAAGGTGCTCTACATAACGAGAGCTTTTAGAACCACAAGTTGAATGAAATCAAATATACAAGCAAAAATAGTCTTTCCGCAGTGGAAGATGGCATGCAGAGAGGTGCAATACCTATGTGAAGAACAGGTAGGGAAAAAAAAAGAAATCAGCAAACCATTAAGAGATTTTACAGTTGAGATGGAGTTTAAAAAACGAATTATTTTTTACTATTTCATTTTTCAAAAAGATTTTTAGTTTGTTCTTTTCTCACAACATAATTAAAACCTGTTTAAAAGCAGAGATAAATTTAGAGCTAACATTGCTCTCCTGCTCAAAAACGTCCCAAACAGAAAACTTCTCCATGGAGAACTGTCTGAGATAGCCACTTCCAACAGGTTCTCCTGCAGCTGCTACTTCTGTGCATACATTGCAGCACTGCTTGTTGTCAGGCTCTTTTATCATAGAATCATAGAATGGTTTGGGTTGGAAGGGACCTTTAAAGGCCATCTAGTCCAACTCCCCTGCAATGAGCAGGGACATCTTCAACTAGATCAGGTTGCTCACAGCCCCATCCAACCTGACCTTGAATGTTTCCAGGGATGGGGCATCCACCACCTCTCTGGGCAACCTGTGCCAGTGTTTCACCACCCTCAGCGTAAAACATTTCTTCCTTATATCTAGTCTAAATCTACCCTCTTTTAGTT
>NW_008824033.1:107573-108938 GCF_000699105.1 Pygoscelis adeliae | reverse complement strand
CACCAGTACCCCCAAGTCCTTCTCGGCAGGGCTGCTCTCAATCCCTTCATCCCTCAGCCTGTATTGGTACCGGGGGTTGCCCCAACCCAGGTGCAGGACCCTGCACTTGGCCTTGTTGAACCTCATGAGGTTCACATTATCTTAATAATTCTTTGAATTTCAAGCATTTCAGAGGACCTTGTCCCTAGTTTTTATCTTCTTTGAAATTACATCTTCATCTAAGACTTTTTAACAAAAGCATTTTTGTAGAATCTGCCTTTCTTGACTTAGTGATAGTTTCATAAAAGACAGTTTGCATAAAGAAATACAAGATTTGTGTTGGAAGGACAAAAAAATGCATACTTGACTTCTACCAAATAACACAAAAAATATTAACAGATTTTGGCAATGAAAATATTGGACCTTCCTAGGGAAAAAAAAGAGAAAATTAATTTTCTTCAATAGGAAAAGTGAACACATAGCTTTCACAATCTCCTTTTTTGACAAATTGACCCCTAAATTGTGAAAAATATTTTTGCCAAAATGTGCACAAGTGTTCCCTAAGAATGTTTTCTAGAAAGAGAAATTGCATTTAATGGGATAACTCATGTGCTAACAAATGAAAATCAGGTATATGCATAAGTTCTTGACAGATGTGAGCTTGAGTGCTTTGCCCAAAGCAACACAAGAAGCGTTTAGCAGATTTGTAGGTCAGACCAAAGACTCTTGGGTCCCAGGGGTGATAACCACAAAACCATCCTTCCTTTATGGTGGCCTGGATTCTTTATTCTGCATTCACAGGTAAAAGCTACTATACAGTATTTCCATATAAGAAGCTGTAACACATTTTCCAGAAGGAGACATGAACCAGTAAAACTATTAAAGCAATATTTTGTTTAAAATTCCTTTATGTCACCAGTTTGTCTTCTTTCATGTCTTAAATGCTATTTATTTTTTAAATAGGACTGAATGACAAATTTCATCTGTTTTAGTCTCCTTAAACACTTCACAATATTTTGCATTATTCAGACTAACAAAAAAAAAATTCACACTGGAAGTCTGACACTCTAATTAGCTGGTAATATTACCATTTCTCATTCTGACCAATTCTTTCATTACTGTGCTTTATATAAAAGCAGCACCAACAGAAACAATGTTTTTGTAATGTTTACTTCATTGATATATAAATAAGTTTGATCAAGGAACAGTGTTTTAGGGCTGTAGGATATTTAACAGAGTAGGGATTTTCATATTTCTTTGTAAAGTGTATAGGCAAAGGCTATGTTATGGGTCAGTATAATCACTGAGCAGGAAGTGGATAGGATGGGGCTTCTGGAGAACAGTTAAATAAAACTAAAAGCTTCACATTTATCATCATTTTGTCTG
>NW_008824033.1:80856-107508 GCF_000699105.1 Pygoscelis adeliae | reverse complement strand
TAACATGACCTTTATTTTCAGGACACCTGCCTGTTGACCTGAGTTGCATTCTGGAGCGCACAAAGGGGATTCAGGCCAAATGTTCACAAAATACTCAGGGAAATAGTCGCCACTGAGTATCCAGGCCTTGAGCAGCACCATTTCAGTGGCTTGTTCTTATTCACCCAAGTGATTCACAACTTAATTCCAAGGATATTCTTAAAACCCATCAAGATTTCCTTGGAGGAGATGCCTAAAGGTCAGCTGGTGTTGCAGGGACCACTGAGGACTTTCTTACTGAAGGAGAACCAGCAACGGGAGCCTGAATGCATAAGCCACACCTAAGCCATGTTCCTCTGTCTAGGTCAGGTCTAGAGGTTCTGATGAGGGGGAAAGGCAGTGCTGGGAACAGCTAAGGCCAGCAGCACTGGGTGCTGTGAGCGGGAGGCAGCCAGGAGTTGCAGGGAAGGGGAGGCACGGTGACTTCACCCCTCTTAGCCATATGCATGGCGCTCTCTTCCTTCTGACTGCAACCCTCCCTTTCCTTTGTCTGACTCCTGCATGGGTTTTCATCAATCTAAAGCTGATAATTGTGTCTGCCGAGAAGCAACCGCTTGGCAAGAAGTTAAGGATTCAGTGTGACATCATAACTAATTAAAAAATGAGAAGGCTTGGAGCAATGGGGACTGCGCCGAGGACCCAACAGTGCCAATTTGCTTGAAAAGTTTAAGTTGAAGAATTGCATTTTGCAATGAGTGTTTTTTCTTCTCTCCTTGTCAGACATGATTTTTCCTGGATGTGGACTTTAATACAGATTTTGCTTTTTGGTCCCTTCTGAACATTAAGCTGTGGGTCCCTCAATCAGACAGTAATAGATTCTATTCCTTTGAGGCAGAATAAATCAAAAGAGCTTGAAAGTATTAGCCTGTACCCTGAAGTTACAGCTTTTTTACCACCATAGTGTTCCTAGGCATTCTCAGCATGAGAAAGGAGTATGCTCAGAAGCAGGCACAGCCCTCCTGCCCTGTGTTTGTGTGCCACCTAGCACTATAGGAGTCCTGCTTCAGGGCTCTGCAGCATCACGGCAGGAAAGGTAAGCACAAAGGTAAGTATTCTCACATACAAAAGCCATAGCTAGGATGAGCTGACAACTGTTAAGGTAAACCACAACTATTTACCTAGTCATATAATTAACATCAAATGCAAGCTACATGAAGGTCGCTGGTCCCCCAGGTACCAGTCAAGAAGCACTCCTGCCGCCTGCCTGCCTGCCAGACAGGTGGGTCCAGCCCTCACACACCCCCAAGAACTGCCATCCACTGTTTTGTCTTCACCAGAGCGGATAGCAATACTGACATGAAACCCTTCAGCAACAGATTTCAACAAGGCAAATGGAAATGAAAAGCAGCTGCAAATGCTGTAAAAGGTGTTGGACAGCACTTGCTTGTCTTTCCTAAAATTGTCCATCTAAAATCCCTGTTTATAATGATGGCTGTTAGAAGCATCATCACCAACACATTAAATGTGTGGGGTTTTAAAGCCAAAGCAGACTTTACCATTTAGTCATGCCCCCCCCACATAGGATTATCCAGAAAACATCACCTAATAAGAGATGGTTCTATTACACACATCTAGTAATATGACAGTTTCTGTAAAGAAAATTTTTCTCATGTGTATCTTGACAACTGAGATGTGACCTGTAAACTCCAGCAACGTTAAGTCCTCCCTAGTAATTCACAGCAAATTGGAACATCTAGTTTAAGACAATCATCCTTCTTTTATTCTTTAATAAACAAGGAAAATAGACATGAATCTCTGGGTTGTCTATTTCAGGAAGATTCTGGGGATTTGGCTACATCATGAATACACAGCAATCTTATTTGTTAAGTAATTTGGAATCAAGTTCATACTCAAATCTCCTACAGAGAAAGAGATTAAAGGGGGAGGCAGCAGCTTTTCTCTTTTCTGTATCATCACATTTTCTTCATAAAAAAATGTGGAACCAGTTCCAGCATATCAGTTAGTTACTTTGGACTAATAAAGTGCTGAGACATACCTTCAAGACCTGAATGAACAGCACTGAGATTCCACTTTTCTTTTTCTTTCCCTTTTTTTCTTTTTTTAAATGTAATATAGAAGAAAAAAGAACTTGCACTTGATTTTCAATAACCTTAAAGAAGAAAGACTATACAGCTAAACTTAGCCGGACACAAAATAATCAAAGACAATACGCTTGAAACCCAGCTACTCGGTGTAAAGTGAATAAAGTAGTGAGACACAAAGATTGTTTCTTGTACATAATCATTTACTCACATTCACTTCAGCATTTCTGTTGTTGTGCAGCAGCAGCAGTGGTGCTCAGAGAGCTATCAACCTTTTAACCCCATCAACCAAATGCAGCAATAAAATCAGGATGTTTGTTATTGACCATTATTGTTTCAAGAAGAGCCTCTCTCCAAAACTACATGAGTGTTGAATTACATAAAAAAGCAGCTTATCAAGCACTTCAAAATAATATTTATGGAGTAATAACTCATTTGCCCTCTGTCTGCTAATTCAGCTCTGCACCAACAGCTCACTCCAGCGCTTATCTGGAGGTTATTTCTAACCTCTGAGCAGTACCAAACCAGTGTCCTTCTTAACTGTGTCAACCTCCTTAACTCTTACTTTTGTCTTTCCTATTTCAAGTGGCAACAGATCTTACAAGGGGCAGGTGGAAGTGAAATTTCTCTTCAAATATTCTCAAGAAGCCTGAACTGTGCGAGCTTGCACATAGCATGGCATAATGAACCCGAGACTTGTACCAAAATGTACAGAAAATTAGCAAAACCAAAAAACATATCTGGACACTCAGAGTGACCACTGCATAGGATTTCACTTGGGCACAAGTCTGCCCATATATTCCTTGACTACACAGCAGTTGGTTTGCACTGATGTTACCGTGAACTTCTGCTATTCCTGAATTTGATGTTAGGAAAGCCTTCAGTCATGTACCTGAAAGGTTACTGAAAAGACTTTTCCCAACAGCCTTCCTTCTGTAACAAGCAACAGTGAGAAAGCATTTCTGCTTTCACACCTGCAGGAGGGGAGGGGGTGCAAAGGATGCACAGTGCAATACACAAGCTCCCCATGCTGGGAACAGAAGCAGGGCTAAAGCAGTCACCAGGTTTTAGAAATTAGCAAGTCTTAAGTACTGGGTAGCAGCATCAGCTTTTACTGAACTTGATGGACACAGAACAGTGAAAATACTAGAGGAAAACTTATTGTAATGCAGGCAGGCCATCTTGAGATTTCTTTGCTGGAAAAGGCCCCCCCCCAAAAAACCCACCAGTGTTCTATATCTATCAAAAATTAAAGTAAGTTATTTCAAGGTTGTATATATGTATCTCTCTCCAATTCTGATTCCTGTTTGGGAAACCTCTGATAGAGCAGTTATTCAAAGACTGGTACTTCACAACTGGTTTTCCTTCATTTTGTTGCCACTACTGAGAGCCTGAATCCAGTTGTATCAGAATCTGAAAGCCCAGTAATACATGCTTTTGCCTCTCCTTAGCAGACTCTGGCACGCATTCATGTTTATCTGGGTGTGCCAGTGCCTCATGCATTATCTCACAGGCTTAGGTGTTTTCTTACTTACACTAAGATCTCAAATCTGTAACAGGGCCCGTACAGAGTCCTACATGATTAGTAGCAGGACCAGAGCCTACTTCTGTAGGACTTCTGGCAGCAAGCGTGACTGGCATTCACAGAACAAGTGGAAGAATGAATTAGCCAACAGAAATGCAAAGCTTATTTGCTCGTATTAAGTTAAAGGGAATAAAGTGCTTGGATGCAAACAATAGGAATGTACTTTAAAAAAATCACTGCTACATCTCTGGCAGTACAAATGCCATACAGCTCACACTACACATGCCTTATTGCAAGCCAGCTGTGCTCTCTTATCATCTCACAGCTGGTAAAACCCCATTCTCTGAGGAGATGCTGTTGTCAGTGTTGATGGCTGCAAAACACTCCGGAGCAATTTCCTTTACAAAAGCATGATGTCAGGTGACCTTCCCTCCTGTGCACGAAATGATCAAAATCTGATAAAATGGCATTCTCCCCTGAGGTGACCCAGAAGTCTTTTTCACTGTTTTTCTCACCGAGGCTTTTACAGTGGTTTAGTTTTTTCTCTGTACTGAAAGAAGTTCAACGTTCCTCCTCCCTGGGAAGACAAAAATTAGGGCTCCAATCGATTGACAATCAGATAAAAATTCCTTCTGGATTTTAAGAGAACCTTAATTCAACTGTATGGATGCAAAACACTTTTACCAAAGAATGCGACTCAGAAGTTTCCACCTCATTTTGAGATTATAACTTGGGCTTTTACATCTACATGGAGCTCCTAAAAATGCTACCCATCCCCAAAATGACAATACAGTCATAATTACTGTACACATTCATTATCAGAAAAACCACAAACATTTGTGTTTTGCACAGGCAGGACAGCCACAGGAGCCCACAGGTTTCCATGTGTGGCAGGTAGCTCATGAGTGTGCCCTGACTGTGCAGATTGCCGGTTGCCCTTCTCTGCCTGGGAGGATGTTGGTCTTTATCAGACATCCTGGTTAACAAAAGTGTTCCCTCTACCAAGGAAACTATTTTACAAAAAAACTCTTACATTTTTAAAGGTGTGTCCTTCTTTCACATTTCAGATTGGCTTGGATGAGGAGCAGGCAATAGGCTATCTGTGCCTCACAGGTTGACCACGACAGCAGTGAACTCAACGGACTCTTCAGAAGTATTGCAAAATGCTTGTCCAGGCAAGTATTTTGATGACTAAAGGCTCCAATTATTTATAATGCTCCTTTTCCAAATTCAGTTCAACCCAAGAAATTCAGAAGTGGAGTTCAAACAACCAGGCCACGTGAAATGGCAAACCCGTAAACCGCAAACCCAGGCATGAAGCCTGCCAGGTGGAAAGCAGGAGGTGGCACCAGGACTTTGTACTGCTTGACTGCGACTGAAACTGCATTTGAGAGCTAGTCCAGCTTGGCTTTGTGAAGTAACAGCTCTTGTGTGGGTATAATATCATGCCTCTAAGAAGCAAAATTGCTGGGGCATCCTGATGAAATCCCTGAAGCACAACAGCAAGGGCTGACCTTGTGGCTATGAAAAATAAGTAGGACAAAATTAGGTGGCTAGCACATATTAAAATCAATACAATGGCCAGGGGCTGGGTGAGTAAACAAGAAGATTTATTTAAGCTCTTTACACAATGCAGTCACTGTCAATAATCTGCATTAGAATTAGATCTTTGATAGGTGGAAAAATGAAATAAAATATAAAACAAAACAAACCCAACCAAATATAATACTTGGAAAAGATGCACTGTTTATTTCTTTCCTTCATTGTTTCTTTTATGTGGTGAGGCTTTCAGGAAGTATGACAAGGACATAAGCTCTCATTGGGCCTATTTCACATCTGGGCAACTCTGGTTTCAGTTTTGCTAAATTCAGTGAGATGGATGTGATGGACACATAGGTGGTTTCACCTGTGGCAAGCACTGCTTCCCCAGTTTATAATAGATGCGAACTTACAGAAGCAACAGCTAATAACCAGATAGCGATTTATTCATGGTAGAGTCAGGATAGGCTTTCCCACATGCTGTTTGCTCATCCAAATGCGTTACCTACAGTAAAAATTATGATTTGACCTATCAACATGTCCCTAACCTCAGCTTCCCATTCTGAATGGGAAATTTAGGATCCTAAACCATTTACGAAACTTCAAAAGCTCTGTTTAGTGTGTGTTAGGAGAAAAGTGGCATTTTCAGACTTATTCTTTGGGCTTTTGTTCAGTTTCCCTTCAATTAATGAGTTTTTTCTTTTGTAGGACAATGAAGATGCCTGACGCACATCTCTGTCTTTTTTGCAGCCAAGATATTTCAGCAATCCAGAACACTGATTGCTAAGTCAAAGGTTTTATTTTTAATAAATTACTGTTTAATATTCAGTAATTTTTCTTCTGATAATGCAAGATGGATGATTCAATACAAGTGACAAATAAACAGGTGAAAGAACATATGAAGCTCATGACACTATGTGGGAAAGTTGCAGCAAGGTGGGATCACAAGAAATAAATTTGGTGTGGTTCCAGTGTGTGGTAGGGCTGGTGAAGGTTGACTAAATCTGAGCAAAGAGGCAGGCTGATTTTGGTCAGTGGTCAAAGATTTCTGACAATTTATTATTATCATAACCAGAGAAGACATTCTGAGCAATAACTCATCTGAACAACTTTCTAAAGGGTTTAGAAGAGATTAAAAAAATCAATTTTTGCTGTTTCCTCAATTTATTGTTCATATTCTTCCCACAAATTGTCTCCTTAAAAATGTGTTTTTCCAAGTAGCATTACTTTAGGCTTTAACTCTTTTTGAACGTGTATGAATAGGTCTTTACAAATCAGGGTCCCTTTCATTCTCTGTTTTGTGAAAGTAAGGAAATAAAACAATTCTGGTATTTATGGTTATCATGAAGTAGTTGGAAAGCTCAACTAGGCTACACCCTACAGACCTTAAAAGACTATTAAAATCTTGGCATTTCTAAACTCCCCCCCCCCCCGCCAAATCTCCCAGTGGCTTAAAACTGGTTTCATGATGTTTTGGCAATTTGATCCATGTTTGAAGTTTTGAAATTTGACAACATTGGGAAAAGATAGCAGGGCTGGATTCAAATCAGTTCACTACCACACTTATGCACAAAATCAGTTTTTTTTACTATCCACATTCACCAATGTGCAGGTGTGTATATTAGCTTTTCATCATCAGCATAATCTTCACTCCTTTTTCTATTGCAGGCCTCCTTCCAGCTTTTGCTAACAGGGCTGCAGTGTCCTCTTTAGAGCCGACGACTGCAATTCCTTTGGTCGCCATGCTTATTCTCACTCTAAACTTCTGTCTGCAGTTCTCACTCAGCAACTAATCTATTTCTACTGCTTTCCAGCTGGTGGGCAATTACATTCTAGTATTTCCTCTATGTATAACCCACTGCTGTGAAAGCGCTACATTTCATGCATTAGATCCTCCCTCTCCCAGGGAGTGCCACAGATGCAAGGACTGCGAGGTCACTAGTTCCTGTGTAAGAATGAAAACCAGACCGAAAATGCTGCAGGCATCTCTTGTACAGCCAGGCTGCGTGACTGCAATTTATCGATTTGGTGAAATGTGCCAATGCAAACATAGAAGGTCATCCCTACCTCATCTCTCTGCACAGTGGTTATCCCTCCTGATAATGCAGGTTATCAGCTACAGACACTGAGCCTTGGGCAAAACACCTATTGCTTAATCCCAAGGAAGAGAAGAGCTGCCTGCTGCCACCAGTCATACTCATCCTCCCTTTCTGACTGCAGCACGCACTGGAGTGGAGTGGGGTGGTGTGCTCCCTGCAAAGCACAGCTTTCCCGTGCAGAAAGAGAATGCATCTGGAGCCATCCTCGATTCATGAGAAAACCCAGTGTAGGCATTCAGACCAGTCTGTTCTGTTTTCCCTAGTGAGAAAATGGCTTCAAGTAAGGGGATGTTATTCCAGAACAATGATACTAGGGATAGTATGTGGTAGAAGAAATGTGGGCAGTATTTTAGCAAATGTTTAGCAAAAGCCAGAGGAGACTATTCCATCTGTGGAATGGAAACTTTGATCCCTGCAGCAGCTTTGCAGCACGGACCAAAAGGTGACAGAGTATCTAAAACTGCACAGAAGTACACTCAAGGATAAATGGGAGCTTGTTCTTGGTTTAAAAAACCATACACTTAGACTTAAGACCCACAATAAAGTATTGGATCAATTGCACTCCAGCCTAAAGGGAGGTAGGATGGAGGAGGTGAAAGAAGGAGCCTGGATTTACAGACACAGTGTTAGACTACTCCTTGCTCTGAACTTTTCTTGGTAATTCAATTTTGTGCAAAATGAGGGGAAATGTTATTGTGTTTGTGTGACCATTTTGCAGTGGTAGAAATAGCTCTGGGACACTGAGTAATAAGCAAAGCTGTTTGCAGGGAAAATAGTCTCACTCTCCTTTCCAAGGTACAGCAGATTTGTCTGCAACCAGGTATCCCTGGCTCAGATGAAATTTGAAGCTCAGATTCTGCTTTCGGTCTGAACAAGAGCAAAGTTTTGGAAATTTCTTGTGATCTGGGAGTGTTAAGAGGAAAAACTGCTCCAGGAACACCAGCACTTGTATTTTCAAACAGCCCCAAGACTTTAGGAGCTTCTTTTTCAGCTTGAACATTTTCTAAAATGACAGCAAAAGAGGAAAACCAGACCCTAGCCCCTGAAGGCCCTGAAGTCCCAGGTGCTGCTATATTACCAGCATGGATCCCTTTGAATCTGTGTCAGACAACAGTACAGGAGATGGAGACCCTGCACTCCTGGGGTCGGGTGCAGGACACAGACCTCACATGTTCAGGAAATCTGCGCTGATCTGGAGACAACCCAAGGGGAGCAACAAGCAGCGATTTTCCAGCAACACTCAGCTCTATCAGTCAGTTTCTGAACAGGTCTTACGAGGAGCTCGGTTTTACGGAAACTTGACCTCCAGTAGCTTCCTGCTTTTTAAAAGCTCTCCATAAGCTCTGTATTTGTTCTATAGCTTACTGTAATACTTCCTTTGCTTTTTTAACATTATAATGTAGAGTTTTAGAGGAAAGGCAGTTTTCAGATCATCCTCTGCCATGCTTTGTGTTTTTCTATAGGGCATTTCATTTTTATTCAGCTTTTCTACATAGTGGAGACAAATAGGTCAAGAAAATGCAAGAGAAGTGTTATTTTGCTGAAAACGGATGATTTACTGAATACCTAACCCTAATTTCATCTATTATTTGTTTTAACATAGGTCACCTGCAAAACCTTTTTCAAAAGTTTATGCTTTATTATGAAAAGAGTAGAAGTGTAATATTTGCATGCTTTCAGGAAAAGATTTTCTCCGCTCATTTTTTCCTTCTAAGGAAGTTTTGGCTCATACCTTTGCAAGTGTTTTAATTTAATTTCTCCAGTCCCAGGTGAAAAATCACTTTCTAATAAAGGCATTAATCAGGAAAAAAAAAAAGAAAAAAGATCATCTAGCTCTATGATCAGTATGATTTTTACTGAGGATTGTCAGCACAGCTGCATAATTATGTCAGGCCAGTGCTTTAAAAAGACAGGTCTTCATAAACATCCTTCTCTAGGAAAGAACATGGTCTACATAGCAATTAGACTTTATCAGCTCAAGAGTAAAGAAATGCAGACATCCAAGCCCACTACTTGCTGACAGGGGAACAAAAGAAAAAAAAAATCTTTTGTATCAATGTTTAGGATTTAGGTATAATGAGTTTTGAAAGATCCGCTCCTATTCCTCGCTGCTGCAAGTGTACTAAAAAGCAAATCTAACAGAGGTCAAAACAAACTTTTACTTTGTTTGGCAGTATTTTCACACACTGTTTGAAGTTAAGCAGGTGCTCACAGTGCTCCATCAAGGCCAAGACATCACTGTCCAGCACATTGTAGCCTGCACTACATACCTATGGCATTTTGCTCCAAGTGACTGCATGCTCATTACACTAAGTCTGACATTTTCTACTTGAGCCTTTCTGGCCTCACAACACAGGAGAATCCTTGCCTATTTTCACTGCTGCAAAAACAATTTTGGAAAGAAAAACATTCGCCATGGTGATGGTGTTCCAACAGAAAAGGCTACAGAGCCAGTATAGCACTGGCATCTCATGGCATTAAAGGAATCCATCAGGTTCAATTCCTCTGGCAGGTGGCACCAATTTGGAACAGAAGTGTGGAAATGAATACGCTTTCCTACCTCTCACTTAATCAATGTTGTTGGGTGAAGAAACAAATACCTCTTTATCACAGCCTGAGCTAGAGTCTCTTCTCCTTCCTCATTTCTTCACAAGGTGGAAGAATAGAAAGGTATAAAAAAGCACGTTTAGAAATCTTCTGGAAAGAAATGTCTTCACCTCTTGACTTTACTTCTCTACTCCCTAAGCAGATTAAATAGCTGCAGTAGTCACTGAATTATAGTCACTACAGCTCAGACAAATACAGCTGTGAAACACACAGCCACTGTGGCTGAAACACAGCAACAGGATCAAGCCATATCCCAACAGGATAAGACATATTTCAAGGGGAAGTGGCACAAGGCTTCCCTTGGCAAGTGCCTTCCCACGCAGACCCTTCTGCAAAAGGGAACCAGCAGCTGGGTGCACCACTGCCCGGGACACCCCGGTACCCAGAGGGCTGGCATCAGCGCAGAAAGACCCTGTTGGGCAGCAGGCCTGCCTGCTTATACAGCCACCCAGGACAGCAGCAGGCAGGGGCGTCCCCAAAGTGTTGGCCGCAGGGAGCGAAGAGAGGAGGGACCATCCCCTCCGCAGAGGATAGTGCCTGGTGAAAGTAAGGCTGGTTGTATTATGCTTTGCCAGGACTGCCCCGCTCAGCATGGGAGGTAGGGTACAAACAGGGAGGCAGGTCTTCCTTGCATACAGTTATCCACCACAGAGCCGGAAATGTAATACTCAGGACAGGGAAAATCGTTGTGACAGATGCATTTGGCCATCTTCACAAGAAATGATGTGCACAAAAAAGAGATCCTATGAGCACAAGTCTGACAGGGCACAGCTGAGCCCATGGGACCCAGATTTTCTTCTAACTTTGCACACATGCTCCTCAGCAGAGATTTTTGAGTGATTTAAGGTTTAAGTGCTTAAGCATCTGCACTTACTCTCACGACTTCAGTTTGAGTCTTCCACTTACACAACCAGAGTAGAGGGATATAGGCTGGGTATTGTATTGGAGGAAAGCAAGGGAGAAAACGTTTCAGCACACTGAAGTGACACTGAAGTATCACTTCCAAAAAGTAATTTCAGCTGCAACTCCCTTACAAATGCATGATTAAATAAATATTTGGTGAGGTGTCTTTACTACTAAGACTGGCCTTCAGAAACTGAGGACCCAGAGACCAGGGAGAAAGTCTGGAGCAAGGAAGACTCATCTCTGGTGGAAGAGGATCAGGTTAGAGAATACTTAAGCAAACTGGACATACATAAGATCATGGGCCCCAATGAGATGTGCCCACAAGTGCTGGAGGAGCTGCTTTGATGTCATTGCGAGGCTACACTTGGTTATCTTTGATCCACCATGGCAACTGGAGAAGTACTGGAGGACTGGAGGAAAGCAAACGATCTTCAAAACGAGCAAGAAGGAGGACCCAGGGAACTACAGACCAGTCAGCCTCACCTCAGTCCCTGGGAAGGTGATGGAGCAGTTACTCCTGCAGCTAATCCTGGGCAGCATTTCCAGGCACACGGAGGACAAGAAGGCGATTGGGAATAGTCAGCATGGAGCCACAAAGAAGAACTTATGCTCAACCAACCTGGTAACTTTCTACGATGAAGTGACTGGCTTGGTAGATGATGGGAGAGCAGTGGATATTGTCTACCTGGACTTCAGTAAGGCCTTTGACACTGTGTCCCTTAAGATCCTCATAGAGAGGCTGTTGAAGTATGGGCTGGATCAGCCTACTCACTTTTTGAGTCTGTAACACAACACACATTCCAAGCACGGTGGTGTAGGACTGAAGCTGTTCTGCAAAGACAAATTGGCAGGAAGTTCTCTATCAGGATTTGGTGCACATCATCAGGCTAACAACATCCTCCTTCGAAGCTGTGAAATGTTATCCTCCAACTACAGGAAAAGCAGGAAACCCAGGTTGAAGCAGGGCTGTCACCGGGGCAGGGCATCCAGCAGGTCGTGAGGACCTCTGTGCCAACTTTTCCCTCTTGCCACTGCAGCTCAGTGTGACACCTGGTGATTCACCATACCCCCGCGTCATGTCCTTGTCCTCCGCCTAACAAGCGCTGCCTGCTATGTCTCTGGGTTCGCTGTATCTCGCACGATCCTTGCACAGCTCCAAAGCACAACTGAGTCTGTAGCTGCTGTCATAACATAAATGTTGGCAAGTAGGAGTGTAACCATGGAAGAGGAAAAAAAGAAGAAAAAATAAAAGGAAAAAAAGGAAAAAAGGCCAGTGGCTTCCTCTCCCACGAAAACAAGCAGGAATTTATAAACATGCAAAAAAAATAAAACTGACAAGATACTAGAGATCCTTGTATAAAATAAGCATATGCAGAAATACTTTGTATGTGTTTTAAGTAAATGCAAAGTAAATATTGTTTCTCAAACCATCCAGCATGTTGATTGAGAATTGTTCTGTCTTTCCAGGTAAGCTTGTACTTTATAAATAAAGGTAAGTCTATTTGAAGTTCCATTCCTTGGAGGGTGAGGCAGGTGGGTTTGTGCTAACTGTAGGAAAACAGGGAGGCCCAGCACAAAAGGCACTGTCCTCACACATCTCCTCTCTCTGTGTTTGGTCTGCTGGCCAGGTCAGAGCCTTAGCTCTGTAGGGGAAAACCAATTTCCCTTTCTACGAATTTATTACTTTAATACTACTGTAATACAAGCAACATCTTGAAGCTGAAGAAGGAGGACTTCACTTAGCCTACAGTTTTAACCAAGCAGGCACACTTCTGCACCTTACCACTGCCTTTGTGAAGCCCAGGGGAGGCACATGCAAGGAGAAGACTGTAGATTCACAGCTGGAGAAATTCACTGTTCTTCTCTGATGTTCCCTACGCTGAACTCACACTACCGAAACACATTAGATTAACATCTTGCCCCGGGGTCCTGAGCCAGCCAGCCTCCTCTTTTCACATCAGACCTCTTAAAATGGTATCGCATCTCTCCTGCTGGAAGGCATCGTTCCACATATACAGCCACGTTAATACTTAAGCAGCAGAAAAATGCGTCCTTCAACTCTGCAGAATGCAATTCACAGGCCTCCTCCCCAGGCTGCAAGATCTCCAAACGGTAACACATGCAAACTGTCTTTCTCACTAGGTCTGGTGGTTGTCCCACCATGCTAGAGATTCAGTGAAATTTTCAGACACCTCTACTCCTTTAGAAGGCCAGGGGACATTTACTGTCTTTTTTTCCCCACTGAATTTGAGGCAGATGAGCGATTGTAAGTTGCAGAGATCTTATCCACTAGCTAGATTTTTCAGCGGACACTTATTGACTGTGAAAATCAGACCAATCCAGCCTGCAAGCAGTGCACAGGAGTGGCCGATTCTGTTTGAGTCTGGATCCCACTAGCACAAGAGCTGCACCAGCTCCGTATTTTCTGCAGACCGGGTTGAAGTGCAGGACATGGTGTCTGTCTGCCTATTTAGCTGCTAGCTTTGAGACAACTGGCTTGCCGTGGCTGGGAATCCCAGGTACGAGCCACAATCTGTGATAATGTGATCCACATAGTCTGCATATTTGCATCTTAGCAGTGTTTTTCATAATTAAACAGCACAAAGGTTGACTTTCTTAGTATTACACACAGCAACAGAAGCATTTTCACTAGAAAAGGTAAGCCTTTTCTCCAAAAGACACTTCAACACTTTTAGCACTTTAAACACCTATCTTTTGTAAAGGTACTTTTGATAATGAAGAAAAATGGAGATAGATCTGATTAAATCCTCCTTTGCTTCCTAACCAACCAAACATAATTGGTGGTTGTAACGGAAAGCTTGAGGCTCCGAAACAATTCTGAACTAGGGCCTTACAGAGTTGCTGGGGAAAAGAACCTGAAAAGCTGGTGTCTTAATTGCAAATATTTTTTGCACCAGAAACATCTAATGACACATCAAACTACTGCTTGCATATGTGTAGTGCCACTGGTGAGCTTATAATATGCCACATCATGCAGCAATGAATGCCCAGCACTGATTCAGACATTCTGGCTTCAAATCACCTTCTCCCCAAGCTCAGAAACATGCCTGGGAGAACTCCAGCAGTCCCCAGCTGCCCACGTATCCACTGCACGAGCCATGCATCAAATGGATCTCGCAACACCTGAAACTTGTCACGGACCAGACCCAAGATGAGAGAGATGTGCTTGTTCATTCTGGAACCATCATTTTCTCAGAGTGGATTCTGCCAAGCTTCTCGAGGTCCACCTTTGCAGTCACCCTCTGAAAAGCCCCAAGAGTCCACATAGTGTGGTGGAAGCAGCACAGCCTGAGCTTTTCTTTCTGGCTGTGTGATCGTGAGAACAAGCTGGAACAGCTGCTGTCAATCATTTCCAGCTTGTATAAGGGAGACTCTGGTAGAACTAAACTGAGCTAATCTCTTTTTTTCCTCCCCCTCTTCTCTTTTGAACTGTTTCCCAATAGGCTTATTAGCCATACTAAAATCCTGGACATTACGATCATTTTCCCAGTTGATGATTTTTTTGATAAGTTATACTATCTATCTGCAGCATTTAATCACAACCTAATGTTTCTTGTAGTGTATGCATTTATTAGGCATTTCAAAAAGTCAAAAGTATGGTCCCACTGGCTTAAAAAGCTTGAGGAAAACTCCACAGATTGGACATCTGAGCCTCATAAATATCTGAAGTCCATGACAAACCTGGCAGACAGTCATATGTTCTGTAAATTAACGTGGATGTAAAGTAACTGAGCACATCCATAGGCAGGACCGGGTCCACAGATGTGTAAATGATTAAGACTCTTAGATTGTACAAACAGCACAGTCTGAGTGACTTTTCTGCACTTGGAGCCATTTGACGATTGTTTAAAGACCTCATGTGAGATGTCTTTACTAACCTATGTGGTAACACCCAGGAACTCCACACCCAGGGAGTCAGATTTATTTTACAGCTAAAAAGCTGATGACATTTAAGGTCATTTAATTCATAGAAATTCCATGTGTAAATTAAGCAACATTTTGCAGACTATGCCATCTGGTGCATATTCCCAATCACCACAAACTCATTAACCCCACAGTTCACCTGTACTGGGCAGGAGCACAAAAAAGGTCAGAGGATAAGTTTGTGAACGTAAAAATAGGAAAAATAGCCAGCTACAGAAGCAACCAGAGCCCCATTGCAATCAACAATGCAAGCTGACAGCATGTAAACCCAAACAGTACCTGTTAGAACATTACTTTGGTTTTTAGTTTCATAATTTGCTGCATCATCATGGGATCTCTGGCAATGGTGACTCGTAGCATAGTGTGCGAACGGTGTTATTTTATCAGCAAGCTATTAAGGTTGCCACGATGGCAGAAGAAATATTAAACGAATTGGTTAAAGGCCACATTCTCTAAGCAGCAGTACTGTTATTATAAAATATATCTATATATCTGAGCTGTATAGCATTATTTCTGCATTAAAGTTATATAAAGACTACAGGTATTCCCATCCTTTTGATGGAAAACGATGCATTCTGCAGCTGCAAGTCTTAAAAATAGTAGCAGCAACTAACAAAAATTAATTCTGGTTGTTACAAGGCAACTGAAAAAGGTACTTTAGGAAGGTTATTTTGTTTGTTTTAATTTTCACATCCTTATTGCTGAATTCATGTTTTCTTTTTTGATTGCAAAAAAATAAAAAGGGGGGCACATGTTTGGCCAGTGTAAATCACTGAATCTAAAAACCGTAGCAGAAGCAGGAACACTGCATGTTTGTCCTGTTTTCATAGTCCTTCCTGGGCATCTGCACCTGGATGCTATTAAACAGACCAGCAGGCCTGCTCGGACATTGGTTTGGGCAAACTACAGCCATTCTTATGTCTTCTGTAGAACTATACTGGTTTATACTACACAAGGCCTCTGCTCTCATTTTCCTGCTGTCTTCACGCTAATGTCATGATCCCAGTGAAACACAATACTTGCTACTTATAGTAATCACTGCTTTTATGTGAAGAGACAAAAAGTGTGATAGAAACTATTGGGGTGCACTGTTCGGGATACTGTTGGAGTGCACTTACTCAGGATAATTGGTTTTTTAGTTATGACTTAACAGCAACCAGTTTTATAAGTTTTCTTTGAAAAATCTCTGGTGGGATTTAGAGCAAGTAATTTTATGAGCTGGACAGGAAACTGGCAATCAAATCTCTTAAGACAGGTGTGAGATTCTCAAAACTATGTCCCTCCATTCTGAATGGCAATACTATAAAATGGCAATAATTTAAAAGCCTTATAACACCCTTAGTACCGGCACACTTTCAAATGCGTTTCAATCTTCAGGCATACAGTGACAGCCATAAATGTTTTGCATGCACATAGGGTAGTCACATCCAAGGACATGTTCTGTAATCACTTGGTCATTGTCTCTGAACAAGGCTTTGAGTTTTGTCTCCTTGGAGACAGCTGTGTCTGCCAGCTACACGGCTTCAAGAGATTTCAGTTCATTTCTCTTGTGAGGGCTCCACCTTTGCATTCAGTCACAGCTTCATGTTATTATTTGTACATAACAGGCATTAAGCATGGTATTTGTACCCACCCTCTGAAACTGAAGCAAACTTCTTTTAAAACTTGGCTTAAACACCCGACAGTTGCTGTATCCCTTATTACATTTTATTCCAGCTGTTGGGAGAAGACATTTAGTAAGAGGTCGATTCAAAGACTGGCACTCGTTACACGGAGTTTGATCCCATCTAGGGGTGGGGAAGTTCAGGCAGCAGGACGCTGCCTGGCGTGCACAGAGCCCACTGGAGACACTTCACACCTTAGGAGTATTCCCAAGCAAGAGCCACAGTGCAATTTACAGCAGCCCTTAGCAGACACAAAGGAAAATGCTGGAAGGCCTAACCCTGAAACAATTCTCCACGACCTGCCTTTCCTTTGGTCTGAGTACAAAAGAAGATATAGTAGCTTAGAAAGAAAACCTAGTGCTCTGGCACTCTTATTTTTGGCCGGGCTCCTGAGCAGTGACAGATAATAAGTAAAAACTTAATGGTTGCAGTTGGAGGAACTAATCCAATGTTGCAACTCTCAACAGCTTTTAGGCTTTTCATTTCCATGCCCAAGCAAGAATATAATAATGGCCACAGCAGGCTGGACTCAGGGCTGACTTACGTCCTGCTCTCCCTCTCAAAGCATACGCTGCAGACACTCAGCTCATCCAGATGACAGGTCAGAGCATCAAAGGCTGAGCCCGTCTGTCCCCCTGGCTCTGAGGAGCCCTGGCTGCTATCTCAGGTACCCAGAGCCGAACATATGTCCTTCTCCCCGTCTGCCTGAGGAGTGACTAAGCGTAGTGTGAAATGAGGAAATATCATGCTTCCCACTGAGTTGAATGACAGGAGGATCCAACCCTTTAATTGCACCAGATTGCGATAAGCTTTAAGGCAGCATCTTCGTAACAAATGTTAACAGTATTGCCAAGACCTGTTGCCCATGGACCGGGACTGAAAACAGGGCACGGGAAAAGCGATGACCTGTAAAGTGTTGTCAGGACGCCTCTGTTTTGACATGCTTCTCCATTAGCCTGAAGTAGAGTTTGAACTTGCTTTGAAATCAAGCGAGAAACCTCCCCCTGAACTGATGGCATGGGACAACACCCACATCCCATGCACACAAGGGGTTTCCAAGCAAGGAAAGCCTAGAGGCAGTGGGGCTGATCCCCTTCTGTTGGTCTGCAGCAGCAACGAAATACAAATTAAATCAGCAGGCCTAATTTGGCCATCAGGTCAGCCTATCTGACCTTGAATTAATGCATGAGTGTAGTATGTCAAGGTGTTAACTTTACAGGAATTTAGCTCTGAAGCTAAATGCTGCCTGCAACTTTTATTAGTGGAATACGACAGTCGCCAGTTCTTCACACTCAACTGATTTTACCACTGCATACTCAAGCACCCTTTTCTCCTCTTTTCCCCGACTCCTCTCTTGACCGTCTCTTCTGCTAAACAGTGTTCCTTGTGAAGAAACTGAAGATGGTGCTTAACTTTAAATTCACATGCCAACAACACAGCAGTATCTGAAATAAAGAGAACAATCAGAAACTGACATGCAAAGAAAGATCAATTCATTATAAATACTGCTTCAAGTGAGATAAATATACCAATACCACATTAATTTTATATCTAGAGAGAAAGCATGCAGATAAAACTTGCATTTACAGTCAAAGGAATTCTACTGCCCTAATAATGCACTCATGAGGTTAAGCGAAGAAAGTGGCTGAACGTGACCTAAGTACTTACACTTCAACTGAGAACTGTTCAATCCCTATGTTAATTATAATCAAGCCAAAACAAGGCTAGGCACAGCTGGAGAGAGAAAGTATGTTCTAGTAATTGAGAGATTACCCACCAATAAACGACAAACAAAGAAACCCTGCCAAGATACAATGCTTATTTCAATTTTCCATGGGCATATTTTATTTTCCTTCTGTGCAGTTACTTCCTTTGTATTTTTTGTTTATGAGACAAGGATGTTGTAGCCTGAGATGAAGTGCTAAACAGCTTTACCTCAAACACTGCTGTTACTCTGCCATCACGTTTCCTGCTTGTTCCCATGATCTGAAACATATTTCATTCTCACCAAACTGCATAAAAGAATGGTAAGTAACTTTGGGACATTTCTCTTCTGAAGACAAGTTTGTATTTTATTTTTCACATGAAATTTATCAAGTGTATACTGTCTTCTTCTAACCAAAGGAGAAAGTAAGTTGTATGAAGATCAGTATTTTACTGGAGAAAACTCCTAAACATGTATAAACTAAGAACAACTGTATAAATGTTTGAGGCTAGTCTGCATGTTTCCATAACAAAAATAGTCTCCATTTCCATAAAAAAAAAGTAGCATTCGCTTGGAATAAAAGAACCTTAAAAACATCCTACAGGTAAAAAGGAATCCAAGCTCTTGAAAAAATTCTAGCTTATAGGACCTACTTCAGGACTTTTCTGGATGTAATTTTCTCTCTATCTGTTCTTACTATCTATCTATGAGGGAGAAGAGAGGCTTAACAGTTGCAGTAGCTCATCGGCCAGTAAGATGTGGCAAATAAAAGCCCAGGGATTTGGGACATAAATACTTGTATAAACCTTTTTCACTACTGCTGCTCTGGTGGTGGATCATTTTCCGAAACACTATGTATTCAAGCTGATCTCCATCTGCTTGGGGCAACAGCAATACTACTGCATTTTCAAAGATGAGGGCAGTAAGCATGAGTCATTAACTAAATTACTCTTGCATATATGTACACCGAACACTCACAGGCCCAATTACACATAGGTAGCAAACCCATCACTTGTTCTAATTCAGTGTTACACATTAGCAGAAAAAATTGCAGGGGGAATATCTTATTGTGAAAAACAGCTTTTAAAGACTTGGTGACAGGTGGCTATAAATGAAATTGAAGTTAATAAATACATGTTACTTTAGTATTTAGAAATAGGTACTGAATTGTCTGTAAGTAACACAGCACTTCCACCTTTCCAAGAGTATATTCAGTACTCCACCAGAGCTCCACAGAGGCCGGCTAGCACTCAAGTGAAGGAAACATGCTCTCTATTCATAGAATCATAGAATCATAGAATAGTTTGGGTTGGAAGGGACCTTTAAAGGTCATCTAGTCCAACCCCCCTGCAATGAGCAGGGACATCTTCAACTAGATCACGTTGCTCAGAGCCCCGTCCAACCTGACCTGGAATGTTTCCAGGGATGGGGCGTCCACCACCTCTCTGGGCAACCTGTGCCAGTGTTTCACCACCCTCAGCGTAAAAAATTTCTTCCTTATATCTAGTCTAAATCTACCCTCTTTTAGTTGAAAACCATTACCCCTTGTCCTATCACTACAGGCCCTACTAAAAAGTCTGTCCCCATCTTTCTTACAAGCCCCCTTTAAGTATTGAAAGGCAACCATAAGGTCTCCCTGAAGCCTTCTCTTATTATCTTCTGTCTATTCCTACTATTGATGCTCAGTATCTGTTTTTTAGAAAGCAAATGTCTGATACATGCTCTGATTGATTGGTTGACGTTGCTTCCAAACATCTCAGGACCTTTAAGACTTCTTTAATGTCACCTAGTAAGTCATGTGCAAGGAGAACCAATGAGTGCTCTGCCATGCACCTGCAGGCGCATATGCGGCAGGGCAAAGGAAGGAAGACCGGAAACACATGCTCACTCGTAGGAGCGGCAGTCAAGGACAGAAAGGGTAGGAGCAGTTGCTGTGCAAGTCACCATCCTTATCCAGAGCTCCTTCTGCAGCAGAGCTCACCAGAAGGAGCACATCAAGAGATGGTCCAAGCAGGCTGAACCATACAACATGGCAGCAGGTTCCGGTGTAAGGCTGCGCCCAGGAAGACCCTGAGCCCAGGGGCCATGTAGAAGACACACACTCCATAGAGGCAGCACATCTCCAGCCTCTGTCCAGCTCAAAGGACTGTGCACCACAGCCAGAACTGGTGAGAAGGGCCATGCCTGGACTCCCAAACCAGGAGAGGGCTAACAAAATTCATATGTGAGCAGCACAGTACAGATGGTCTGGAGTGCCCATGAATGTGCAGCACTCATAATGAATGCAAGTGCACATTACCGAGTTAAACACTTAGAGGCCTTGTTCAGCTGCAGAAATGTCCCATAGCAGGAAAAGAGGGCTTGGAGGAGTTAGTGCTTTTCTTTTTTCAGCTCACTCTCCTGTTAACAAAGACTGATGTTGTAAGGACTAAACCATGTATGATGCTCCACACACAAAAATGTCTTATCTGTCCTCTGTGAAAAGCAGCAGCAACTGAAATGCTATTATTAACAGCAAGAATATGGCACTGCACAAGGATGCTGGTAAACTCTTGTGTTCAGTTCTGGGCAATAATCTCAAGGCAGGCTGAAATGAAACTGAAAACATATATGGAGAAGGAATACAGTGAAGCCTGCCTGAGCTGAGATGACTGAAGGGTGAGAGTTGTTTTGCTTAGCAAAGCAAAGGCTGGAGAAGATATGTTTGCTGTCTATAAATTGATTTGGGCTAAACATCAGGGAAAGAACAGAATTATTTAGGCTAAAGGAGAGTGTTGGCACAAGAAGAAGTGGTTCTGATAGGCTTTGAATATGTTTAAGCTGGAATTTAGAAAAGGTTTTCCAACCACAGCTGTGATGCTCACTTAATAGGTGAAAGGAGGACAAAAACCAAGGTACTTTTATGCTTAAATTCAAGAAAGGTCTTAAAGTATCAAGGTTGCTTAAGAGAGTGAGAGACCAAGGCGAGAAGGGTGAAGAGCACTGTCTTCCTTTTACGTTTCTTATTACGTTTCTGTGCAAGCCATTACTGAGCATTGAGTGGTCAGACTGTACAGTTTGTCCAAGTTCCTGCTTACTTCTGGTAACTTAATGCATGCAGATGTGCAAATGCAATAAGCAGAAGCCAGTGGGATGGGTACTGTAGTTCTGATACAGACTTGAGCTCCTGAAAGATCAGACACACATTTTTGGTCATCATCTGTAAACAACAGCAGCCAGAAATAGGAAAAAAAAAAACCAAAACCAACTTTCTCACCTGGATACTCTATACTTACTGATATACATATATATTTGAGACAGAAAGGGGCCACTGAACAAAAGGTTATATACTAATTATGTAAATGTTCTCATTTTCGTGTTTAACAGTTATCCACAAGGCTGGTTGTGCTTTTTCCTTTTTAGGTAGAGCATTTCATTTTTTTACTCCTTTTACCAGTACATCAGCTACTCTGTTACAATTGCAGGCATGCTCTAAAAGTCAGCAAAAATCACAATTTCAGTAGGCAGGTAGGTATGCTGAAGTCCTAATGAAACCAGTGTACAAATATTTGAGCTTGTGATGTTATGAAAAAAGGTGAGGCTTGGAACTGTCGCAAAAGAAAGTGGAAGAGAAGATCACATAATCAGCTGCGGGCTGGAGAAAGGAAATGTGTCTTAAAATTTCTTTTTTAATGACAGCAAATACTCGAAAAGAACGTCCAGTCACTAACATTTACACAACACCAGACAGAGAGGTCTCACAGTTTTCTTGTTGTTAAATAAGTTTGCAATGAGCTAGGTGAGTTGCAATTGTCAAATAGTGTATTACAACAAAAGCTCTTCTGACAGGCAGAAGAGCTCAGTAGTTGCTCCGTACTAGCTCTTCGGTGCTCGCTCCCAATAAACGCTTGCAAGTTTCAGCCCTTTACTATGCATCGAACAAAGGGTCCAGCTACGAAACATGCCAGAACCAGTGCCACCCTCAAGAGCAGTAGATGTTATGTTCTACTCTGGATGATTCATGTGTGACTGTCCGACCCAAATTCAAGCCCACTATTGCTTGGGAGGACATGCAGACTGTCCTAGAGGAGAGCATCAGCTGAAACAAGGTGCAGTGAATGCATCCTGCAAGTCTGAAACTGTTTCCTTTCTCTGTGTGCCAAGAGCCATTTGTCCTAGCCATGGCACAGCAATGGGACAGCTCAAATCTGCAGCATGGACTGAAAACACTTTGAGGAAAATGTGGGCTTCTTCCCATCTCACATGAATCATAGTTGCAGAAGACTACATACACGAAATGCCTGAGGACATCTGTCACCTAGATAGCAGGCTGGTTGGCAGTGGTTGACACAAGTGGTTTTTATTGTCCTTATATGAGCCAGAAACATACTAAGTCCCGAAGTCTGGGGGGAGCACAGATAAGATAGCATCGCTGGGGTAGCTCTCATTGGAAGCTTACTTTAGTTTGAATTTCTGAACTGCAGTACTGAGAGGCTGACCTAAAATATTTATTTCCTGCTTATACATAGTAATTCATTGTAAATTTTTTTTTTTTTTTTGCTGATGACTGAGATCTTGGATGGACTGAAAAGTTTCATTGGAAGGGTTAGTCCTGGGCAGGTGGGGGAGGATATGGGAAACATGGATGGAAAACAAAACCAGAGGATTTTCACTGTAAGTGTCTTCTTTCCTAGGAATAGAAAAAAATAAAAAGGAGAACATTCAAACTGGTAACAAAAACCCAACAGGCTGAAATATATAAGTTTTTAATGCCTTTTTTATTCTCAGAAAACAAACTGAAATCATTTTAAAAAAAAAAAAAAAACTGTCAGTGAAAAATAGAAAGGAAATTCTGGAGAGTAGAGAGTACCACATTTCTAATATGCCAAGAACTTTAACCAGCCCTGCCAAACCCATATGACATGACACAGAGTTGTACTGTAAAACCATACGCGGGAAACTGGCTTAGAGCTTTATTTTTCTGGCAATGAAGACCTCTGCCATAAACAGTCTCATCTATACTAATATACCAGGGTCTGGGTTCTCCCTGGGTGTGAGATATTTGCAAAGTGCAGAGTTCCATGCTAGCTCAATGCCACTAGCCTAAAGAGTGCAAATTATTCCAATATGTCAATAACCTGTCTTCTTAACAGCATTCAAGTCGAAGATTTTTAAATGTTTTCAGTCATGAGTTTATTGAGGAGAACTGATAGACATTTCACTGTGACACATCATTCATCTGAAAATCAAAAAATGGCTCTGAAAGTCAAAAAACAGGAAAAATGCTGGACTGAAGCTAAGTACATTTGGGAGGCTACAGAAATTGCACCCAGCATATGTCATGAATTTAAGATTGTAGGTAGTTTTGAAGTTTGAGAATAGGCAAGGCTCAAAGCTTCCTGTATCTGAACATCTAAAGCATCATTATTCAGTGATTTTGTAAATACTGTAAAAACATGGGGAAAATGTTTTCACAAAGACCAGAGAAAGGCTCATTATCACAGGGTGAACCACACATCCACACCAGGTCCTCTCTTCCTACAAAACATTTTGAAAAGCAGGTGGTCTTCTCTATTTCCTCACTGCCAGATGCCTGGCATTTTAATCTCTCTTTGCAAGAAATGCCACCTCTTTCCTTCTGGCCACAATTCCCCCGCAGTCTCACTCTTTCTCTGAGCCTAAAACCCTTCCTGCAGCTCATCCTCCTGCCTCACTGACCTAGTCTTCGTGGGTGTCCTCCTGGCTCACCGTAGGCACTCGTCCCTCTATGTCGCTCCTCTGCTCAGACATGCTCCAGCAGGGTCTCCGTTTTCCAAGCACAGCCTCAGCCTCTGCTCTTCCCCCTGGCCAAGCAGCCCAGCCTTTTTTCCCTCCTCCCGAATCTGTAGCTTTGTGCTACCTCACCCGCAGCTCCTCATGCTTGACAGAAAATCATGCTAAAATCAAAGGCACCATTTTTTACAGCTTCATACCTCTCCTTGCCACTCAGCTCCCTGTGACACCTACAGTAACCAGTCACCTGTCAGCAGTCAGGCAGAGGCGACGTGTTCATTCCTGTTCCTGCTCTTGCTCTGCTTTCTTCTACCACATCACCTCCCACCGCTTCTTTCAGCTCTTGTGCAATGCAACAGCCGTGAAAATAAACCTCTCCCTGGCACAGGGATGCCGTTTGTGTGCGTTGACACAGATCTGGGATGCACCTGCAGGCCAAATACTAAGTGGCTTACTCTCCGCAGAATAAGATCTCCTCAGCATTTCAAGCATCCCTCTCAGGGCCTGTATTTTTCCTGTACTACCAACTCTTTGTTAACAGCCTCATATATATCTAGAAAGCCTGTATATCATGCAGAAATATGCAGCTAGGAAAACCAGGAAAGAAACAAGCTTCACTGCCAGTTCTGGTATTAAATATTAACTGTAAGCAAAATAATCAGAAATGTGCACATGAAAGAGAACCTAATGAGATCTGCTTTAAAGTTTTAATCTAAATTTTACAAAGCTAATTTCAGGAGGGGGTATCAAAGCATATTGTGATTATATATAGACCAAAAGCATATCTCAGTTTTCTATTAACTTCATACTTCCAAACTGTAGAACTGTCTTCCAGCCTTGCTCAGTAATTTAGCCGCCATTGACAAGACTGGCTGACAGATTAGCCAGCTTGGTGGTACCATTATCCTAAAGGCAGAATTAAAATACGCATTTGCTGACTTCACAATATTTAATTTTATTGCTAGCTTTGGCACCAAGTCTTAATTATGCCTTGGCCTGCATCTGAAAAACCTTGCACCACCATGTCAACCGTTGGATCCAGTCTGGGGACCAAGTGCAGGAACAAGCAACATGTTTCACTAACAATCCGTAAGATGGGCTCAGGCCTGTGCTGAAGGTGGCTAATGATGCTGCAAATGAATATCCCATTGCTCAGGCCAGGGAGTCAAGATCAAACGTAGGACATGCAGGCCACAGCATCCCTTTCTATGCTTTTGTCTACTGACGACAGCATGCATGGATCAGATCAGCCTGAAGATCTCTGTGTTGGTTTTAACAGACCTTCAGCTGGAATCCGTGTGTCCCTTCCTGAATAAGGGCATGCAGAAGAATGTGCTTTGCCTTGGCATCACCCAGATGGTGCTTGCAGGCAGGAAAAAATATTGCTCTGCTTTAAAGCTATAGCAGCAAAGCTGCCTAGAAAGTGGCATGCACATAACATGCTCAAACACCAATCCAGAGAGGGCTGTTCTGGTTCTGCCAGTCCAACTGAAAACTGGTTTATTTTTGCACCCATAAGGCAATCTTCTGTCATGGGATGAGATCAGTATGCAATCAGGATGCAACATCGGTTCAGTTTCTACCAACCAGTCTCACTGTGTTACTCACACCCACTCTAAATTTCTGTCATCCTGTGGATAGCGCTCAGTAAAGGGCACCCTCACTCTACAGTGAAGAACAGATGGAAGAAGAAAGGGAAGTGAAAGAGTCACTTTCCACAGCTGGTGCCACAAAAATTAGTGTTTCTCAGCCAGCCACCACAGAAATAGATATTATTGAGTGCACCCTCAGCAGATGACACCAAGCTGAGTGGTGCGGTTGACACGCCAGAGGGACGGGATGCCGTCCAGAGGGACCTGGGCAAGCTCGAGAAGCGGGCCCGTGTGAACCTCATGAGGTTCAACAAGGCCAAGTGCAGGGTCCTGCACCTGGGTCAGGGCAACCCCCAGTATCAATACAGGCTGGGGGATGAAGGGATTGAGAGCAGCCCTATGGAGAGGGACTTGGGGGTACTGGTGGATGAAAAGCTGGACATGTGCCCTCACAGCCCAGAAAGCCAATTGTATCCTGGGCTGCATCAAAAGAAGCTTGGCCAGCAGGTCGAGGGAAGGGATTCTGCCCCTTTGCTCTGGTAAGACCCCACCTGGAGTACTGTGTCCAAGGGGGATGGAACACCTCTCCTGTGAAGAAAGGCTGAGAGAGTTGGGGTTGTTCAGCCTAGAGAAGAGAAAGCTTCGGGGAGAACTTATTGCGGCCTTTCAATACTTAAAGGTGGCTTGTAAGAAAGATGGGGACAGACTTTTTAGTAGGGCCTGTTGCAATAGGACAAGGGGTAATGGTTTTAAACTAAAAGAGGGTAGATTTAGACTAGATATAAGGAAGAAATGTTTTACGCTGAGGGTGGTGAAACACTGGCACAGGTTGCCCAGAGAGGGGGTGGATGCCCCATCCCTGGAAACATTCCAGGTCAGGTTGGATGGGGCTCTGAGCAACGTGATCTAGTTGAAGATGTCCCTGCTCATTGCAGGGGGGTTGGACTAGATGACCTTTAAAGGTCCCTTCCAACCCAAACCTTTCTATGATTCTATGATCATAAATGAGCATAACTTTGCAAAAGGAAAATATTAACCTCCATGCTGCAAGAGCTAGATTGTTGGGATTATTTACAGATGAGGGAACAAGGGTGGTGGTCAACACAACTGGCTCTAGTATAAGAGAAGGATGGCTGCACCAGGGGTGCTGTATCAGGGGAGGGTGCTAAGAAGTCTACATTCCCATGACACTAGTAGTCACCTTGCAGCCAACCTTCTGCTCACTCAGAGGGATCAGG
>NW_008824033.1:72260-80837 GCF_000699105.1 Pygoscelis adeliae | reverse complement strand
AGCAGGTGAGTGGGACAGAAGTTCAGCCATTTGCAGTGTAGTCAAAATAGTTTCCAGAATTATTTCTCAAAACAAATTCTGTCCCAGCATCTCCATTCACTTCTCCTCATGGGCAGTCCCACCAGAGGTCTAGAACAGTGAAGGTGGCACAGGGCAACTCCTTGCTTACAGTATGGGCCCTGTGGAAACACATTCTTGACAAGCATGTCACACAGAGTTATAGGGGCTGTAACTACCATCTGAAAAATATAGAAATGGAACAATTAGCCAGCAAAAAAACAACTTTTTTTGTCTATAAATGTCACTGACAAAGGTCAGTAAATAGAGGACAAATCCCATAGCACAGATGTCTGTTCTTTAGCACCATGCATGAGAAGTGCACTTCTACCCTTAGCCATCACAGCATGAAGCAGGAGATTGTTATCCTTGTTTTAGCTCACACAATTAATATATTAGTACTCATAAAACATTTCTGTCATTTTTTTTATTCCAGACACAGTATTTGACCTGATTATCACCAAGCAATAAATTTCCCATTTTCACAATGTGCTTCATGAAGCTGTATTTTCTTTTATCTGATCTACATTTATAGCCATTAATGTTATCTCCTCCTCATTGTTCTCTATTATGATATTGGGTACGAAGGGTTTGCCCGGTTTTCATAATAAATTTCCTATTTTAAAATATCAGTCGCCTCAGAAGGGTCTCACTTAGGCCTATTTTAGAGGGAGGCAACTGAAGTGACTTTGATACTGATGCATAAATATGGGACCAAAGTCAGATACTGCTTCATTATCAGAATTAAATAATTGTACTTTCTAAAAAGTACATTTTTCTAATCACTTTCTCTTGTAGGGGCTATCTTGTTCATCATTGCTTTTACAGGGCAAATAACTCTATGCATCACCTTAATTTTTGTGACAAGAATCAAATGGCATGGCACTTCAGAAGACGGTGGACCAGTATTCCGTATATGATTAAGTAACATTTTCTTTCATGTCCCTCTTGAAACTATGAGGCATTGAGGAGTTTTTCTTGAAGTTTCAAACAGCACGATGAGAAAGTATCTTGAACCAGCTTCCCATGCTCCTTTCTGCAGAAGGCTATTCAAGGCCAGCCCCATCAATATATTTAAGAAATGAGGCAATTCATGGCATGTGTTATACTTTCTAAGCTAAGCTGTTGCCATGCCTTTAAGGCTACCCAGATTTTCTCAGATCCCTTCAGATTAATAATGGTCACAAATGGCAAAAGTCCTCAACAGAGTTTGTACAGAGGCTCTCTCTTTCCTTCACTAACTCATTAAATGTGACACACACCATAATCTCCAGAATACATTATCTGCTTTGCAGCTTGAGAGGCAACTTGCCTTTTTTTGCTAGCTATCACTAACCAAGCTGTAGTTCATAAGAAGAACATCACTAATCTTGATTTCTCAAGACTCTTCCTCAAACAGAAGCTGTCTAACTCTGGAAGTCATGACCTTAGTGGTATGCAGGCCAGTTATAAGAGTTGGGCAGAGCTGCCAAAACAAGAAGCCATCCTCGTCACTGGTGAGGTTACCCAGCACAAACCCATGAGGAGTGCTTTGGCGACCTCAGCACTAGACTGCTTCCTTCGATTCTTCTCAAAGTGCACAACTGCCAGCAAGTCTGAAACACACACATGGATTTTCAACACTGTGCTGGAATTATTTTCTCATTTTGGTCTTATAACAACTATACTTTTGTTTGGGAGAGCCAGCTGCAGGATTCAGGTCAGCATTTTTTCCCCAAAGCATAGATTATTTCTGCAGGCTTCATTTGATTTGCAACTGTACCACACTGCAACATAGTGTCAACTAAATTTTCTTGTTAAAAATGCCTGCTTTGGGCCCAAGCATCCTCCTTTTGCTGTTTCAGCAATGCAAATATAGAAAAAGAAGTGCTGGAATTGGAATATTACTTTTTGATAGGTGACAAAGAAAAATGTCATCTGAATTACATACAACACCTCTGGATCAGGGGAACGGGACACTGATTTAAGAACCATAGACTGCTCATTTTGCATGCACACGTGCGTATGCGCACTAAGTTTCACCCACCAACCTCCTACATTTAAAGAGCATTAAGCCTGCAAAATCAAGCACTCAGAGGCAGAGTAACACAAGAATAAAATGTGCCTATTAGCTTTAATTCAGCCCCCTCACATGTATGAATAACCCTCGGTTCTAGTGAAGTGGCTTTATTTTCAAGACAGATAACAAAAACCTCAGACAATTTCAAAAGGAAACCAGAAGACTTTTCAACCTATATATCACTATGGAAAAGCAGTAAGGAAAAAACTGGGTTTCAGTCTTCGTTTTCTACTTATGATAAAAGTGCTTTCCCTTAATACTGCAGGTTAGAGAATCCTTAAATAGATATCCAAATATTTCACAGGCTCTGGAAAGGCTGTGATTCATATTCAGCAGTGCGGAGAGTACCATGGTGTAACAGGCTCAGGTTCAGAAAGTTCAGGCAGGTACTGCAATGCTGAGAAACTAGTCTCCTTATAAATGCTGAGTGACAGCAGCATCAATAAAGCAGTCAGGGCAAGAAGCATATGCCTTGTGGAAAGTTTTGAAAGTTCCAATAAATGATGATAAGCTGTTGCTTTCAAAGATAAGTATTTTAAAGACCATATTCCTTGTGCTTTCTTCTTTGAGAAGTTTTGCCGGAATGCTGCTTTTGAGAAGAAGTATAAAAAATAAAGCACTGATACTGTGAGAATAGAAATTAATTCAGCTATTAAGTAATATGTACCTCCCAGGTGGAAGCTCCAAAACATGGGAGGATACGATCATTATTATATAGCTCTTTAGAAAGGTATACAACCAGAAAAGCACTTTATTGGCGACATATTCCAAACTGTCTTGGGTAGAAGTTGTGTTGCCAAATCTCTCCAATACTGTATGCAGCTTACCCACTCTGAGATGAAGAAAGGAGCAAAAGAAGCTATGCTTTGCTCTCTCAACCCACTTTCTTTTCCTTAAAGTAATAACATTTCATTTGAAGCAAGACCCATCAGGCTTTTCAGGAGATGGAACGCATCACCTTAAGCAGCCATGCGAGCAGTTCACATGGACTAGGGTGCTCCAGCAATTAAGGATGTCGCATAAAATTCAGAAGACGTGACGGTATCTTCTGCTCCTAGTCCTGTCTCTACAGTTAAGTTAAATGAGTTTTCCCTCATTTCCATCAGTTTTTCCTCATTTCTCAGACCACAGACTGTGTACTGGCAGATACTGTCTACCCGTAAAGACCTAATCCAATGAAATCCAAATCTCGTTTGGACATGCAAAGGCAGTACGGTGAACATGGATGAAAACTGCGAACAAAAGTAGTGCCATCAGTGGGATGTTCTGTGTCACCTGCATTTGAATTTCTAGATTTTGCCCAGGAACTGCTTGATCACTGTGTAACAGATAACGTGTAACTGAGGCATCTGAATGAACTGTCATTATTAAAACAAACACACAAAAAGCCCGCATTCTTTTCTAATGGAGTTTCAGGAGGCCATCATGCTAAGAGAGAGATTACAGAAAGCAGCTCAATTTTAGAAGGTTCAGAAGGAATTGAACTAAAAAAAAATTATACCTACCCTGACCATTTCTTATTTTGCAGTAGCATCACGGAGTTATGACTGGGAGGTGTGGAAATGGAAAAATTATTGTTATCTGGCATAGCTCACAAGAAAGGACCTTGCATTACCACATTCATCCAAAGTATTTTTCTCCTTCAGTGTGTGTTCAAGCCCCCTTACACAGAAAAAGATGATAACATCAGTTATCACTGCAATGTCAGTGCCTTCTTCACAACAGCACAGCACCTTCTTTACATTTCAGCAAGGAAATGCCAGTGTGTCAGACACAGCTGTAAGATAGTGTCAGGGGCATCACTGTCTCCACAGGTGATGGAGAGGACAGCTGTGAGGCTACACAAACTTACTTCCTACTACTATCTGAGAGGCAGCGCTGCTTCTTCCCTTATTAGCCTTCATTGTACAGAGAAGAAATCCCAGCAAGGCTGCCAAATGGTATGACTGGGAAATAGGAAATAACACACCATTTGTGAGGAAGCAGTTCATACCTAGAGAGCTTTGGTTGGTGCCCAGGTATGATGCACAGGAGCAGGGCTTGTCCTTGCAGGGTGCTAGCTGCTCCACTCATCTGCGTACTTGCTGCCAGTGGCATAAATGCCTCATTATCTGTGTCTTTATACAAAATAGGTGGCATAAATAAATGAGGAGCCATATCCCTCTCACTCCCTTTCCTTTTAACCAATTTCTGCCTTTGCCTAGCTAGCAAACCAATTTAGGACAACAGGTTTTCAGTGTAATTGGCTGTTGCTATAACAAATCTTGTCTTTCAGAAAGGCAGTAACAGTTGCTGCTGCTGCCCACACTGAAAAGAGGAGCCTGCATGGCCACTTTGTCATTATAACATACTCCCCTCCTGATTTCCTCTATGTTCTTCAGTAAAAGAAGAATGAAGAAAAATAGATGTTTTTATTGACACAGAGAAGGCACACCTTCCCAGAATCCTGGTTCACAGGTAAAAGAAGAGGCTTTTGTGTTCATAGCAATACCAGAAACATGCTCTTGCAGGCATCTTTAGATTCCCATGATCCAGTCAAAGGTATCTTGGCATGCAGTCCACTCTCTAACAAAAAGCCAGCCCAGCTGCACATTGAACTTATTCTAATATGTTGTATGCATAAGAAGATGTTCTTCAGCAAAGGGAAGTAATTTGGTTTTCCTTCCATGAAACAAGAAGTCTCTGGTTGATTAAAAAGTGAAGAATTTATGTTATTAAGTTATGCTGTTACATGGTATGCTGTTTTTCCAGGCAGATCTGAAAAAAAATGTGACATCCTCTTGTACTACTCTTTCCTCTAGGAAACCTGTTTATCAATATTAATTTTCTTTCTGGTGCCTTCTGAAGGGAACTACTGTAGTCAGAGCTAGCCCTCAACCAAAATGGGTATCTGAGCCTCTCCAGTTTCTAAAATGCTTACAATCTAGAGGCACATTATATACCTGGGCTCATTATTTTGAGAAAGTAATTGGTGCTTCTGCTATTAGTATTTGACAAAAATGAAAGTCAGCCCATATTTAATCAAAACGTCCAAGTTCAGTGGTGTTTTGAGCCCTCATATAAACCTGATATTAACTTAAGTTTCGTGCTAGTGGAAAAATTAGTCCAGTTTCAAATACTCTGGCAGTCCAGCTCAAGCACATCTGGCCATGGCATGCATGAGAAATTCCACCATTTTTGTGCTAAAAGGTGACCAGGTGGGAAGCAGAGACAGAACGGACACATAGTAATGGGTCATTTCATTCTCATTATCCACTAATTCAGGGACTGTATCCTTCAATTAGAAATCATGAGGAAACTGCCTTTGGTGACCTCTATGATCAGCAGGTCTATGTCAGTCTGTGAAGAATGCATACATATATGCCCTTGGCTGTTGTATGCCCCCCGACATGATACCCCTGAAATGTGGAAAACAGTGCAGACTGTCACAGGTTTTGTTTGTTCAAAGTTGATGTTGTACCTCAGGGTTTTGTAAATTTGCCTTTGGAGGACTTCTTTTTTGCTATTGTCCTGCATCAGGCAGTATCAGTTCTGCTGAGAGGGAGTCTGGCTGGCATTTCTGCAGCTAAATTGTATGTGTTGCTCTCATGCAAAGTTTCCCTAGATTTTGCTTAAGTCAGGAAGGAGGTTTACATACTGTAATTATAAAGCCTTTGCTCTCACCTTCTAGAGTCTGGCACATATCCTTCACGCCATTCTGAGACCACCAGGAGAAAAAAGTGGCATATCAAAATTGCATGCAAACTAAACATGCACCCCTGGGAGGTGAGGAAGAAAATCCTCTGTAAGATGGGAGTTCCATGCCAACAGGAGCACTCACTGGTGTGTAGCTGAATGATGAATCCCAGACAGCCTGGAGGTGTTATGGACTGAACCATACAGAGAAGCACCCCTTCCCCTACCAAGCCTATCTGGCCCCCCTCCCCCTGTCTCCCTCTATCACAACAGATAATTCTTTCAACTTCTCTTTCACCAAAACAGAGAAAAGATACCAACTCTTTCTGCTCACACAGGTACATTAAAACACTTGTGCTTACGCTTAATTATAGGTAAGTTGTAGCCAGCAGGATAAGGCCGAGAAACAAAGCCTTAATTTGGGAATTCGGACACAAACTGAAACACAGGAGGTTCCTCCTGAACATTGGGTAATGCATTTTTGCTGTGACAGTGACTGAGCACTGGTACAAGTTGCCTAGAGAGGTTGTGGAGTCTCCATCCTTGGAGTTACTCAAAAGCCATTGAACTGGGCAACAGGCTCTAGGTGGTCTTGCTTGAGCAGGGGTTGGACCAGATAACCTCCAGAGGTCCCTTCCAACCTCAACCATTCTGTGAATCTGGCTGCGCTAGCACAGTGCTCTGGCTTACTAACGGAGAACGTCTTCTGTCTGACTAGCATGACCTTGGGTTTGTCTGCACATCTCAGTGAAGACAGTCCTTTTATTTGCCATTGTAAACCACTTCCAGCTGCAAAGAGAGCATCCCCATAAATAGATTTCTTTAAAGGATCTGCTTGATGCAGCACAACCAATCAACAATTAAGAAAGAAGGTGCAGAAAAATCAAGGTTAAGCAAAGGTAAGGATGTAATTGCTCTTTTTCAGGGTGTCTTCTATGTCCTGCTTCCCATCTGCTGTCAAGAAAAAAACAAGCAAGGGATGACTGGAGGGAATAACAGTATTCTTGCCAGTGAATGTTAAAGCAGCAATGCCTAGGCTGTGCAACAGGAGGAGCTTCCTATACATGTGGTAGTTTCCTACCGCTCATCTTATTGGAAGGCATGACACATTGCTTTTTTCCCCTTTCTAATGAACTTGTCCCTGGCCTAAGCAAAGGTTTTTACAAAAAAAAAAAAAAACTGCTTCCCACAACCTCATAGCGGGAGACCCACTCCTTAGAGAAGGTTCATTATGTGTAATCAAGAGCAAGAGAGAGTAACTCTTCTCGGGTATCTGGGTCTGTCTGCTTCACACCCTACCACAGACCAAATATAACGCTGTCTTTGGAGCTAATTGTTGGAGCTACCATGAAGAAGTAGACGATCCCTCCCCAGTCTTCAGAGGGACAATTGGACCAATCCTAATTTCCTGTGTCCAGGTAGGACCATGGATATAAGCCTGTTCATCTCCCCCTCTTCCTCAAAGCTCACAAAGCACAGAGGGGGACTGCTGGGAATGAGAGCTAAACTGAGCTAGAAAGAGTCAGACCAAAGTCCTGTTCCGGCACAGTCACCTGTACTTCACTGTCTAGATGTCGTATCAGGTACAGTTTGATTTGCATCCCTGATAATAATGCGAGGTACTTCTTGGCCCTTTATGAGCAGTGCAACAGGAAAAGTCAAACTCTTCCTGAGCATCCCCACTGAGCTCTTCATTCAGTCACCTCCTTCCTTAGCTGAAGCTGCAAAGGCAAGTTGTGCATTTATTTTAAACATCCTTTGTGTGCATCACTCCATTCCCCTGCTCTTTTCAGCAGAAGCCACCAAATAGCAACAATGGCCTTTGTTTTCTTTGCTTGAGACTTTACTTCAGCAGCCTTCCTGCTCAATACAAAGTCCAGTCCATCAGCGTCATCTCCACTCAGTTATCTGGAGCCTTGAGAAGCAGCAGGCTACGTTTAAAGATGGCAAACAGGTCAGGATAGCAAATCAGTCAGGACTGAGCTTTGGTGCTTCCAGGAAAACAACTGGATAGCAACACTCCATCAACTGTAGGAAACCCATTGATCCAACTTCGACCTCATAGCAGGAACAGTGGGTAGATGTGTAGCATCCATATTAGTATCCGAAGAGGTCTGGGAGGGAAAATATATTTCAAGTCAACAGTCACCTACCTCTCCTGTGATTATTTGGTATAAAGCAAGGCTCCTTCCCCTTTAAGCTACTACCAAACAAGAGAAATGACAGTCTTCGCTAGCACAGGGCTGCTTGTATGTTAACTTCTCTTCCACTTTGCACTTTGGAAGCAGCAGGCAGCAATTAGCTCTGCTCTTTGTTTATTGCCAGTTTAATTTCTCTTGCCAGCTGAAGAATTCTGTAGCAGAAAAATGCTGAGAGTAGAGGAGGTGCAGAAAAAGCAGCCCTAGCAGGTGAGGAACCTGTGAGTTTAGCTGGGATGTATTCTAGTCCAGTCACAAGCTCTCAAACCACCTGTAGG
Organism: Pygoscelis adeliae; assembly: GCF_000699105.1. Taxonomy (NCBI): domain Eukaryota; kingdom Metazoa; phylum Chordata; class Aves; order Sphenisciformes; family Spheniscidae; genus Pygoscelis; species Pygoscelis adeliae. The sequence goes on along the minus strand of NW_008824033.1, from coordinate 72,570 downwards.
AAACACTCTGCCAGACCCACAGACTGAGAGGGACCAGATTAAACAGAGTCCTTTTTGTCTTGATTCCTTTCACCCAACTGAAATGGAGTTACTTCAAAAACTGCTTGTTCCCCTTTTGGGGTCGCTTTCCCTGAATACTGGAATGATTGGTTTATTGCTGCTAATACTGACAGACAATGAATTTGAAAGTCTTGTGAATATTTCATGGAAGCGGAAGCACAGCACAAATAAATTTATATAGATACATTTAACTTTGCAGATTGATTGAAGTGATTTTCAAGAAGCACTTTAATAGTTGGTCTTACTCAGG
>NW_008824033.1:65577-72233 GCF_000699105.1 Pygoscelis adeliae | reverse complement strand
TATTCATCAGGGGCTGGGAGGTGAGGGCTTCACTGCAATATAAGCGTGACATAGTTGACCCAGATTTTCATGCTGGAAATGCTAATACATGTAGCCATGGTGGGACAGAAGCCGTGCTTATGGACCAGTCTAATGAAGAAGAGTATTTGTCTACTACATGAAGGAGTAGAAACTAGATGAAGGCAAAACAGTGAAAGCAGTGCCTTGCACAAAACATCTCCAGCTGTAATGTCAAAGTGTTAACTAGTAAACACGATACCTAAAACTCAGAGGGGCTCACTTTCATTCAATTCACAGCTAGTCATTACTGCAAGTGTGAGGAATATATACAAAAGAAAACATGAGGATGAACTCAGTTAATGAATTATTCCCTGTGTATTATTTATTCGGCTCAAAAAATAGCCACAGTTTTTGCTGCACAAGGAGAAATTTCAAAGTCATTCCACAAAAGCTGCTTACTAATTCCTTGGTGAAGACAGAGCTTGTAGTGAGAAGGTATAAAGCAGAGCCTGAGCAGACTTCTTAAGACACTTCAGGTGAATTGCTGACTTAAGCAAGTTTTGCCATCGACTTCAGAGCCATTGTTTCCCCTCCAGCTCAACAGTGATCATAGCTGTCTAATAAACAACTGGCGTTCAGGTAGTGCAGGCAAACACGTCAATTTTTTCAAAGCCAAAGCTGACAGCTTCACACAGCTGCCTCTGCATATGTACCCTCTGTGTGACGCTAATGCTCTCTGCAAAACGTACTTGTGCATTAGTCTGACCCCGTAGAGCACTGTGCTATGATCCAACACAGCATTTAAATGTGTGCTTACATTTGTGCATCCAAGTTGCCAACATGGAGCAGGTATTTAAGTGTTTAGTTGGACCACAGTGAAGAGCCAACTGCCTTGTAAGATAAGCTCTGACACAACATATATTTTAACTAGCAGAGCAACACATTGGTGGTAGTTTTGAAACAACTGGAGCAAAGCTTTGAAGTATCTTAGGACAAGTAAACATAATGGTTTTTGTGTTGTTTTTTTTAAAGCAGAAAGCAGGAATCATTCCAACAGACACTTCAGATGATGTGCCAGAAACACATAGTAATGATGATATACATTGTAAGATTAAAAAAAATTCTAAATTCAAGCATGCTATTCAGTCTTCTCTTTTCAAAAATTACTCTCACATCCTAGTCTACCAGATTGAAGTTATCATTCAATTAGTATAAAAAGGATTAAGAAGAAAACCTCAAAGGTAAACATTGTTGTTGCTGTAGTCATTATTGTCACTATTATTCTAAATAATAAAGCATTTCTTATAACCACAGACCATAAGGAGGGATGAGGCATCATGTTGCTGGATCAGCTTCATAAGAACCCCAATTTTTCCCTTTGCTTTAAAGACAAAATATCAAAAAGCTAAAACCAGACTCTTGGAAGCAAACATATGGAAATGCACTGCTTTGGGATGGATGGATGGATGGATGGATGGATGGATGGATGGATGGATTGATGGACGGACTCCATGGCTAGCCTCTGCTTCCACAGCATTGTTTACATGAGGAAAGCTTTACCCAACTTACCAAAGTACCCTAAGTCATCACATTTAATATTTTCTTTAAATCCTTTAGTCCTGAAGTGATAGGCCAAGTATCTAGAGTGAAATAGGGTTGTGTTTTGCAGGTGTTTACTCCTTTTAACTGTACACAGACAGCAGTCTTTCTCAGCAGAAATAATGCCCTAATCTTAGCAGAAATCTCACCTTTCCCTTCTGCTTGTCTTTTTGGAGTCTGTTAAACAAGGAATCAGTTTTGACACCTCTCTGTCTTACTGTGAGTGCCACAAATTTTAGTCTGTTTGCTTTAATGCATCAGGTCTTGTGTTTATGGGATTACATTAGAATCTCAGCTCTTCTTTTATTAAAATGTCTTTAAAGCACTCGTGAAAACACAGTCTAGGGAAGTTCAAAAGTAGAACACAGTTACAAATAAATATTTTTATACTGAGTCAGAAAATTGAATTTTTATTTCTGAGAACTAACTCAAAATCTTTGAGCATCTGGGCTTGAGATGTGTCAAATACAAGAACTGCATTTGCCCAAGGAAGCTTGTAAGTAGTGTCTTTAACATGAAACCCAACACAAGGTGTGTCATTGTGGTGGGCTTACTGGCCATCATCACAGATGGCAGGGACAGCAGGAAATGTGTCTGCAAGCAAGGTGGCAAAAGCCCTGTCTGTTCATGTAGCTTTTCCTGAACAGAGAGCTAAGCTGGGCTCTCCTGGTACCTCCCTGCTTCTCATGCGCTCTCAGAGCTTGGGCAGGTGCTCAGATTTTGATGCAGTGATTTAAAATATTACCATCATTATGCATTCATCTTCTTTTCTACAAGGATTAGCAAAAATTGTGTGTGTCCCAGTCCCAGCATGTTAGAGTTTAAGACTAGTGAAGAAGTGTTATTCATATAGGTGTCTGTGAAATTCCTCCCCTGTGCAGCATCTTAACAATATACCATGGTTGTCCAAAGGCTAGTCAAGTATTTTACAGTAATCAAAGTCTGATGTGACAGAAAACTACTCCACACTCTACAGATCACTGTTATTCACAGTTTGCTTTACAATTAAGATGTATGCTGTTAAGAGCAGTGCTGAAAGAGCAGTTTATTACTGCTGAGTTCACAAGAAATCTTCTTTGGTCCTATAAAAAGCAACAGCATCATGTTATCAGAAGTGCTGTTGACTATAACTGTAATAACTTGTCTTCTATATGTAGACATTCCTCGTTTTTAGGACAGTCTTACAACATGTGACCAGTTGAAAAAAAAATTTGCTTCCTACTTATCGTATCCTTCAAAGGCTTCTCTGGAAAACACAGGGACATTTGCTTGCCAGAAGTGTGTCTTTCATTAACTGAGTGTTTCTGAGCTGTACCTTCAACACGAAGCTATGAATTATAACCTGAATAGAAGTGGCTCCAAACCGAACAAAAATGTTAAGAAAAATGCTTGCTGAGGATTCTTCCTCAGCAGTAGCAATTGCTGAGGAAAAGATTTAGCTATTGCTGTTCATGATATTCTGCTGCATTGTAACCCAATTTCAAAATAGAGCAAATGAATAAACTTGAACAAGAGGGAACAATAGGTCACATTAAAACACCATATTAAGACAGTTACAGCGGGGGAATTACAGAAACTAAAAATGCGTTAGTCATCCATAGGCATCTGCAGCAGAAGAACTGAGTTGCCATGGAAGATGCCGATGGTGTTTAAAAACTAAGGATCTGAGTGTCTGACAGCGTGGGTGTATCTATGTTAGAGATACTGGTGGTGAAAAGATACATCAGGGCTGAAGCAGGCCTGATCTAGCACTTCTTTGTTATTTACAAACCATCCTTTTGCTATCAGTGCTGTTAAGGCCTATATGACAAAACACATTTCTTGGACAGACAATGTTAAAGAATTCAGATTTACAGAGCTGAAAAATTATCAGGGGAAAAGTAACGCTGTTAGGAGAAGAAAAACTCAAAAGACTTCTCTATATTGATGCTAATGGTCAGTGGTGCTGACCGTTAACAAACCAATGCAAAGGAAATGGATTTGCAGGAAGTCTCTTTTCCTTTTTCTGTTTTCTTCATTATTTTTCCCCTCAGTAGGATTCTTTTGACTCATTCCCCTGAGTAGGACTAATCATCAAGACAATTAAAGCATGAGAATTCTTCCCCCAAAAATGACACTGGACAGCTTTTGTTCCTTTAGCTGTGGGATTCCAACATACCACATTTGTTCATCTAAAAATCAGTAGTGTTTCTGGTTTTGTCTTTTTACCACAGACCCCCACACTTGTATTTTCAGTGGGAACACAAGCCATTTTGATTTATAAGCCCCTGCCAAAAGTAATCAGACCCCCTTCTCTAAGGGTCAGCCGTATGGAGCTAGCACCCATATGATAGGTGCTCATCTTTGGATGCCCCAGCAAGTTTCACTAAAAAAATCGAGTCACTTGGCAAAGAGAACTGCCAGCACTAGCAGTTCAGTTTCTTCTACTCAAACACAAGCAATACCATTCCCCAGGTGCTCCCTAGCACAACAGAAAAACAGAGCAGCTGGCTGAGGTGTAGCAAAGCAAGAGAGCTGCTCTGGGGAGGTGAGGGAAGATATGCTGGGAATGACTAGCTAACATGATTGCAGATCAAGAAGCCATTTCAGTACCACAAGGACATGTTAATTCCTGGACCCTCTGATGCTCACAATTACAGATGTATGTTCCTCCTCGCTACTTTAGCTATCCTGAGAGCACTACGATGTTTTGCCCAGCATGAATCTAAAAGTCACCCTTGAAGCTGAGACTAAGTTCACAGGTAGTGCAGCCGGAGGCTAGTTCAGAAGTTTTTTCCTGCCACAAAGATTTATGTCATAGAATCATTTAGGTTGGAAAAGACCTTTAAGTCCATCGAGTCTAACTGTAAACCTAACACTACCAAGTCCACCACGAAATCATGTCCCTAAGCACCACGTCTACACGTCTTTTAAATACCTCCAGGGATGGTGACTCACCACTTCCCTGGGCAGCCTGTTCCAATGCTTGACGACCCTTTCAGTGAAGAAATTTTTCATAATATCCAATCTAAACCTCCCCTGGCACAATTTGAGGCTGTTTCCTCTCGTCCTATCACTTGTTACTTGGGAAAAGAGACTGACACGCACCTCGCTACAGCCTCCTTTCAGGTAGTTGTAGAGAGCGATAAGGTCTCCCCTCAGCCTCCTTTTCTCCAGGCTAAAGAACCCCAGTTTCCTCAGCCGCTCCTCATAAGGCTTGTGCTCTAGACCCTTCACCAGTTTTGTTGCCCTTCTTTGGACACGCTCCAGTACCTCGATGTCCTTCTTGTAGTGAGGGGCTCAAAACTGAACACAGTATTCGAGGTGCGGTCTCACCATAATATATCAGTCTCTGTTCCTTACCACTATAGCCAAGCACTTCAGAAAGACAAATGAAAGCAATACTGTTAGTTCCCCTCTTGTAAATGGTAAAAACTGACCTGTGCTGGAAAACAGGGGGAAGTTGCAGTGCAGAGAAGTGCAACGGCATATGTTGAGTCCTCAGCTAGCTGGCTCTAACAGCTGGGCCACACTGCTGCTCAGTGGGTTTTCTTATTTTCCCAGGCACTTCATGTCTGTTCTCCTGTGTCTTGAACACTAACATCCTGTTTCAAGTATTTGATAGGCATTTTTCATTGTAACTTCTTTGCTTAGGTTCTCCAGGGTGTTTAAGAATTTGAGTTCCCTGCTATGCATTTTGAAAAAAAATCTGACTCTTTTATTAGTTTTTCCTTATGACTCTCCACATGACTCAAGCCAAAGTAACACTCTCCTTGATCAGGCACAAGTTCAAGGGGTCCATAAACCTCCAAAGACCATGAAAGTTCAGGACAAAAGGCCAAATGAATTTTAAGGGCCAGCCTGCACCGGGGGAAATGCCCTTGCAGAAGCTGTAACTTCAAACCATAATAACAACTTCTCTTTGCTTATTTATACTCTGGTATCCACACCAACATCACCCCCCCAAGCCCTCCATATTTCATTCGGTTTCAGAATGAATGAAAAAAGAATGACAGCAACAACAGAACAATGGCAGGAAACAAATATCACTAGCCTTTTCAGCTGTGGACAAGGCAAAAGAAGATCACAATCTGGTCTCTATAGAGCCATTCATAAAGAGCCATTCATAGAGAGCCTTTATGTCACTCAAGTGTCATGGGAAGAGATGTGAACAAAAAATACACAACTTGACAAGTTGGAAATGCTAGAAGAAAATCAGGTGTCACATCTCGGCATATAAATGCTCTGAACACCTCAGAGTTTCTGCCTATCTCTTTTCTTGAGACCATAGCTGGATGAGTCACAGAGTCATAGAATATCTCAAGTTGGAAGGGACCCATAAGGATCATCGAGTCCAACCCTCTGCTCCTCGCAGGACTACCTAAAACTAAACCATTTGACTAAAAGCGTCCTCCAGATGCTCCTTGAACTCCGGCAGGCTTGGTGCCATGACCACTTCCCTGGGGAGGCTGTTCCAGTGACCGACCACCCTCTCAGTGAAGAACCTCTTCCTAATGTCCAGTCTGAACTTCCCCTGATGTAGCTTCATTCTATTTCCTCGTGTTCTGGTCACCGGTGAGAGATCAGCACCCCCCCCTCCACTGCCCGCCTGGAGCAAGTCGTAGACTGTGATGAGGCCACCCCTCAGCCTTCTCTCCTCCAAGCTGAACAAACGAAGTGACCTCAGCCACTCCTCATAAGTCTTGCCCTTGCAACCCTTCACCATCTCTGTTGCTCTCCTCTGGACACACTCTAATAGTTTGATGTCATTCTTATACTGAGGTGCCCAAAACTGCACACAGTACTCGAGGTGGGGCCATACCAGCGCAGCGTAGAGTGGGGCAATCACCTCCCTCAATCAGCTAGCTATGCTGTGCTTGATGCACCCCAGGATACTGTTGGCCCTTTTGGCTGCCAGGGCACATTGTTGACTCATATTCAACTTGCCATCAACCCAACCCCGCAGATCTCTTTCTGCAGGGCTGCTCTCCAGCCTCTCATCCCCCAATTTGTACATATAACCAGGATTACCCCCTCCCAGGTGGAGAATCCAGCACTTGCTCTTGTTAAATTTCATA
>NW_008824033.1:53018-64617 GCF_000699105.1 Pygoscelis adeliae | reverse complement strand
AGGTGAAGAATGCATTAAGTGTCTCTCATTTGTCTATGTCCCTATTTGTGAGGTGTCTGACCTCATCAAGTAATGGACCAATGTTATCTCTGATCCTCCTTTTGCTGTTAACATATTTTAAAAAGCACTTTTTGTTGTCCTTCACAGTGCTGGCCAGCTTGAATTCTAACTGAGCTTTAGCTGCGCAAATTTTCTCCCTACAGTGGCGAACAGCATCTAGTCTAAAGACCTGCACAGACAGCCTCTAGGCCTTGTCCCAGAGATCTCAGGGTGTATAATAATTGTGGGAGAATCAGAAAGTGTAAAAAGTCTTGCTTTTAAATCTTCAGGTGATATCTTCCTCTAATAGAAAGTGATTATATCATCTTTAGCTTGTTGTAGAGGTAGTAGACTGAACCCCTTGCAACCCTTGTTTCCAGCCCTTCAGTTGGGTTTGTAGCTCTTCTCTGAAATCTCTCCTGTTGCCTAATTTTCTAGTGTTCACACAAAACCTAGACGTGTGAAAGATGAAACTCCACGATGTTTATAGATAAGGAACCCCAAGATACCAGTAGATTTTCAAAAGGGTGCCCTTTTAGTTCCTGCACCAGAGCAGGCTCTAGTGTTCTGTCAGTGCTCACGACCTGTGACTTTTTTCCACAGATGCTGTTTCCAGACTACTCCAAATCCTGCTCTCCTGTCAAAGGGTATAGCCCTTGTTTCAAAAGCTATGACTTGAATCTGACTGTATAAAAATGCATATTGTTTAGTTGCATCCAACTTACCAAGAGATCAAGGCCATGCTGTACAAATAATCCTGTCCTTAACAGTCTGCAATGTTTTTATGGTTTCTTCCAGATGACAATTTCAGAATACCAAGCCAATAAACAGCTACTGTCTGACTCTACAAAGCCTGGCATCCTACTTAATGTTGATTTCTAAAATACTTTGATCTCAAACCTTCTGTTTCACAGCATGTAGGTAGTAGAGACCACATGGGTACGAAAGTAAAACTAATACTGTTTGCCTTCAAACCGAACCACATTCTCATTAACATCTCTAGTATAATCTCTGTATGAAAATTGCCTGGATACACTTTGGCCATTTTTCTTTCAACTTGAAACTGAACTGCAAAAGATTTTAAAAAGTAAGCAGACTAATGTACCTGTACGTGTAACTGTCACTTAAGCTGACACAGCCAATGGTGGCATATTGCAAAGGACCATGATTCAGTTTTCATGATAACAATGACAGCACTGTGTAAATGCTCCCCACCCCAAATTCACCCACCAATACGACCTTAGAGTAAGCAGTGAAGGAAATGGCAATGACAAGTAAACACACACATCTCTATCACCAAAACAACTTCAAAAAACTGAAGTCCTTGTTGGGGAGGATGAAAACCAACAGACCATAGCCTGTCCTCTTTCAGGGACAATAAAGGCTTCAGTTTACTAAAGCAAAAGGCCTTTCTGACCTACACTTGAGGACAGAAATGCAATATACTACACTTAAAGCAGGCACTATCCGCAAAGCAAAAAGAACAAACTAAGATACTTTATTCTTCTTAAGAAAAAGACCAAAACTATAGATCCATAAGAGAACAACAGCCTGGCACAAAATATAAGAAAGGAAACTAGAATACATTTCAGGAAAATGGACCTAAAATCAATTTGAAAATTGCATCCTGGAAGAAATAAGAAAACAAAAAATTGTAATATTGACCTTGAGCTACAGATAAACTGTCCTGTATATAAAGAGAAACTAAGCTCCCCAAACATCTACCTACATATTACCTATCCTAGTTATCAATCAATATTATTCTTCTGCATAAATAAAAGCTCTAAATCTGTTTCTTCTAATTCTATACCCGTATGTCAGTGTTTCAGGAAATGCATCATATTTAATAAAACTGGTACCATTTGCCTATGTTTTGCCTGTGTTAAAAAACACGGGGCAGCTACACCGTTTTCTGTGCAATCTTCTGCATAGTTCTCTGTATGGATTGTTGTAATTATCTGCTAGCCAGGTTACTAAACATTATATGGCATTCGGAAAAATAAAATGCCATAAACTTTGCAATAAATATTTGAAACAAAACGTTGTTTAAAACTTCAATGTTTTGCCATTGAAAAAACATTAAAAAAATCTGAAAAGAAATGCGCCTCTAAATATGGGAACATCCTGTTAGAGCCATGCTGAGAAAAAAGTGAAAGGTAGTGGAGATACATCATCATTTTAAAGTTCATCTGCCATTAAACCACTATGGCAGATTAATTTGTTGAGAGAAACTGTAAAGATGGAAAGCTTTAATTAAGAGAGACAAAAGGTGGTCACACATTGGAGCATGGTCAGGACAGCATTCTTAGTGTCCAGAATAATGTCTAAAAGTTAGCTAGATTAATTTCAAAGGGATTTATGAAATCAATACCACAATACAGCAGTCAATAGTTAATCTGTATTATTAACGCAAATATTTAACTTCTTGAGCAGATGCAGAAATAGCAAATGCCTCTGAACAACTGAGTAAGTTTAAAAAAAAAGTATTGTTTTTTTATCAGTATCTTTTTTCTTTTATAGATGTCTCCTATAATTAACTATCTTATAATGTCAGTTTAAGAAACAATGGCAACTCTGAGGTATGGAAGAAACTTCTTCTGAACTCCCAGTAACAGAGAGATTAAAAGATGACACCAGATTTTTTATCTGAGAGGTCTCCTGGGACCCAGAGTTAGGAAAGCACGTGCAGTTAAGACAGCATTAGACCATGAATATAGCTTTCCATAGGTACTTAAATCTCAAAGTCAGTGGATCTAATCAGTGTCCAAAATCACTACTGCAAATCACCAGTAGGAGCAAAAGTATCGATCCTGCCTGCACCTGCAAAGAGATTATTCATCATTCCATGTCTGGACAACATTTTCAGAAGCAAGTACAAAATTAGCCTCCTAGAAGAGGAATTATACATGAAAAGAGGTCAGAATTGAAAATGAAAAGCATGGCCAGTTACAGTTAAAAATCTGAAGAAGGTTTAAATTTAATTTGCATTTGTAAATTGACTACTTCTATTCCCCTTGGTTCCCTCGCTATTCATCTTCTGAAGACGTCTCTGAATACAAACCTAACTGAATGTTTCTCTTGACCTTCATAACTTGTCAATAAAGTAAGACATTTTCACAGACATAGCAGAACACCCCGTCCTGCCAAAAGAAAATCCCAAGTAAATTAAAGGATTGAAAACCTGGCTCCAAGCCAGAGACAAAACCCTCATTTATCACAATTGGACAAAAACTCGCTCCGGCTGAGTAGAGATACTCAACTGCACAGCATCCATCAAGCCACTGCATGCTTTTTCTATGTATCAGGAAGAAAGAAATGTTAAGATACCCTCTTAGGTTTTATGTGGTTTCTGGTGTTATTGAAGGTACACCCACAATCACTGAAGGGTGGGGAGGAAGTGGTTTGTGTCTCCTACAAGGTCCCCCATGACACAGCAAGTCTTGCTGAAGAAGAGAGCGTGTCACAAGTCCAGTACCAGCTACTCACCAGAAACCTATGCGAATCATACAACGCATTGTAGCAATAAATTACCTGAAAGTCAAGACGCTCACAATAATGTTATGGTGCACAGCCAGTGGACCTACAGATCATTCCTAGTTTTCATTCCTTTAGCAAAAAACCAGGCAGATTTTCAAACACACCTAAGAATCACTCACCCTATTTCTCCTACAACTTCTTAGCAGGAAAGTGGACAAACTAAAAAGATTCAAATGTCCAGATAGCCATACCCATTCAGCAATTTTGAAGTTCCCAGCAAAAATGTTTGGAAAAGATACCTAGAAAAGCTACTATTTTCTTTTTTGTTGTGTGTTTAGGATGTATCTTTGTTCTCAAATGTTGATATTTTTGCTAAGATTTGTGCCTAAATTCAGCCCCAGAATCTTTTGAAATATGTATTTACCAGCTTGATACCACTGCGTTAATCTTCAGCAAAAGATCCAGTCACCTCTTGGAACGGTATTACTTTTCTTATCTAATTGTGGTTTTTGAAAAAAATATTAATCACTTGAGAGTTTACAACTTCAACCTTGTCAAAAATCTTCTCTCCATCTGGAAAATACTCCCTAAATAAACTTTATTGCGTTTTATTTTGTTTTGTTTTAAATTCAAACTGTATAATAAAAAGAATCTCAAGAGGTTTGATCATCAGCTACAGTAATTTCACCACATACTTATTTCCACTGTAATCTTCAGCTCATTGTTAATAGGAAGGGATCACATCTCTACTAAAGAAAATTTGCATTTCATTAACATTCCATTTTATCTTTATTACCGTATTAAAGCATTACTGCTCTTTAGAAGGATGCATATTGAAATGTGTATGAAGAGGGCCAAAAAATCTGGTTTAAAAGTGAATGCAAAAGTGTTGCCTATTAGAGTACACACACATACCGAAACTTTCAGCTATGCAATTTACCAGATGTCAGGGGAGAAATATTATTTCAGAATATTCACTGAAATATCCCAAAGTGCCAAACCACTTTCCAATGCAATTTAGGCTGGACTACAACAATAGCTTCAGGGGCTGTTCTTGTGACGGTGAAAGTCAATGCAAGTTTAGCCACTGACTTGCGGTACAGAAACACACTCTAATGTAAATCAGAATTTTGGATACTTCCAAAAACATATCAGATAGCCAATTTTGTCCAAAATGTTTAGGATCAACTTGCTCATGGTGCTTTAGGTTTCTGACAAAACACAGAACAGAAAACATCAGTTAAAACCTCCCTAACCACATGTAGGGCTCAGCAAAACACTTAGGTAAGAAGCAAAAGAAAGGGCAGGAGTTCTCTCTGATTAAGTTTAAACATGCGTGACCTGCAGGAGACCACTAGCAACAACCAGCTGTCATAAATAAACAAATGACCAGTGCTCATAAACTTCTGCTCTCGGCCAGTGATGCCCGGAGACCGGGTCCTGCCGAAGGTCCCCAAGGGCCCTGCCTCGCTGCCGGCTGAAGCAGCTGTGGCAAAGATTTTGATTCCAGCACTGCAGATCAAACAACAAGCACTGCAGCATTAATCTCCACCATCTCCAGGAAAGCATTTGTTGAAAACTAGCAATACTGAGTAAGTTTTATTATTCTCCCACCAACAGCAGAAATAAAACTCATCAGCACATCGTGAAACAATGCATCATGAAACAATGTTCAACAGCACAATCCTCTACGCTCAACTCAAAAACACTGGCTCTCCCCCAGTTCAAAAACACTGGCAAAAGGTGGCACTCATGCAGAAAGAGGCCCAAAGGGGCCAGCAAATACTGCGGATACTTCACTTTCATACACAAAGTGGAAGAAGCCACCTGCCTCTAGGATGAAGGAAGCAACATGTGCCTGTAAGATACCCTGCAGGAACGACAAAGTTTATTTTATACCAATCATTGTTCCCAGGATATGCAGTATTGTATTCTTAAGCACCAATTCTTGAGAGCAGCTGGTCATAAAACTCTGCACTTCAAAATAATTCATGAAAAAAATCACTATAAACATAAATACTGTTTTTAAAAAACAATACTGAAAATTTCTAACCGCCAGCTGATTCTGTGAAAATGTGTTTGATGGCAGATGATGTTCACCAATGGAAGGAATCAAAATGTTTTTGCTGTCTGGGGTTGGTATGTTTCCCGTGGTTATGCATCTTCCAATACAGGAGGAGTACAGTAGAATTAACTGTTCTTCCTCAGCCTTGTACAGTGAATTGGCAAACATGAAAGCTGAGAAGAAAGAAGAATGCAGTCACCATGTATGTGGCCTGCCCTCACAAGAAAGACTGAGTGTTTTGGACAGCTGTACCAAAACCTAATTGAGTTCCTATTCACCTGTTATGAATCAGATTCCCTCCCTCTGCTCGGCTCCCAAATGCTCTTTCAAACAAAGAAAGTGCAAGCACATACACACAGATAACTGCTAAAAAACTGACAACTGTTCTTGTCAGAAAGCAGGTGGATTATAAATGAATTCTGACTGTTGCCGTAAAAGACTTGATAGCATGATGGAAAAAAAAGATGCAGTACTATGTAAAGATTAGGGCTTTTTGAATGTTCCTTTTTAAACCTCTGTGTTTAAAAAATTAATATTAGGGAAGTATTTTCAGAATGTTATAGAAAATATATGGACTAATTTATACTGAAGATTTCAGGCTTTTATCTCATCAGGAATTTACCTTGGCTAAATGCCTGAGAGGCCTAGTGTATGCAGAAAAGCAGACGTCTTTGTTAGAGTTTGACATTTTCAGATGTTCCTTATGCATCACTGAAGTGGCTGCTTCTTCCCTGCAAGTGAGAAAATCCCTTTGAAGCATGGAGGTACCATAGCATCCCACAGATGCAATACTTCCCAAATGCCTTTTGACTCACCTGCTGATGATGTCCTGCACTGACATGCATGATGTGGGGCTGACAGCTTGTACAGTTTCAACTTTCCCTTTTATTTCCCCAGAGCACGCATACATGTTTCAAGATAGCACGTGAAAGTTTTTCTGAGTCATAAATTGCTACTCAGAGACCTTTAGCTTGGATGCTGATTTTGGAGCAATTTGTGGTATCAGTTGCCACCTTTTCTCAATAGCTACAGGACCTTCATATGCAGAGTTAGCTGTAAAGCAGGGAGGTTTTCTGTCTGCCCTCCAGAACAAACTGGTATATTTACCTAACAGTCTCATTTTGAATCTAAAACTTTGTTAAGTCAGAATAGACTTTACACTAGTTGAACATTTATAGTTTTAGCTAAAACTTAGTGAAGACATACATCGTGCAAGCATGCTTAAAATGTTCATTAGTGAGTTCAAGCCTAAAGTGCTAAATTAAGCACAGAGCTTCAGGGAAGATGCTGGAGACTATTCGTCTATACAACAGATTTGTCTTCCACAGTGTGATCCATCCATTGATAAACTGATATACCAGTTTACTGAACTATTTTAAGAATGAAAGTGCTGGTGTGCATGACTCACATTTTATTAAGGTAATGACCGTGATAGATTCTATTTAGATACTCATCTCATTGCTAAAGATGATCTTGGCGTGAGAGCAACAATATACCTATGCTGTTCCAGAGCATTACACAATCATAGAAGAGATATCTATTTGTGGACAAAAGAAATGCTCACAGTCAAATAACTAACTACAGCTGCTACCAGAATGCAATCAAAACACATTACTAATAAGCACTAGAGTGCAACCCTTACACAAATTATAGATACGCACATGCCTACATATATAAATGAGGGGAAGGGTTTCCAGGTTGTCTGAAAATAATTATTTAATCCATGTTTCTTGATTTTCTTTCCCCTGCAAAGACTTAAATCATCCTATTTCATATTTAGATGTATTACGAATTACATCTTGCAAAGCAGATATTCTGATGTGATTAATCACCAATACTATTTTGGAACAAAGCTATCCATACTTGCAACTGTTGCTGCTGCTGGCAACACACACGGAAGCACCTGGGCAGTGAGACCGGCACATGAGAAAAACAGAGGCAAGTTCTGCTCATCTTCCTCACACGAGTCATCCCCAGTCAAAACACTGAATATAGAAGTGTGTGTGTGTGTGTGTGTGTGTGCGCATGGAGGAGGGAAGGTCATGCAACCTTGTTATTTCTAGCATGTAAATTGAAACAGTAGTAAAATAAAGGGTGTGTATGAGGTGGGGGGAAGTTGCACCCTCCTGTCGATGCAAAGTCCCCGTCACAGCATAGAATCTACAGGCACCAGAGGCAGTATCAGAACTCCCATCTGCTTCAAGGGCACAGGATCGGGCCCCAGGCAAGCAGGAAGGGTGAGCACTGCACTTTGAAGGAGCCCTTTAGCACCTCAAAAATTTGGCTGTTAGGATGAGTCTCTCTCTGTCTTAAAAAAGAATGACTGACAGGCAGACTAGGAAGGCTGCACAATCCAGCCTGCAGAAACCAGGTAGGAATGCTACCCTCTGACTTGGCAGATGGAGCTAGTGACAGGCAGCTAAACCCCTGCAAGTGAAAGGAAAAAAGAGAAATCCCCCACAATACAACCAGCTGTTGAGGCAGCAACACAGACGAAATCCCAAAAGGGTCTCCCACGCAGCATGCTTGATCAGGTTCAACGTCCAGACCTTCAGCAGTGCGCTTATCCCAACAAGAAGTACTATCCAAGAAACACAAAGAAATAATTTCAGAGATTCCTAACCGGCATGGATTGCTTTCAGATTACAAAACTAGAACCCTCTTGTAAACATGGAAAATAACAGAGATTCTGAAAAGATATCAGTCATGCCTCCACACTGCATATGCCTGCTTTACATGGACAGATTTCATATAAATATATATGTTGAACACATACAAATATATAAAATCTGTTCCTGCTTATATCATGCTCTAAACATAGGATTTATACAGCTTTAAAATGTATATATGAGAATGAAAGAGAAATGCATTCAGCCTATACAGCTTCAATTCAACAAAGGATGCAGAGCAAACTCTAAGTAATATTTCCAGATAGTGGCACATCTTTTCTTTTAAAGACATACATTAATCAATCTTAGCAAGCCTCAAACTGATGTTTAAAGATAAAACCATTTAAAATTAACTATTGATGGAGTTTATTTTCAGTAGTGCTGGGAAAAGCTACAAACCATAGGCACGAAGGAGCATCAAGTATGTCAAGGAGGTTTCAGGTTTGCTCCTTCCCCTGAAGGGACACGGTGGTGAAAGTGACGGTGAAATCATGTCGCTATTCAAAGAGTGAGCTGACAACGCGTTTAAAGTTCACAATAAACTTCCTTATTCCTTCCCTATCTGCTTGATTAGAAACATCTGTATGTCAGGGAGAAACGTGACTCTTTAGACAGGGCTGCTAATCAAACCAAAATTAATTAGCACACAAATCCGGGGGCTGGACTGCTACAGAGGAGGCCTGTAACATCCCCTAGAATTGCCTGTGTGCAAGCTACTGAACAACGACAAAAATAGACTCCCTGGTGCAGGCAAACAGCAAGTCAACTATTTTTAACTCGGGTCTTCAAATGCATTTTTAAGTTGCTTACATTTAGGAGCAATCCCTTAAGTATCTACAGGCAGTTTGACTCGATGAATAGGCATGAAAAATACTTTTCACGTGTTCTGCATTTCACATGCATATTACATAAAAATAAAATATAATCTCTCATTAGATTAAATGGATTTTAGGCACCCTGGTGAGTATATTTAAACAAATTTTTGTTAGTACAAACACATTTTTGCAAAACAAATTTGTGCCTGCATAAATACAATTAAGGTGTTACTAGTCTCATGATATCGCTTTGTGGCAATCTCAAGAAATGAAAAAACAGTTGAAGTGCCAGCCTGTCGTCAACACACACAACACAAACACACCCTGGCTTGCCAACTGGTTCATATCTTCAACTGGGTAAGGAAACAGCCATCTATAAAACAGCATCCATGACTGCAAAGCTGGCCCATTCAAATACACTGGATACTTAACTTCTGTCTTTTATAACTGCTGCTTGAAGACAGTAAAAAATTGCAAGAGGAGATGAGATACTTGTAATAAGAATATCTGAGCTGCACGGCAAGCATGACTGAACAAGTATACAGCTATTCCTTGTATCAGAGCCCACTCGGCCAGCTGTGGGCCAGTGCTCTCCTGGCCCTTCTGCAGCTGCAGCGTGGGAAGCATTTTACAGCTCTGCAGAATTTATGGGAGGACACAGGGGTCTGGCATGAGCAACAAGTAGCCTTAGGTTGACTGCCCCACTTTGTCTTCTACACAGAGGTGAGGAAAGCCAGCTGAATGCCAAAAGATGATCTCTGCTGAGGCTTGCTCTCCCAATTGATCTGCTTCTATGGGTTTCTACATAGACGTTGTATATTTCTTCTCATTAGTCCCATGAGCAGTCCAGCATGGAAGCCCCTAGGATTATTTGCATGATTAATCATGCCAGCAGAACACCTACAGACCTAAGCCTTCACAAATGACAGCTCTGCCTTCAAAACAATAGAGAAAATTTATGTCCACAGTGAGGTCTGTTTAAAGTCAGCAGAAGCACTTACATGAGCAGAGAAAACAGGGAAGGAAAAGTTATGAATGTGAGGCACCTCATGACTTTCTTGAATTGCTCTTTTTTCTCTCCCACAGTCTCAAGAGAAGCAACCAATACCGCAGTAGGCACAGGAGCAAAATTTTCTTCAAAATAAACTCAAGCAAAATGACCTATTCTCATCTCAGAAACAAATTTATAAATTGGTCTAGTATCATTAATCAGAAAAGCAGAGGCCAAAGTCAACAAGCATGAGATATGACTTACAAGCTGGGACACACCAGCAAGTGAAATACAAATCCCACTGAACCACAAAGGAGTTTGGGTAGGCATTGAAGGCAGTCTAGATTTTACTAGCTGTGAATCCCCGAACCCAAGATTTTCACAGAGTCCCATTTAGACAGGCCTGAATGCCTGTGCCAGCTTTCATTCTGTAGACAGAGCCCTCACCTTTAGAAATACACTTTGCCAGCTTCTGTGCAGCTGAGGAATCGTCCTTGCCCACGGCCAACCTGTCTGATTATACAATAACCTCATGATCACACAGTCTAACTCCTCTCAGCCTTTGTCTGGTAATGCCTCTGGTAAACTGTACTGATTACCTTTTAAACAGGCAGATTCCTTTCAACTTCAGAAAAAAAACATTCTTCCATGTGACATACACTTACAGCAAAATGCTTGCAGAGTTCAGTTTCTACTAAGTCCAAGTGAATATCTCATACCTGTGGATAACCGAATGCAAAAGCATGGCTTCCTCACACCTACACACAGACACAGAGCAGCCCAGAGAAAGGATTTTTTTTTGAAGATTCAAAGATGAACACAATACCAAAAATGCAAGAGTGCAGTTCATTATCTATGCAAATGAAGAACATTTGTGATAAGAAATGCTGCAGAATAACGAAGGAGGGGCATGTTTAGCTGCTGAAGGAAAGAGAAGCTGAACATTGGCTGCGAGAAGGAAAGGCTTGAAAAGAAGTGTATAGTTACTACTTCTTTTACATTCAGAGAAGTTTCCACTGTAAGAAATGGATTTAGTCCTAGGAGTAAGGACATACTGTTCCCCAAAAATCAGCGTTATTCACAGTATGACTCGAGACTAAGAAAATGTAAGAATAATGCAGCTAAGCTTCAGCTGACCTCGAATTCATTTAAGCTAGCACGCAGCAAAACCAGAGGCTATGTTTTCATTTGCAAAACTGCAGGGTGCCACGGAGCTACTTTATCTTGCCTGCTGCAAGCAGATGTTGAGCGGGTACTGCCTAGAAATGCAATCCGAAAGCCCCAGCCAGTTCTGGACGGCTCCCCCGAGTTGTGTTTGTGCCACCCTACGTTCTAGCCAATTACTCATGGTCTGATCCGCCGGCCGTTTTCTGTGACGACCGGATCACAAACCCTGCGGGCGGACCAAGCAAGGCTCGGCCGGACATTTTCATCCCGAGCCCAGCGACCATCCCGCTCCCGCCGAGACAGCATCGGTACTACACTGCAAGGCAGGGGCCGGGGCGGAAAACCCTCCTTCCCCGCGCGCCTCTCCGCGCCGCCC
>NW_008824033.1:20126-52386 GCF_000699105.1 Pygoscelis adeliae | reverse complement strand
GGCGGCTGGGGCTCTCTGCGGGCCGGCTGGAGCGGCCCCCCTGGCCCCCAGCCCGCCGAGGCGGGAAACAAGGATCTCGTCCCTTCATCAGCGATTCTGTTTCGTTCCCCGGGTTTTCACTCGTCCGTTGTCTGCCGCGCACGTCGCATGCTCCTTTCGTAAGTCAAAGTGGATAGTGTTGCTCGTGGGTGGTCTGCAATAACCGGAGGTAGTTCACATGCTTCCTAACAAGTTCCTCACTGAGAAAACCCCCGCCGAGGGGGTCTGCACTGCGCTTGACTGGGGCATAGACTTGAGCAAGGGTCTCATAACCCAAATTGCTTCTACATGAAGCACACACAGGGCAAGAACTCCAGTCCCTGGATAACTTTTTGTGCAAGGGGACACAGTGGGCAAACAACAGTAAAAACACAAACAGCAAGATGCAGTATTGGAAGAGCTCACTGAAGAACCCAGACTTCTCACTTTTAAATGAAACCCCCCCAACTACTGGTTCATAAATTCCTCCCTACTTCACAGGTGGGCCAACCTGACACTTTAGCTGGTTTTTCTGGGCCATGTCCTGTCAAGTTGGGAAGATGGCCAAGAGTGGAGAACCTGCAGCCTCGCTGGGCCCCCCTGCCTAGGCACTAAGCACCCTCCCAGGGAAGAAAGGTATCTTCCAATCTCCTGTGAGTGCCCTATATTGCAATGAGTGTCTTCTGCCTTCAGTCCACCTCTGAGAAGAGTCTGTCTCTGTTATCTCAGTGCCCTGCCGTGAAGGAGCTGATGGCAGCCAGAAGAGCTCCCTTTCACCATCTTGTTCCCAAGCTGAACAAAAGCACTTCTTGCTGCCTCTCCTGCCATGTGCCATGCTCCAGCCCCCTCTGCATCTCAGTGGCCTCCACTGGACTTGCTCCCTGGGGTCAGTGTCTGTCTTAAGATGACCTGGGGACCCCAAACTGAACCCGGCATTTGACGATGCTGAAGTCCAGGAGGTTCCCATCAGCCCATTTCTCTGGCTTGTCAAGGTCCCTCTAAAGAGCAACCCTCTTCTCCAGTGTATCCACCATTCCCCTCAGTCTGGGATCATCTGCAAACTTGCTGAGAACACACTCTGTCCCATCATCCAGGTCGTTAGTAAAGACATTACACAGTCTTGGTCTCAGAATCAGTATTTCTGAGGGACACCATCAGTAACCAGCCACGAGCTAGGCTTTGCATTGCTGATGAAAACACTTTGAACCCCAAGCTCCAGACAATTTTCCACACATCTTCTAGCCCACTTATCCAGCGCATATCTTTCCCATATCCCTACCCACTTGCCAGTTTTTACTGTATCTCAAGGCAAATCTAAAATCTGCAGTGCATGTGGACAGCTTCAACTGGTGGCACGCTATAATCAGGTATATGGGTATCCGAACTCAGAGTACAAGAAGTAACCTCCTGCCTCTTCCCCAGTATGTGCACTTTAGTATCAGGCTCCTGAATGAGCCCTTAGCAATGAATAAGAAGGGAAAAAACAAAGACTAATTTTCAACATTTTTTGCTGAGAATACTGATTACTTCAATGCATCCCTAATTTGAGCAGTGCCTAACAAAGAGGTCTGATTTGCACTGAAATCTATGATTGGAGCTCAGATATTTCTAGACAGCACAGCTTGCCGATAATTTTTGGCTTTCTGAAAAGTGATGTCTTGAAAACTTCCCTTTGTGTCATCTAGTCTCTCCCCTAGCAAGCAGGCCACGCTAACTGATCACAGGCCAATGACCTAAATCCACACGTGCTATGTGATCTGACTTCTTGGTTTTAATACCCAGTCTGCTCGAGGTTCGCATGTCTGACCCTCATTTTAATAATAGAACTAGTGTTTATTCTTTAAAATATTGGACAACCTAGCAGGAAGTGACCCCTTTGTATAAGAAAATGCTCCTATGTATTTTTTTTCCCTTTCACATGTATCTGCATTTTAAAAATAAAATTAAAAATAATTTCTCTCCTTAATGGCAGTGTGGGTTCACTAATTCAATCCAGAGCATCACCAAGCTTGTGTTATAGTCACCATCTAAGTAATTACTATTCCGGGGAAAAGTCTTAATTTAGGAAAGCATTTCAGTACATGTTTATGGTTAAACATGTGCTTAAACCTACAGCTATTCAACAAAGCACCGTAGCCTGGACTTAAGCATGTGCTTAGACATCTTGCTGACTCAGGGCTTTAGTCTGGAGCAAAAAAAGCAAACCTACATTTAATCTTGCAAGCATAGTTAACAAAAGCATGCAGAAAAAATGCAAAAAATAGTTCCATTTGTAGCATGATTGCAAAGCTACTTAGAGTGAATTTGATGCCCCCAGCACATCTGTGGAGTAGTAAGAAGTATGGATCATATAAGTGGATATTCCTGTGGCTTTTATGAAACCCCACATGGCTTCATGCAGCTGGCAAAATCAAAGCAAATGCTCACTACAACTTCCAAGTCTTCAGTACATGTACCTTTCACTCTCTGGTTGACAAGGAAGCCACAGCATTTCTGTCAGCTCTAGTGGTACAACACAGCAAGCCATTTGCTTGATTAGCAATGGTGAGCAGATAACAAGAAACAGGTCCTCACAAAGCCTCTTGCATTTCAAGAGTTTTATGAACAGTTGTCAAGACTTCTGCGTCATTAAGTAGATCTATGCTCATACGCTCAGAACAAGCCTGAAGCTTCAAAGCTCCGTGTAACTCATGTAAGTGTGTGCTGACAACATGGATCAGACAAACTCCAGACAAACACGTGCATCAAAATACTGTCATACTTCTGTTTCTAAGTATCAGGCCCACTGCGGAGAGCAATGTCTGTGTTTTACGAGTAGCTCTTTGTAATTCATGCCCGCCATCACCAAAGGGTGCCCAGTCCTCCTCAACAAGCTGTGTTAACATGGGCAGATTGCAGGATTTTCATTCCTTCTGCCCTTTTGTAGGATCTATGGACAACACGCAGAGGAGCAACACGGAAAGAGCAGAAGTTGAGCAGGTGCTGACTGTCTCTCCCTGTGAACCTGCATTTGGTGGCGGTAGCTCTGCATGGGCTGCAGCAGCAGCAGTGGGAATTTTCACCACGCTGTATCCTGACTCAGAGAAGCTGCCTAGCCCTTGTGCCTGGCTGCTTCTGCGTAAGGGGAAAATGTGCTGATTCTTACAGATGCTCAGTGTCTGGAAGAATTGAACCACTGTCCCATTCAGCATCCTTCAGGCTGAAACTTTTCCATCCCCTCATCAGCAGACCTAGAAAAGAGCCTAAGTCCCTAAGATCTGAGTTATTTGCCTCTTTTGGTAACTACTGTGTACTCGCTGCCATGTTCATCAGCTTATTTGGCTCTCTGTCATGTTTTAATTTGATGGCATTCAGGAGCAGGAATACTTCCCTGAGTATAGCTGAGGCCTAGTTTCAACAATGTGTGATTAATGGCAGGTAGTGTTGGGAGCCGAAATATCTCTGGCACAAAACTCTGGGGTTTTTTTCAGCTGCTTTCATGAGAGTGAAGCAGCCACATCAGTTATCAATTACAACAAAGGTTAAAAGCAGCACAAAAGTAGGGACTTCTTTAGGTTATAGGAGAAAGTGGCCAGGGTCCCTCTACAGCACACATATGCCATGTTTTCATTGTTTCAGATGAGAACACAAAAGTAAACATAGTAGTTTATGCATGTAGGAAAAAGCACTCGGGGGGGAGGGGGGAGCAAAAAAGACCAAGTGAAAAAAGGAGAAGCATCCAGTCTTCCCTAAAGAAAAATGAGTATTCACACAATGTCACACCAAGCCCTGGTGCTACAGAGTGATGAAGCAAGAAGCACATGAATTGTGCTTTTTGAACTCTTCTCCTGCAGCAGAATGACAGTAGCAGAGATGGCCACACTACAGCAAGGAATATCTGGGGGAAGGCTGAAGACCAGCTTTGCATAAAGGGACTATGAATTGCTTTTGTTCATTTTTCAGCACATTTTCTGATAGGAGATTCTGAACCAAGTGTTCTGTAGAAACACGGAAGTGGAAAGGAGTGGTCCCTTATGAGCTCAGGCAGCTATGTCAAGATAATCTTTTTTAATAATCATTCTGAGTTCCATTTTAACAGAAGCTTTGGGGGTTTTGGCCAAAATATTTCCTTTAGAAAGCTATCCCACAATCTTATTTCTCTACCAGTAAGGGATTCTTCTAACTTCCAGCCTAAATACATGTTGTTCTTGGCACAAGAACAACAGTTATAACCTGGCTGATACCATTCTTTATATGAAATAACTCTGTTCCCCTGCTCAGTGCTTATGAGCAATTCAGCATTGTCTCTAAGTCTTCATCATCATAGGGAAAAAAAAAGACAAGATATTTCAACTTCCACTTCTAACAAGGACCATTCCTCCTTTCTAATAAATACAGCTTTCCCCACCCTGATCCAGTATCAGTCTGATGGTTTTTGGGACACACACCATTCCAACCCCAGTGGCTGGTGGCCAAGACCCCTCCCTGCCCCAGTCGCTGGCACTGAGACCCCACTTGATTTGACAGCTGACACCACAGGCCTGGAGCACCCACACCCCTGGTCTGACTCCAGTTGCTGGCACCAAATCCATCATGACAGTCCCCCCAGTAGCTGGCACTTAGTACTTGCAGCACCCATGCACACAAGATAGAGAGTGAGAATATGCAGTTAGTTAAGGAAGGATTTAATAAGAAGGTAGGACAGATTGCAGTGATCAGGTGTCAGACCAACATACTGACCAGCCTCAGCTTACATGCAACCGGCTCCTTTTACACTCCTTTCTGTCAGCTCTCCCACCCCTTCTTCCTCCCCGAATCCTGTCCAATGCACATTCCCTCAGCAGCTGGCACAGTCCCACCAGCCCCTCCAGCACCTTGCACCCTCGGGTTTGCATCCTTATCAGTTGCAAAGCCCCAGTCTGCCTGCAGTTTCTTGATAGCCCATCAATTACTGTGATTGACCAGGTTTGTTTCCATCTGTGTCGCCTTTACATTTGTCTGTCATATTTGTGTCTCTGCACGTCTTGTTCATGGCTTCCCCTAAGCCATACTAAGGTATCCCATCTGACAAGGTGTTTGACCGGGTAATCACTTCACAGTTTCTAACTCCAGACCTCTTACATCCTTCCAAGACCTTGTGCCTCCTTCTTTCTTTGTCTCTAACACACCTCTAACAGGAGGTGTCCCCCGGTTGGACAGCATTAGAGGGGAGGCAAGCATGGGAAAGGCCTCAGGAGTGCAGCTCCCTGCTGATCCAGCCTGAAAAGACTTACATTTCGGATTATTGAAATGTCCGATTTCCATGAAAACTGTCAAAGTAGTTCAACATTTATACAAACACCCATGCAATTTGTCACAATGTTGTTGTTTTTTTTCATCCTGATCCAGAACAGAAATCTACATTTTTCCCCATGATTGTAGCTTGAGTTTTCCAAATAGCTCCAGTTACTTATTACAAGGAGTAACTAGACCTCTTCATTTTTCATTACATCTTTGGTACTAGGAATTACATAAAAAAGGAAGAGACAGAGACAAAGAGTGAGAAGATGAAGAATATCCCTACAGACTAGAAATCTAACCAAGTGTTTGTCTGAATCATCTTCTTATCAGCAGCTCACAAATTGTTTTTTCTTGTAGTCTGTATTCTTGCTTTTGAAGGATTATTTTGAGCAGAGAATTGATTTGAAATGTTCACTGGAGTTTTTTCACAACATGAATTTCCTGCAATACCTTCTAAGAAAAACACCCAGCAGGCTGAGCTTCATTAGAACTATCTCCAAAAGAACTGTGTAACAAAGACATTTGCTGAAACTTATTATTTCATTGGACCCCATTGTGAAATACAGTAGAGCAGTAACAGGTATAAAATAAATGATGTGTGCACAGCACAGAACTGCAGTTGTAAACTTCTTCAACAGGCTGCATACACCCGTCCCGAAAACACCAACACGCATTTTGTTTTAGTTTTTTTTTTTCCCCTGGGATTACATGCATTAGCTTTGCCAGAGGCAAAGTTAAAATGATAATGTTCATTGGTGACATGTGATGGTGGCAGAATGATGCTGCTGTTTGCCACAACAGTTAGTCTAACTCAATATGAGCTTTATGATGGCAGCGTAGATGTTTACGAATGTGACATTAGAAGAGATGAGATGACCCAGCTGAAACCCATGTGGCCTTCTATCTCCCTCTGGTGGCTAGATAGCAAACCATCAGTCGACTGCTGCCTCAGCTGGCAGAGCCAGCCTGTCGGTTCAGCCAACCCCACTTCGTGTGTTCACAGGCACTAAGGATTCAACCCCGATGGTACTTGTCTCGGGTGTCTTGGAAAGTGTTGGCACTTGAGGGTTTTGACTGCTTGCAGCTGCATGTCGTGGGTGAGGTCCCTTCCAGAGCAAGCAGCATTCTCACCCCTGTGTATTTCCCTGTCCCCTCTAGAAGCCATCCATGGGACAAAAATCCCAGGCATCTCTGGCTCAAAAATTGTCCATTCGTGGAGCCTCAGCCCAAGGATTATTCCTTACCTTGGCAAAGACACCTTATTTCCTTTGTCCAAGATGCAAGGGCTGTTAGTCTAACAGATTACAGAGGAAAATGCAACTCCGAGAACCATTTCTCCTTAGCATATGAATTGTGTTTCCTTTCCCATAGCAGGCAAAGAAAAGTGCTTTTCAAGTATAATATTTTATGCTACTGACAGGAACAACCTGATAGCATTTTTATTTTTGCAACAGAGAAACAGCTCTGTGTTGATAGCTGCTGCAAAACAAATGCTTAGTGGTGAGGATTTAAACTTAATCTCCACCTTTCCCGTACACTGATATCTCCGTAAGAATATTGTGTCATAGGAATGCAGTTTCCAAAGTATCTGTTCAGTTTTTGAAGTCTCACAGCACTTTGGATCTGCTCATCACTTTGCAAAGTGGTTGATACGGAACGGGCAAACGTGGAAACTCCTGTTCATTTCGAGTCTGAGTCTGAATGTGGTATCAGGGGTAGAGCACAATCTTCCAAAGGTGGGCTTTAGAATGCAGTATATATTGTCATGGCATTGAAATAAAAAATTGCTTTTCTCATTAATTTTGCTAGACACAGAAACCCATGCACCTCACCAAACAATGAACACTGCAAAAAGACCCTCTTTCTCAAATTGTGATGATGGTAAATGTTTTCTTCTCCCTATGCAACTCACTTCAGCTAGAGCTGATCCCCTTGTTTATTTCCCTATGGGACAATGAAAAGAGCAGTTTCACACCTTTAACCCATACCAAGGAACTGCTCATATATTATATGTTGTTAGTGCTGAATTGAACTTGGACAAGGTGGATGACTCCTTAAAAAAAAAAACAAACCTTTGGAGGCTGCGAGGCTTACTACTTTGATTTCTCATTGAGCAGCTTCATCAAGAGGAGAGGCAGAAAAAAGACTCTTCTGAGAAAAAAGAGGCATTTTCTACCAGTTTCAGCAACAACAGACAAATTTCCTGTGACTGGGCAACAGAGAAAGGAGGAAAGAAATACACTTAACCTGGGTTATTAGGAAACTGAGAGAGCAACTGGAAAGGGCAACCTGTCATGCTTGTTCCTATGTTGGCTATAAAACAGTTACATGAACAAAAAACTGGATCTTTTTGCCTGAATATGGTACTTAAGTGTTTACATTTGGAGAAAATCTGTCCTATTTACTTGTGTTTAGACCAGTTTATACAAGATAATTTTTAAAAGCTTGTTAGTGGTGTGGGGGTTTTTCCCTGAAACCTTCTTGGCAATTAAACTCCATGTGGCTTCCTATACATCGGGATTTGGATTCACTGCCTGCCAATATGCATGTTTGACTACAAAGTGGTTTCCCTCTGACTGCCTTCAAGCAGAGAAACGCACTCATGCACTTAGCCTTTATGTTGTTGTAATATCACTCTCTTTTTTCATGCATAAAGAGTCTAAATTTAAATAAAAGTGCAAGTACCTGAGAAACAAATAATAACTGATGTTCAGTTACATTAAAATCCCTCAATGCAGGCAAGAGGTAGAAACATTCTTGTGTAAATGAGAATCAGGCACATACTTTGAATGTGAAACAACAGTGGTTTATAACGGGGCTGAGACTGCTTTATACATCAGGAGTCAAATTCACAGCTGGGCAAGGTTCTTGCATGCATCAGCAAAGACTTGCATGAGGCCCCTAAGGACTTCAGCGGGACTAAGTGAGAGCCATGCGCTCACATGGTTCTATGTAGAGCTCTGAATCTCATATGATTCTTGAGAAAACTGTATTACATTCATGAAAAAAATGTATTACACACTAGTCAAAGATCTGTGTCATCTGTGATTGTCGTGCATGCCAGGTCCTGTTTCTGTATCAATTGCCTGTTTCACAGAGCATGTGACTGTCATTCTGTTTTTCTGCCTCCTTAGAGGCTCAACTAAAAAATATTTAGTCTCAGCTAATTCCATTTCTTGACTTACAGAAGCAGAATCCTAAGGGAAACAGCACAATGTTTTTTTTCCCAGACTGAGCGGCCTCTTTCTGAGGTTCATACCTAGAAGTGCTGCTGTCGATCCTTGTGCTTGTCCTCTGTTGGAAGATGGGTGCAAAAATAATAGTAAGAGAACCATAGCTTCTTTATCAGCCTGCTACATGAATCAGCTATTTAATATCTGAAAAGCATTTTTAGCCATAAAAAAGTACAAAGGATTCTGATTTGTATGTGTTCCTCTTATTCTGTAAGTAAGAGGACTAAGTGTCTTTCCCAAACAGGACAAGAATACATGTTTAAGGACAAAAAAATAGTAATGTAGGCTGATCAGCCTACCAGTATGCAAAAGTGGCACATGATCAAAACTTGACTGCGTTTGTACTATATCATGAAATTATACATAAATTTACATACTTTTTTTTTTAATAGATTAAGTAACTAAAGGGCTAGGCCCTAGCAAAACTTAAGTGTCTGCTTAAACAGAAGTCCACATGAATAGGAAATCAGTTGAAATGTTGTGCTTCTCTAGCAGGTCCCAGTCTAGCATGATATCTGATGGTGTACTTACGGACAAACACAGTCCCACTGAAGTAAAAAAACTACAGGGTTAAATGCATAAACTGCTTTGCTGAGCCTGGAAGGGACAAAGTGGGCAGCTGCCACAGAGGACCTCCCTGCACATAGAACTCTCCCTTGGTCCTTGAGACACGATGAGTGGGCTAACCCAGTCCATCCTGGAACTGAGGTGGAGCACTGCCTTCCTTGTATCCTCCCCTGTGTTCCCATGGTCGTCACAGGAATTTCAGTGGCTGACAGTGGGGAACAGCATTGAACTGAGAGTTCAAAGCCAGACACTCCTGCAGCGAGATAGCTCATGCGACTGATGAAGCAAGAAAAGAGGCAGACAGGACATGGGATAAGCAGGTGAATACTGCTTCTTTTTTTATTTTTTTTTCCAAATGAGAAAGATGTGTGCAGAAGAGACAACTTTTAGAGAAAGGTGAGATAAGTAGGTAGGGAAGCAGGTATTTCCACACTCTTAAAGAACTATTCTTTTACAGTAGGTAGCAGAAGGAAAACTGTGCAAAGCTATAAAACTCCCTTGGCAACATGCCTGCAAACCAGTGTGTTTTTTTCTGAACATGGGTCAGTTTGTACCACACACTGGACTTAGAGCTCTACCACACTGCAGATCTACCCCTCAGCTATGCTGCACCAACCAGGGATCTCTGTCAGCTTAAGAGCACCCATGCTGCATGCTCTGAACTAGCAGCAGGGGGTAGTTTCCTTCCTCCATGTACTGGGTCCAGCTGGAGTGGAGTTCCATTTTCTTCATAGCAGCCCAAGTGGTAGTGTTCTAGATTTGTGGTGAAAATAGAGTTAATAACAAAAACACGAATGTTTAGCTATTGCTGGACAGTGCTTGCTCATCCTCTCTGTTTCTCACTCTGCCCTCCCCCAGGCAATAGTCTAGGGGTAGGCAAGAGGTTGGGAGGGAAGAGCTGGAACAGCTGACCCGAATTGACCAAAGAGATATTGCATACTACATAACATCACGCTCAGCAATAAAACTGGGGGTGGGGAGTTTTGTCCTAAGTAGCCCTTACTCAGAGACGGGCTGGGCATCAGTCTGCTCATGGGAGGTGGTGAGAAATTCCCTTTGCATCACTTGCTTTTTTCCTTTTTTTCCTTTACTTATTAAACTGTCTTTACCTTGACCCATAATTACTTTTTTTTTCCCACTTTTTCCCTCCCAATCCTCTCCCCCATCCCACTGGGAGGTTGGAGTGAGTGAGTGACTGGGAGGGAGCTTAGCTGCTCACTGGGATCAACCCACCATACCACAAAAGCAGGCCAAGGATAAGTACTGATTCAGTGAATCTCAGCAGGCTTTGTGTCGGTCCAAGTGGGCACTTGGAGAGAAATTGCATTATATTCAGACTCTTTTTCATTTTTTCTTGCATAAAAGGGTATGTTACAGCCATGCCTACTCTTCCAGCTGATGGGACTCATCTTCAGTCAGGTCACAAAGGGCTTCTCTGTTGTAACCAGTCTTCCACGAGGTCCCTTCCTGGTTAGAATTTTCTTGTTTCTTTCAAAGAAACTTTCAAAAAGCTGCCCCAGTGCTGACAGACCTGTCATCATAGCAGACACATTGTAGCTCTTCAATAGGACCAGCCTGCAGCTGTCACCCAGGCTCAAAACCACTTCTCCTTGGCAAATAAATCCAGCCACGACAGCTTTGAAGATAAAAAGCAAGCACACTCAGTGGAACAACCCAGCTGCTTTCTTCAGTTCCAGCACTCCACTGAGATGTACAGAGGTTTTAGAGGGAAAATCAGGCTTTCACAGCATGCTTACTAAGCCAAGTTGACATTCAGAAATAAATTAACTACAGATGCCACAGAATTAGTCTGCAGAAGTCATGTCCTTCTTGATTTGGAAAACCTAACTGGTAAGGTACTAAGTATAATTATATTTACTTCAGCTGGAAATCTCTTCCCATGGAAACAGTAGCAAGAAAGTTACACATAATGAAGTGCAGCATTTAGATAAAAATCTCTAACATTAATCATACATCATCATGCTGTGTTCAAGTATACTTCAGCTTGTCTCCTGTGCAGTGGTTTGGTTTGCCCTTTAATACCATGAACAAGTGAAGTACTTCCCTAACAAGAAACAATTTACCAGAAAAGCAATTGCTTTGAAAGCGTTCTTTCTGACCAAGATTTGTTGCGTCTGCCTTCCCCCATCCCATTTTGGCTGCTTTGATTTTCTCACCTGACACAAAAGATTGGTGTTCAGCCAGCAGATTTATTGCTGGAAGTGAACTGACATGATTGCCTTTCTGTGTAGGTGAGAGCCAGGACTGAGAGTACTTACTCCGACCCTGTGCATCACAGGAAGTGAAGAGTGCCACCAGTTTCTGCAAATCTATCTATGTCCCTGAGGTGATGAGTTATGGGGGAGATGTCTGACTGCAGAAAAGTTTCGTGTGCCTCCATCAGGCACTCCAGACGTCCATCCACTTGCTGGTGATTTGGGAAACAAGTAGGCTCCGGTGGGTTACTGGTTCTATTTCTACAAGACACTGCTTATTGCTAACTAGTATGCAAACACGCTGCTCTGGGGGAAGAGAAGCAAGACATTATCAAGCCAATGCTTGTGTCCCACTGCACTTTAGCTGGGGAACTGTGCCAAAAACCTTTCTTTAGGAGATACAGATGGAACTTCTTGTCATCACAGCACTTCACAACAGCAGGAGGAGGTGCAATGTATACACCCCCACCACTGAGACACATAAAAGCCTTGCAAACACAGCAGAAGGGACACTTTAATATTGCAGTAACAAAGAAGAGCTTTAGGAACCTAATATGATCTCAGTGCATGCAAAGCAAGAAGAGGGGTGTAGATGTGGTACTTAGAGACATGGCTTAGCGGTGGACTTAGCAGTGTTAGGTTTATGGTTAGATTCGGTGATCTTAAAGCTGTTTTCCAACCTAAATGATTCTATGATTCTAAGAGAAAACATTCAGTAGCAAATGAGAGCAAGCCCTTGACTAAGCTGCTCATCTAGGCTTCCCCAAAGTGGAAGAGAAACTCCTAAAGGAAGCAGAAGGGCTCTTGCCTCCTTCCACTAGGACACTTTGCTTAGTCCTGAGTAAGGTTGAAGCCACAAGAGCTATCCGTCCGGTTGCCCAAGCAACAGATGGTCCATGACGGCTTAAGAATATCTGGAAGGTGAAAGCTATATGACATTTCTCCTCTCTACCACCAATCTCATGGACTCACAGAGGTAGAGTAGGAGAATGGCTGAAGAAAGCAAAGGAGTCACGATGTACATTGCATTTCCTGGCACTGCTCTTGTTGTCCAAACAGACAAAAGAGAGCACACAAGATGTTGTTCTTCAAATCAGGCCTTGAGACCCTTTTGAAAGTGGTATTGTTTGAAAATTATTTTTTTACAAAGCACTCCACAAAACATAGGACTGTTTCCTTCCATCCCCAGAAACTGAAATAACTACTTCAAACCTGAATTTTTCTCGTTATCCAAGTACACGTCCTATGTATTAGACATATAATGGTTTTTAAATTGACATTTCTTTCACTTGGTTGAAATACATGCAAAGAATGAAACATTCATTTCCCTGTGTAACAGGCTTAGTTCTTCTCCGGTGATGAAATTTGTGACCTGGGCTTGACAGGCACTAGTGTGAGGCTTTTAGTTTTCAGGGAAGCTACTTGGATGCAAAAGCAGAGTGTTGGATCTCGAGTCCATTTCAAGAAACACCAAGTCGCCTGCTTTCTAAATAGGGCAGTAATTCATCTTTTAGGACAACCACAGAAGAGCCAGACAAACAAGACTTCATCACAAATCCTTGATTTTCAGGAGGCTGGCAGGGCCGAGACTGTTTGTCTGAACAGGGGAAGATCATTGTCCCCTCTGATTTTCTAAGTCTAACTTAAAATCTCTAGTGAGATTTAGGTGGGATGCTCATATCAGGCAAGCCCTTTGAAAAAGGGCTGATTAACCTTTTTAGAGTGCATATACTGGATGATCAATGTAGCTAACAGTACTAATGGAGAAAATGGCCAGATCATACATTAAAGCAGAACATTGGTCACAAACAATATCATTTTCTGAGAGATGAAAGAGTTAAATTTTTTCCAATTTTGGGGGGAGAGAGAGAAAGAAGAACATTATCTGAATGAGATGGAATTGACCCAGTTTTAGGTTACATGAATTTCTTTCTTTTAAAAAAAGTACAAAGAAAGCATTGCAGATCTGACTTCCCAAGCCCTCAGTCCCTTACATTAAATAGCTTTAGGAATTGGAAGTCCATATAATTTTGGTATGTTTTGAATTGCACTGGTGTCAGAAAATGCCATGGTCAGTTGATAGAAGGTGTGCAAAAGAGCCCTAAGTTATTACTTGTATAGACTACAATTAGAAAGAAAGGAAGTTTCCCTGCTGTGATTAGTGACTGTAAAAGCTTATGTCCCAAAGCCTGAAATGATTATGCAGGGACATCATTTCTCTGCCTAGTTTCCTCCTCCCTCTCTCCACAACAAAGCCATTGGACTACAATTCTGTACCATGATCTCTGGCCATCCCACCACCAATAACCAGAACCAGTAACTCAATATTAACTGTTTAAACTTCAGTACCCATCCCATCCACCATCCAAACCTCCCCTGGCACAACCTGAGGCTGTTTCCTCTCGTCCTATCACTTGCTACTTGGGAAAAGAGACCAACAGCCACCTCGCTACAAACTCCTTTCAGGTAGTTGTAGAGAGTGATAAGGTTCTCCAGGCTAAAGGACCCCAGATCCCTCAGCCGCTCCTCATAAGACTTGTGCTCTAGACCCTTCACCAGTTTTGTTGCTCTTCTTTGAACATGCTCCAGCACCTCAACGTCCTTCTTGTAGTGAGGAGCCCAAAACTGAACACAGTATTCAAGGTGCGGTCTCACCAGTGTCGAGTACAAAGGGACGATCACTTCCCTAGTCCTTCTGGGAGCACTATTTCTGATACAGGCCAGGATGCTATTGGCCTTCTTGGGCACCTGGGCACACTGCCGGCTCATGTTCAGCCGGCTGTCAACCAACACCCCCAGGTCCTTTTCTGACAGGCAGCTTTCCAGCCACTCTTCCCCAAGTCTATAGCATTGCATGGGGTTGTTATGACCCAAGTGCAGGACCTAGCACTCAGCCTTGATATATATATACCAGATATAATGAACAGAAACACAGCTAGCTTTTCAGAATGAGGAGCTTCATGGGGAGCTCATAGGGCCACAAAAATGATCAGGGGGACGGAACACCTCTCCTTATGAAGAAAGGCTGAGAGAGTTGGGGCTGTTCAGTCTGGAGAAGAGAAGGCTCCGGGGAGACCTTACTGTGGTCTTTCAATACTTAAAGGGGGCTTATAAGAAAGATGGGGACAGACTTTTCAGTAGGGCCTGTAGTGATAGGACAAGGGGTAATGGTTTTCAACTAAAAGAGGGTAGATTTAGACTAGATATAAGGAAGAAATTTTTTACAATGAGGGTGGTGAAACACTGGTTGTGTTTCACATCTAGTTGAAGATGTCCCTGCTCATTGCAGGGTGCTTGGACTAGATGACCTTTAAAGGTCTCTTCCAACCCAAACTATTCTATGATTCTATTGTTTCTATTGGACATGAAGAAAGTGCAAACTCGGTGTAGTTTTCACTGATAGTAACGCAGCAACTGGAATGCTTAGGGACCAAGGCTTCAAAATTTCTTCTATTATTTGCTTTTAAACAAATTGTAAAGCTGAGTCTCTGAAGTGTTGAAACATTTTCTCACAAATGTTGAGAATTAGAACATACAGGGGAAAAAAGAAAACCTGTGAAATCCTCTCTTCTCCTGCCAGACCCACAGGTGGGGGGAGGTGGTATTGGCTCTCCTGAGAGTTAGTCAGCATCAGAGTCCCTCTAGCAGAAGGGAGCAATTAGCAGTTATGCCTGAGCAGTCCCCTGTGGAAACAGAGCAGGAGAACGGAAGTATGCACCGCATACTTCAAAAGCATGAGCTCAGTATGCAAAGCACTGAGCTGCTTAGACGTTGGACACAGGAGGACATCTGGGGAGGGACAGAGAACAGCAATTCTTCACCCCTTAGTACTTTACCAAGTGGTTTTCATGCAAGTGTACATTTGGTGTGGCATGTGATGTGCTATATATATCGTAAAAAGCTTGACTGTGAGCCAGCTGCCTAAAGCTCTGCTGACATCTGGTGCTGAACAGAAAATGAGTATGAGTTTTCCAGTGCAATTAAGTTCTCAAGTTTGAAGCAGTATCTTATGGGACAAAAGCTTCATTTCTTCAGTCCATCTCCCAAAGCAGCAGTCTTCCACACAGCCTGCCTTGCATGCACGCATGTATAGAGAGTCTCAGTTCAGACAGATCCTCTTTAGGAATATTTGAAGTGAACAATGAGCCGGCAACTGAATGTCACATATTAATCAGTGGGAACATCCGATTTTTGTCAAGATTGGAGTTCCTCATAGAGCATAGAGTTGATTTTGTAATTGACTATCACCTAAATTGGGATACATTTTGTGGCTTGCAATATAATTCTTGAGAGAACTGACTACAATACAAAAAGTATTTATGAGTTTCCTCTTCAAAACCTGGTGTACTTTAACCTTCAGGATACTTAAAAAAAGAGTCTAAATTTGAGTAGGGAAGCTTCTGCGGATATTTAAGTCTAAGATTTCTTTCCAAGTTTGGGATCTTAATTTTTTTTTTCATTAGATTTGTCTCCTTTACTGTGAAACCTGCCCTTGGCAGTATTAAAAGATTTGTCCCAACATTATCTATGCTCAGCAAGCCTTTGCTTGTAATGCAGTGTCCTGTAAATAAAATGTAAACCAGAACACTTAATTCAGTAATGCAAGGACTTAGTGTAGGAAACACCACAGTGGCACATGACAAGCATTGTTCATTGAAGAGAATTTTTTGTATGCTTGGACCTATTCTTTAAGCGTTTAAAAGCAGTAAAGGAGATTTTTCCTTTCCCACTTTGTCCCCTGCAAATAATTCATTATCAGTTGTATCAAATACCATAACACATGATTTACTGGTCAGAAAATGATCCATCTAGTAACTTCTTTCCAGCATCCAGTAGCAGATGCTTTGGATAAAATGAAAAACTGCCACAGACTGATATTCCCCTCAGTATTCACTCTCAAATTCCAGCTATCTGTGGTTTATGAGCTAAGACTAACCCTAACCCTAAAATCTATTCCTCTTTGCTCAGAAGGTCTAACAGCTCCACTGATTCAGACTATTCATTTTTGAACTCTTTTACACATTTGGCCAACATGATGACCAATGTCAAGGAGTACCATAGTTTGTCTCTACATATTTATCTTTCAGAAAAGTGAGAGAGACTCCAAGAGAGGTTTCTGTTTTCATAGCCATAACATCCTCATCTCCAATAGCTAGGGCTGGGTAAGGTTTTCTAAGTAATACTTTTGCACAAAAGGCATCAACTATTTTAACTTTGCTAGTGAGTTACCCAGAATTTACAATTCTCTTTCAACTTTGGTTCTCCACCCTTATCTGTAGGTCTAAACACAGCAGCTGCCAGGCCCAGAACTCAAGGTGCTCTTCCAACCTTAATGATTCTATGATTCTATGATTTGTAAAGCAATATTAATTTTTTAACATTCCATTTTTTTAAGACAATCTCAGAACAAAATTATTTCAAAAGACCTCTTAATTTGTACTGCTCCTCTAAACTTCCAGAGGCATGAAATTGATTAAATACATCAATTAACCAAAAAAACATTGCTGGAAATGTTTCCATGCTCCCAGAAAACTGTCCTTTTTTTCCTTTCTAAAGAAAAAGTGTGAACTATCTGCCTTCAGGTTGTTCAAGCTCATGTGTTACACAACCACTCAGGATGAAATCATACGATTTAGTGCAAAACGGCCTGAAACAAAAGCCAGCACCATTTTCATGTAGGAAACTTGTGACACATAATAGAAACATGTTAAGTAGACTGGATGGATATAATCTATCTGGATTTTAAAGTGCTTGTGAGGGCTTTCCATGGAAAATCTTGGAGGGAAACACATAGCCATGGAATGGAAAAGGGAAGTGCTGTAACAGATAAAACTAGTCAGGAGAACACGGATCAAGCCATGAGAATGAACAGCCAGCCCTCAACATGGCAAAGCATATGGTGTATTCAGACATGGTTTGCATCATGAAGAAGTTAGAGTTAGTTAGGACATAATAGTTAAGGCTGAACTAAGTCTGAATCATTGCTTTGAAGTGCAAATGAACCGCTACGTGCTGGGTGGGGGGAAAATATTCTCCTCTAAATTATATTGCTACTGCTTTAGCTAGAAAATGAGCTTCAAGCCAGTTTACAAATAAACCCAGGATTTGATTTATGAAACCTAATCTTAAAAATGGGTCTTTTCACCTTGTGCCATGTTTTTGTCCCTACTTAGCTCAGTAATGGAATAACTCAGGCTCTTCCCATATACTTAAACTCACTGAAGTCTTGTTCATAGGCTTCTCCTGAAGAATTCCCCTTATTTCTGTATGTTCCTAACGGAAAGATTCCTTTATTGCAGAAACAGATGCAAAATGTCCTGGTAACTTCATCAATAACCATGCTCTCAAAATGCTTGGCACCTCTCATAAGGCAAAAAAAGGCCATGGGCAATGAGTGCAATTAACCTTCAGACTATGCCTCTTTCTGCAGTGCCCCTCTGCCTGTCTGCAGTGGGGACTCTTGTCTTCCCTGGGCACAGCTGAGTTTCCCTCTAGAAGCAAAGAAATCCATAGCAGCTCAGAGAGGGGGATCTGCAGCACAGCCCCAGGCTGCACCCACAGGGCCAAGAGAGCCACCACTGAAAGCATGCAGTTCTTTGAACTCTTTCCTAAAAGGAAAAAATTTATGGGCACCCCTGCCTACGAGGAAGTAGCATTGCCAAAGTGGTCATTCCTCCCAAACATTGCAAGACATACATCAGGGGCTGCATCTGTTCACAAAGGAGGACAAAACTGGGTTACACAGGTGAAGGGCAGAGTTAAGAAAAAGAGATGAACAGGGAATAGGGGTCACTGGGATCAGAGAGCAGCTCTAAACCCTGACCGCTGGCCCGATGCACAGCATCTGCTCTGTATGGATCTGTATAGCAGGAAATTGCCATTCCCTGGAAGTGTTAAAAGTACACAAATTTGGTGTAAGATACCACAGGAGGAATGATCCAAAATGTTACCCACCCCAAACAGAAAAGTTTCACTGGATGTAAAAACAAAAGATGTGAAAGCGGCAGAACAGGTCCTTGATTACAGCTGTTTGGTACTATTATAAAATACAAGCTATCTTTGAAAAGCATATCTAAGGAAAAGCTAATATAATAATAGTTCTTTTAAAATGAGTTGAAGAGGTAGAAGAATTTGTTCATATCCATTTTGTTAAAATGAAATCTACAGTAAAGGAAGAAGGCAACTTTTTAATAATAGAAGGGTCTATTTCTGCTAAGACACTCATCTTCACGATTGCAAATGAGTTGTTTGTGCAGAAATAGTAGTTTGGAAGAACAATTTAGTTTTGTAATAACCCCTCTGATTGTGATGAGTCAGTGAAAGCTCCCATTTTCACATCTTCCTTCTGCCACTGAAAAAACAACTTTGTTTTCATATTGCTAGAATGCTCCAGCAAACTCCGGAATTTGCTAGCATTGTTGGCGGGTATAAATAGAGCATTTTTTGTGCCACAAGGAAACTGCAGCTGCTTGCTGAATACAGACGGAAAGCAAATGTTTTGCACTTGTTACAGATCCGCACGCTCATATCTTCTCCTCCAAGCTGCTCTGCTCTGAATGAATTTCCCTGGAGACAAACCTTCACTAAGTGCATGTTGTTTACATAATACAGAGGATGCCCGCTTGGGGTCTCTTCTGAAGTTGCTCCAGGTTAATTACTGTGGGTTGAGGCTGAGTGAGAATCACAGGCACCTTACGTCTTGTGCACAGCGGCTCAGTTTGCAAACAGTCCTTCAAAACATGGCTTTGGCTTACCAGTGGCATGGTGGAAGGGTGTGTCCTGTCCCCTTGGAACCTTACTTAAACTTGTGCAAATGATCCTTTTATACACATATTACATGAACTGCTGAAAAAAATTACTCCATTTTACACCCCCAGCTTTGGCTGATGAAGATACAATTTTCCTTCGCACTGTGATTCTGTCCCTCCACACTACCCTCTCCTTGACTGGTAAAAGAGGACTTGAGAATTACCCCTAAATGTCTTGCTTCAGGCATGAGTCATTGTTTCATTGTTGCATGAATAAACCTATTCTCGGACTTAAAATAGCAAAGAGGACACGTAGCTTGAGTCACTATGCATTCAATTGTCTGAAACTGAAGATTAATGAGAATAAGGCATCATACTGCCATTTCACCAAGGCATAAAGGGAATTATGTTTAGATGTCTATAGTAGATATTAAGAAGGATTTTTATCAGCGGTACGTTTGCTAATCAATAGCTAATAGGAGACAGTGTCCCAGTTTTACATTTTGTCTAAAGATTTTGCTGTAAAACAAAAATACATCCTTTACAGTGTAAGTTAACTCAGAGGATTCTGCACCAACTGTCAGTAAAATGCAAGCAAGATACATTACCCAAAAGCCTATCCGAGCAGTAATAAGCTGCTCCCATAAGCTTTTTAACATGCTAACATAAAATATAACTATATTCATAGAATCACAGAATGGTTGAGGTTGAAAGGGACCTCTGGAGGTCATCTGGTCCAACCCCCCCTGCTCAGGTAGGACCACCTAGAGCTGGTGGTCCAGGACCATGTCCAGATGGCTTTTGAATATTTCCAAGGAAGGAGACTCCACAACCTCTCCATTACCCTTCTTTGCTGCAAGGGCACGTTGCTAGCTCATGGACAACTTGGTGTCCACCAGAACCCCCAAGGTCCTTTTCTGTCCAGCTGGGTGGCCCCCAGCATGTGCTGGTGCATGGCGTTGTTCCTTCCCAGGTGCAGGACTTTGTACCTCCCCTTGTTGGAACTCCATGAAGTTCCTGTCAGCCCATTTCTCCAGCCTGTCACGGACCCTCTGGATGGCAGCACAGCCCTCTGGTGTATCAGCCACTCCTCCCAGTTTTGTATCATAAGCAAACCTGCTGATGGCACACTCTGCCCTAACATCCAGATCGTATGAAAATTGACAGGATTGGGCCCAGTGTTGACACCTGGGGTGCACTGCTAGTTACTGGACTCCAGCTAGACTTTGTGCCGGTAATCACTACC
This sequence comes from Pygoscelis adeliae, assembly GCF_000699105.1. Lineage (NCBI taxonomy): Eukaryota > Metazoa > Chordata > Aves > Sphenisciformes > Spheniscidae > Pygoscelis > Pygoscelis adeliae. Next base: position 32,099 of record NW_008824033.1, on the reverse strand, counting down.
TTCTGGGCCTGGCCATTCAGCCAGTTTTCAACCCACCTCAAACTGGAGGAGGATTGCTCATCCAGCCTATAATTCATCAGCTTCTCTATGAAAATGTTATGGGAGACAGCATTAAAAACCTTCCTGAAGTCAAGGTAGAAAATAGTGACTGTTCTCCCCTTGTCTACCAAGTCAGTCATCTCATTGTGGAAGGTTATCAAGTTGGTCAAGAATGACTTCCCCTTGGTGAATCCATGCTGACCACTCCTAATCACCTTTCTATTCAAACTAGTAATTTGGCCTCTAGAACATTACTAAGACTCTTGCTGTTCTTTTCTGTTTGTTAATAGTGGTAGAGTAAGCATGGAGAAAAGGTATCATGCTTTGTATTTTACTGTTGCATATTTTGTGCTGGGTTGGAACTGCTGAAATCTTTTGATCTTGTAACAGAAACCTGGTCTGGGAAGGGCTCAGATCAAAGTACAAGCTGACACTAGCACTGCCCACTTCATCTGATTCCAGAAGACATGGTCTTCAGCAGTTAGTATCACATTATGTGAACTGGGATTTTTGCATGCACTTCTGAATGTATAAAGATCCTCTTGATCTGGCAGGACTTTTCACATGCTCATGCTGAACTTTCCTTGGAGTATGGGATTTTTCAGCCATGTTTCTCATGTTTATTTCAAAGAAGTCTGGAAAATGAGCAGTGTAACTCCAGTGGTTCCAGCAGGGCAGGAGATTTTCCAACTCTTTGCCTCTAAGGAGGATGAAGCTGAGTGGGTCATGGACCCCATGAGCTCCCACAGCAGGAAATCTCTTCCCAGCGGAGAAGGACTGTGGAGTGTACAAAGGGTACCAGCAATAGTGAAGACTGATGCTCCCCTGCAGCATGTCAGTCCCAACCTCCTTACGATAAACCACAAGAAATACCAATGGGGAAGCAGGATAGATTTTAAAGGAGAGGAGCTTTGGCAGAGTGACTTGTAGGCAACCATTAACATACATGTGTTGTTTTGCTGTCAAGAACTAAAATGGATTGTAACATATCTTGTGTATAGAGCAATTCTTTGTGACCTTTTAGCTGAATTTTTAAGTTGTGTTTCAATTACTTTCTCTTTTCACCAAAACTGACACATGACCTAAGAAAAGTTCAGTGTCTGAGCAAGAAGCACCCTGCCTGTGTCTCAGCTGCTGCTGAGAAAAATCTCAACTATTTTGCTCAAAAGCATTTACATGCATCTGGACTACTAAAAAGAAATATCTTGTATCATAACGTTGCAACGGCCTGAGCCTTGTTTGCTTTGCTTTTACTCACAGAGCATGAATTCCAATGGTTGGGTTTTTTCTTTCCTTGGACATCTGTATGAGGCCAAGATGAATCCATGCACAACCTTATACCAGAGTGGTCTTTTTACTCAGTATAGATTAAGTACTTTTCTGTGTGAGGTTGTAAAACTGAGGAAGACTGGGCACAAGCCAGCTTGCTGGAGACCCAACATTTTGTTTCTGTCTCAGCCATCATTAGAAGCTGGACCTTGAGATTACAGCTTCATTGTGTCTAGGCTTCTTGGCACCAAAATGGCTTAGCACAGTGGGGCTGAAGCTCAAAAGGGAACTCTGTGCACCGTTACAAATTTGTACACATTATTTTGCTGAAGATTCCAGAGTGACCTTGTCTCATAGAAGTAATCACAGAACTATAAAACTAAAATCCCTATTATTGTACAGAGATGAGGTGCAAGAGTAGCAGGCACATTGTTTTGAATACTTTTCTGAACAATAATAGACAAGGTTGTAGCCTCGAGCTGCTAGATAAAGTTCCCCCAAAAGCACGCACACACACACACTTCACTAGGACTTTGCTTTGTATTTGAAAGGGTAAGAAAAGGCCCCACGGTATTGTAACAAGGCCTGAATGTTCCCATTTTGTCTGCAGCAATTATTTTTTCTGATTTGCATTTTGGCTTAGACTAGCAAATGGTTGATAGGTGGCTCAGTTAGTCCTTCCCATTTCTCTCTCACACTCACACACAATCGTTAATGCAAACATGGATGCATTTTAACAGCCAGAAGATAAACACAAAGCAAATATATATAGCAATGTAGATCTCCAAGCATTAATATCTGAAGAAGGGGAATAATCTCTGACAACAATTTTCTTCCTGCACTGAACAGAGAACTTAAAGCTCAGCATTACCTACAAGCTTTTTCTGCCTCACTACAGAGATTCCTTCCAGTACCCCTGTCTGGATTCTGCAAAAAGCCAGTCCTAGTAATCTCAGCTGCATGAGGTAAAATTGAGAGAAGCAGAGCACACTCTGAGTGACAGAAGCAGAGTATACATTTTGGACCTCAAGACAGGGCAGGACTCCTGCCTGAGCACATCCTGGTAGTATGTGAAGCTGCGATGCTGTTAAGCCTTACAGCTTGATAGCAAGTTTTCAGAGCAAAAGTAGGTAAGGCCAGGACACTATAATCAGGCAGTGGTAAGTAAGGCTGAGACATCAGGCTAATTTCATGCACCTTGCCTTTTTAATAAGGTCATGATATTAAGACTCAGGCATTATATTATGTTCTACTGGGTAACTTTTGTTCAGCTAGTTGGTGTTCTGCTTCATCAATTTTATTTCTGCTTGTGCACAATAGATTATTATAACTGCAAGCCACATGGTTCAAGGCAGGTTTAGCTTGAAGAGGAGCTCTTCTGACAGCTGTATGACCAGACCAGCTACAGAGCTGTGTGGCCACAGGAGCTCTGGAAGAAGTGGTGGGGTCTCTACAGCCAGCACTAGTTGATCATCCCAAACGTTCAACCCAAGTAAATCCCACATTTGTATTTTTACAGGATCCAAACATATTCCCCTATCCTTGAATGACTCCCCCTTGTCTTATGGCTCTTACAGTGCTCAGCAACATAAAACTATCATTATGAGGTTTGCATGGCCATGAGGCTGTGCTCTAGTCTTGGTCATCTGGACTTGCTATGCCCTGGACTCCTGTGTAGCAACAGTTCATGGAAAAGATTACTCCCAGGAAGCCAGGTCTTAACTCCTGCTTTCCAGCGTTGCCCCAAGCTTGGCACCTATTGACTCTGCCCCATATTGAATGACACAATTGAATGAACAGCCCTTGAAAGCATTATATGGCCTGGACTAGAAATAGAGGTTGGCTGGCTGGACAAACCTGCCCAATGGTCGCTGCACCCCATTCGCCATGCCAAGAATCAGTGACAGAGGTACCACAGACGTGGATGAAGCAATGTTCAGAGAAACTGGGCAGAGTAATTCTCTGGAGGTAAGAAAACCAGAGTAAAACCATTAGCTACCAGCATCTTAATGTAATTGTAAATAGGGTTTGAGGTAATGCGGTTTGTGCTTGTTGGTGGAAGGTGAGATAAGCACCACACCCACATGGAAATGAACCCAGAACTTCTGGCCCTGAAACTATGTGTTTCAGAGGAGTAATCAATGCCTCCACCTACCCCACAGCATATCACTGATGCTCACAGATGTTTGCTTCAAAAAATAACAGATGAGGCCCACTGAAGTCAGAAAGGAAGCCAAGATGTTCCCAGGTTTGATGGTCCCCCTGCAGAAAAGAGGCACAGGGTTCTCTCCAACTATCTTACTTCCGGTCTCTTTATTTCTAAGAAAATCAAGTGTTACACCGGTCTAATTTCCTGTGACGCTACAACCCCAAGGAGGAAATAAGCTGGCTGAAGAAGAGGTAGCAGGTCCTATGATTCGTGCAGGTCTATACAGGGTGTCCACCCCAGAAGGCTGCAACTCTAGCAGGCTATGTAGGAGATGCTGGGTAACGCTTTCCCCTGGCTATTCTTAAAGTGTAAAAACAGCAAATGGAACAAAAACAAACACTGTCCGCAGTAGATCTGAATGAACTCTAGTTTTCATACCTCTTGCTACAAACTGGGAAGTGAAGGGAAGGCTATGAGTTGCTGTTGATATGAAAAAGCAGCTTGAGACAGGGATAAAAGCACTTCCTGCCTTGGAGTGAGGAAACACTCAGTAAGAACATTGCCACCATCCTGCTCACTTCCAGCTGGAGCATTTTCTTATGCACAACTGTGAGACTGCTACCGTATTCTCCCATGCCTCACATCTACTAGGTGACTTGCCAGAGCCGAGAACAAAGTTTTCCCTTGCAGGTCAGTTTATTTTACGATGGAAGGCTCCCTTCTGGCATGTAAGTCTGGCCTCCTACCAGAGTGCAGACAGTTTTAGCCAGATATCCCTTCCATGTTCCTTTAACTATGAGGCATGTTAGAATAGGAGTCTTTTAGAAAGCATGTCCTTGTTCTGTGATTTCTATGTATTTTGTTCTTTCCTGCAGAAGCGTTGTGCTCTAGAGTGGCCACAAGCCTTGCAGAAGCCCATGACTACAGCAGACAGTTTAGAGGGATGGCATGTCTTTTCTCCATTGTCTTTACAAGTGACCACTAAGGCTCCCCAAGGACAGTGAAGTTTTCTGATCAAACTAGGGAGCGTACAGTGAAAAGACATGATAAAATATAGTCTTTAATGAACAGTGCAGGGACAACAACATACAAAATTGGGGAAAAAACAGTGGTGTTAGCTAAGTGTGCTGGAGATAAGTTTCTCTCATTGCTGACCTGCTGTAAATTAATACAGTATTTTCAGTCTGCACTCCAGTTCTGCTCACTGGGGTACCGCAGCACAGCTTTGTACTCCAGCAACAGAGAGAAAAGGACCATTTTCCCTAAAGCAGTTCCTACACAATAGGAAAGCCGGCAGTGTTTCCTAACCAGGGGTTGTTACTGCTGCAAGGATCCCTTCAGAAAGTCCATGTGATTTCTGAGTTCAGTCCAACCCAAAATCTCCCTGTCCCAAATCCCAGGCTCCAACTTTGTTATGCAGAATCCCAAACACTTGGAAATGGTAGAGAGACCTCATTTGATCCCATGACAAGCTTCCTCGCTAGATGTCCTTACAAAATTAAATTGCCAGCCAACAATTACAAGTTCTGCTGCTGTTTTCCCTTTGTTTGGCCCTGAAAAGTCCTCAAGCCCTGGACTCCTGTGAAAATTCACTTGCCTTGTAGATCATTGCTTCATGTTACCCACATGCATATCTCAGTTGCACTCATCTATTTATAGTGTGCCTTCACCTGTATAAAGTTCCTGTAAGCTTCTATTTGTGATGCCCTGTCTGATACAGCAGCAGGAAGGTGACCCATGCTGCTGTACCAGAGCTCTCTGACATGGCAGAGACCTCACACTGAGTGACTCATCGGGCAAGTCTTGGCAAACAACCACCTTCCAAGATTTTTCCTAGCCGCTTGTTACAGCCTTAAGAGATACTGTGCAGACACCTTAGTCATTCCAAAGCACTTTTACCTCTTTGCATCTTAGAATTATCACTAATATTGTCACAGTGAAATAATATTATTAATTACCGTTGGTTTAAATTAGGTCCCTAGTGGATGCCTTAGCAAAGCCAGTTAATCACATTTGGATGAGGCCACATACCTGCAACAAGTAATTAGACTCTCTGCTCGTCCCAGGAGCCAGAATTATCAGGTTAATTACAGACAACTCAGCCACCGTGGCATGTGAGCCACTGTCTTGAGTACAAGGATGCATTGCTCTGGATGACTTGGAATTTAAAATCCTAGTTGCACCAAATGCACACGGCTCTCACACATGATTAATGGGTTCAGTGGGTTTGATCCCAATGCTGTAGCTCTGTTTTCACACTGGAAACAGACAGCTCCTTGGAAAGTGGTGCCTAAAGTGTTGAGTTTCCCTGTTAAGAGGCAAAAAGCTAAGACAGGCTGATTTGATTTGTAAGCCTGTTTAGTCAGACCTTTAGCCATTTTAATGCAAGCAAGCACTCACCTGACATAAGTGGTGGTCCACTAATTTCCAGCAGGGTATGCAATGCAGAGAATCAAAATTCAGACAATGTTTGGAAGATCAATAGTTGTTTCCAGTCCAGCCTTCCTGAATTCTTCCAGTCATCCAGTACTTCCAGCATTAAAGGAATGATTCTCTCCCTGAAATATAATTAATGGAAAGAATGGGTCCAACTCAGTCTGCAGGTCGCTACAGTCTTCCCAATTACAGACAGGCTTTGTTCTCTGCCAGCTCAGTTCTGTCCCAGAAAGTAGGGGCTGTGCAGAACCCCAAACCAGACTTCTCCCCAGGCAATGAACAGTTTGAACTCCAAGCAGAAATTGAACTTCATCATGTCAGCAAATGAGTCTGGTCCACTAAAAGGACTCCATGGAAGAAAGAGTTGAAATCTGTTAACAGCTTTTTTCTTCTCGTAAAACTCGCAGAGCTCACCAGATGAGATGAGTATTTTAGACCCACTCAACATTGGACATTTTTAGCAGACAGTCTTTAAGGGATCCGAGCGTGAGGACAGCGGGGCTGAGCTTTGTTGTGGGGTGCAGGTAACTCATCCCTAAGCTCACCTGAAATTTTGCCCCTTTTCTGCCTCAGTGCCGCTTGCCCATTGGGGTCTTCCACACTGCTGTCCTCAGGAACTTTCTGTGATTAATTTCTGGAGTCAGGACTTACTGTGGGGGGGCTTCTTGAAGACAAAACTGTGGAGCAAGTCTCTATTCTATCACAGCATTTTGCTGCCTCTTTGTTTCTTTGCAGCATCCCACACAGTCATCATTGTTTTGCTAAGTTTTCCTCATCTCTGAGTGAAATGACCTAGCTTGTACGCCAGCTGGCATTGCCTCATCACCAGAAATAGCCTGGAACACCAGATTTTGGAGCTGCGCAACACCTCCTTCTCAGAGCCCTTGACAGTGGCTTTTACAGTCCATTTTTCTCTGATGTGTTTAGAGTCAGACCTAGAGTCCCTAGCACTTGTCCAAGTGTCTTTGATCTGGAATGTGCCACAATGATGTGGAGAAGAGGAAGAAAATCAGAAAGTGATAGACTCTGAAAAACAGATGGAGGTTGCAATTCAGCTTGACTAGGATAGATGAGCAATCTCTGACAGTGTTCTAGGTAAACAGTATTGCATTTATAGCTCTAAATCACTCCATTTGCACGTGGCTGATGGGCCTGGCTCCCCTGTAGGTGTATCGGAGGTGGTGATCAAGCTCTGGTCTCTGGGAGCCTTCTCCCTTGTGATATGCTCTTGCCTGAAACATTTTGCTCTGTTACATTTGTGAATCATGCACCCAGGAGTGTCTATAGGTGTCATTTAGCACTACAAAATCTGAGCCTTCACTTGAGCTGTGCCATTTTGGGAAGCAACCATGAGGATTCAGAGGTGACAGGTTTTTAGTGACCAACACACTTCTGCCAGTGAGAGCACTACGCACAGATGAATGGAAGCAAAGTTTTGCCTGGCCAGTCCCAGTGCAGGACAACTGTACCCAGCCTGTCTATTTCAGTTTTCTCTCTCACAGCAGCTTCAAGCTTCCTATTTTATATTTTAGGTTTCTTTCTACTCAGGCAAAATTTCACTTTTGAGTTTAAAAGCCCCTCAGTCTTTCTGGAGAGATCACTAGAGAAAGGGCTAGGTGTATCTTTCTTTGGATAGTGGTCCACATGAGGCTCGACAGCAGCCCTCCTGTCTTTCCAAATTTTGAAAGAAGCTGTTGTGGCAGTAAAGGCAGCTTGAAATTGCAAAGCTACCCTTGCTTTTTGTACAGTGTCAATCTCACTGCTTCATTTCCAGCTTCAGACAGTAACTATCATCTCTTTGTGTGACTCTCCTGGTAACTCAGATGACAGTGTTTCACCCAGCAAATCCTGCTCCATTGCCTGCCACAGTTCTTATTCCTTCTACCAGGCACTTCCAGAGTATTGTGGGATAGTCCAAAATAGCCCTTAGCATGCTGAGTAGCTGTACCACAAGTCTTGCTCACACACATGCAGGAAGGTGAGTGTGCGGGAGTCAGAGATGCTGTGTAGAGTGCAATGGTAGCTCTTCCAATGGTCTGCAGCAAAGGGCTTTGGCAGTGTGAGGGCTGTTGAGCTGACAGTGACAGCATTCATTTGAACTGGGGGAGGTTACAGGTCTGTTCCATTTGCAGGACCAGAGAATCAGAAACTGGAGTGACCTGACGTTTCAAATAATTATTACCTCATAAATAGCAGAAGCTGGGGGAAATAAGGTGAAAGACAAGCTTTAGAGCAAACATTTTAGCTTCAAATGGGCTTCCTGGAGGATCTGGCTAATTTGCTAGTGTGAAAATGCGACAGAAAATGTCACAGGTTCAGCCCAGGGGCTCTGCTGACCCAGCATTGTCTCAAGGGCGTAGCCCTGTGCAGACACATTAGCCCACCCACAGAGCTCCCTGTCTTCAGTCTAGTTCATGTTTATCTGCATTCCAGCAGATACAGCTAAAGTCAAATGACCAGACAAATGAGAGTTTTGGGGAATGAGATAGGGAACTAAGGGACTGTATAAACATGGAGATCGAGAAGACAGATTTGCCCTCTGACAGAAACAATTTCCTAATACCTAATGAGCCTACTAGACAAAAGCTGAAGTAGAAAGATGTGTTGAGTACAGGCTTCCACATACATTAAATGCTTTCTTGGCACCAAGGAGTTAAAAGGACACTTTGCAATGCTTACTGTTTTGCAAAGCGTACCCTGCCCATGTAACTAAGGGAGCAGTCCCAAGGCAGTCTCTAGGGATGCAGCTCCACATGTTGCAGGAGTGAAGGATGCAAGGCCCAGATCCTCATCATGAGCCGTTCAAAATCGCATTTGAATACTCATAATTATGAGTATTCATATGTGAATACTCAAAGGTGTTCACAACTCTGAGGTGCACAGAAATAATTATAAAGATTACATAGACAAGGAATTTGCATACTGGGATAGGTTTCTGTCAGCTGAGGGCTGGCTAGTAAAGGAAAGCTCTCAAAAGGCTGAGCGCTCAAAAGGTGAAGGAACTTTCCGTCCAGTCTCAGGCTGAAGCTAATAGTTATCTTTTTTATATTAGGTGATACATGAAGTCAAATATGAGACCTATCTTAAGCAGTATTTTCTTTGCATATGTGAATGCATACAGCTTAAAATTAAGCCATGCTGGGTCACTCTGATGTCAAATCACATCCTGTGAAAATTTGCCATAGACTGAGTACAACTTGCAGTAACTGCCGTATTAGCCATTATCAGTGTTAACATAAAGATCTATCTTCACATAGAAAAAATCCATTCCAGCTGCTGCCACAATTTGATTTGTGGATGCTAATATGGGTGAAATGAATACAGAGCTAGGCCCATAGTCCTGCTTTACTGACAGTCCCATACCTTCCTGCTCAGAAAAATACCAGGCCATGACAAGCTGCAGGTGAGCCACTGCACTCTTTTTGCTTTTGTTTCCAAAGCTCATGTTCTGTCAGCCTGACCTTCCATCTCCTCTTATAAAATAGAAAGCAGAGTTAATATATCATAGGGCAGTCAGGTGCAGACTACAAGGATTTCAGACAAAGGGAGCTAGATAAATGGGCCAGTGGTGGCAGAAGACACAGCTTGACAGGCTATAGGATACCTTGCTGGATTTGGACATTAACTTTGCAGAGGTGAAATGCAGAACTGGCACCATTTGCTCTCCTCCATGTTCTTGGCAAGCAGGTTTCTCTATTAATAGAGCATCAGTAGCTTACCAGCCTCACCACGGCATTTTGAAGAGTCTGTCCTGATCCATTTATCTTGCCTTCTGTTTTTTCTGTTGAAACATAGTTAATGGATTAAGATACTGCTTTTACTTGGAAAAGACTGCAAAGTTTGCCAGATACCATGCACAGCCCCCCTGATCTGTTCATGGAAAGGAATCCAAGCTCTGCACTACACAATTACTCAGTGCTGCAAGTAGTGAAACAGAACGACACCTTTCTCTGTGAAGCTCTAGGCTGTGGCTGGCCTGAGCTAGCTACAGCTTTAATCGTTTCCGTTTCAATGTCTTAATGCAACTGCCACAACTTACCTGAAGAGCTAAGCAGAGAGTAGCCAACCAGTTACTTACTCAGTGTGTTATTTACTGCAGTGCATTGCCCTCTAGGCGAGGAAGTTTCAGGCCAATTTGTTCTTCAAGTGTCGCTTCACTGCCTGTAGCAACTGAGCTTTTCTGGGAACACGTTTCCATTCTCAATCAATCTTGGAAGAAGAAGCTTTCCTGACTTAATGACTGACTATGCTCAGAGTCACCTGAATAGCATGCATTGAGCGAGGAGAGTAAGAAACATCAAGATTAGTTGGTCCCATAATTTTACCTTTCTTCTGCTTCACCTCTTGAACCTATTTGGGCAGTAATGAATATCGAAATCATAGATGGCCTCATTTTTAGTTCACACAAAATGATACTAAACACACCCACTGAACTGATGTGAAGAGGGCTGAGCAGCCTTCATGTATCTGAAAGTTAGGCTCAGATGTGACTGCTGATTTTGGGGAATACTTGAATGCTTTGACCCAAACTGAAGAGCCCTTTCTTCAGAATGGATTCAGCACCTGTGCTCTAAGAATCAGCTTAGTAAACCCTGTAAAATGCACACAGGACTTGCGTAATATCATGCAAAACAAGATTACTGAACCTTAACTAGAAGTGAAAAATTGAAGGAAGCAGCACTTCCAGGAGTTCTGGGGACCAAGCAGCGCACCTCTGCCACCCTCAAATCCTGTCCTTGGTCTCCGACTAGAAGAAGCCAGGTGGAACTTGGCTGGCTCATTGATACATATGCATAAACCAAGATAATGCAAAAACTTTTCTGTGTGCCAGGAGCCCTAGCCAGGTTGCTTATGGATGAAGAGGAGAAGGGCTAATGCCTCCAGTCTAATGGGGGACTTAAGAGAGTGCTATCTTCTTTACTGAAGAATTAAGGGATTATTTAACTAGCACCTGTTAGATGCCAGAGTGTAAGCAGCCAACGTGATCATTTTCCTTATTCATCTTTTAGTACATTATTTTGTTTGTCGGACAGAGCAGAAGCTACTGAATTTAGTGCAGGGCTCACAAAATATTTTCATTAAAATACAAATATTGCCTCTCCTTTGGGAAACCAATGTTATACCCTTGCAGGATATGTCCTGCTCAGCCCTGCAGCTTTCCCATAGGATTGCCCTAATTATTTTAGACAAGTGGTGTTTGTTTAATGTTAGCTGTGTGGTATAACACATGACTTGCTGCTGTTTTGCCAGTGATTCGTGAGGCAGAAATCCTCCATTGTCAGCACATCACAGAAATGGTTAAATTTAAACACATCAGGAACTACACTGAAGAAATTCTCTGGTCAGAGTCATTTGTTTTCCTAACACAAAAAGGATGCACTCTGAAATTCAGTGCAACACATTGCTAAAACTGGGTTTCTTGAAAAGCTACCACTTTATAGGACCCATCAAGTTACAGCCAAATCCATTAGGAATTGCACAAGCAGTCAGTTCTTGCAGCTTTACATATGTTATGCTAAGAGTAGAGTTACAGGAAATGTTCCGTATTTCCCTAGACAGGCCATGTCACTGCAGTCAACTGTATTCATTGCACTAGTCCCAGCTGCGCCCACACGGCTGGAGCCCTAATAAATGAGGCCGTTTCTTCAACATACCTCCTTGGTTCTTTGAAGGGCCTACAAAGGTGTCATAGAAAATAGGGGACCCTCAGCTTTGCTTGCTTTTAAGGACTACTACCGCATCATCTTTTCCAAAATCCTTGGGAAGAGAGGGACCATCAAGGAAGCTCTTCCTGGAAAAAGAATTTTGCCCTCCATGCAGCTCTTCCAGAAACCCACAGCTACGTCAGTGTAATGCCCAGCTCCTATTAACAGCTTGAGGGAGTAAGTTGCTTTCCTGCATCATGTCTTAACTGCTGTTAAGTCTCCTTTGGCACATCTCACTTTTCAGAAGCAAATTCCCTTCACTCTTCATTGAACAAGCTAAATATATTCCAACAAGCTGTCTGATCATTCAGGAAGAAATAGTTCTGTATAATATTCAGCTGTGTTATCTCCTGGTGACTGCATTGTGTCACATTA